>NW_027069602.1:461308-614072 GCF_002906115.3 Quercus suber | reverse complement strand
AAACCCCTTGAAGTAGAGGGGGCCCCCCCCCCCCCCCCTCTCCTCTCATTCTCCACCAGTTTTTTAAGACATGAAAAATTTTGGAGAAGTTTTGCCTTAAGAACACCCAAAGAACATTCGAAGAAATTCATTTGAATCCTTCTTCCATGACTCAAAGTTCCATTAGAATCAAACTTAAAAGCCTCCATAAACTTCAATAGAATAAACCTCTAAAGTCTTGAAGAACTTTCACAAAAACCTTCACATTCAAAGAATCTTCAAAGAATTCGAGCCCTGAAGAATCTTCAAAGAACTTGAAGAGGGCTCGCAGAACTTGAAAAATAACAAATCTTTAACAAGCTCAAAGCTAGAGATTTGTTGTGAAAGTCATTTGATCTATCTTCCAATCAGAGTGAAAAAGATCCTGTGTTCGAGCCAAGATTACAAGAAGATATAATCAGATGATTACTCTATTGTAAATAATCAAAAATAGAGAATTGTACACATTATTTTATAAATAAAAATTTATATTTGTGAAGCACTTTCAAATATTGTTTGATTTTCAAACTTGAGAATTTTATGTTTATAGTGTCTGTTTACTGCTCAATACTTTTTTTTTAATGAAACAATGTGTTTGTTCATGTGGCACCATTATAAATAGAGAGTCCATCATTTATCATATATTGTTGTTTTAGTTTTGCATTTCATGTTCATAATCAAAGAGAGACAAAGAGATTGTAGCATTTGGATTGTTATGCTTCTTCTAATTGTTGTGTCATGGGAGATAAACATTCAGGAGTCTCAACCAGCCAATTATGGTTGGCAAAATCTATCTAAAGAAGACTGCGTTAAATACAAGTCTTGATCAGAATTTGCATAATTCATTCTTATACATCCGATTTATGAGTAATTCTATTTTTATTTATTTACAAATTTCTTCCTTGTATTTTTCTTTTATCATTATGTTGTTGTTATTATCTATAGCATATGTTTGTGTTAATGTTTCCATAATTAGAAATATAAATTAGTTTTCTGCAATATATCCAACACAAACATCATCAAAATGTTTTTTTTTTTTCAATTTTATTTAAATTATAAGCTTGTTATAATAATTATAATTCTAAAAAATAAAAAATAACAATAACAATATCAAAAAATATATTCATGCACAATAAAATATAAATTAGGATACATTTAGACTCTAGATTAAGAACAATCACCATAATAAATACAAAATTATAAACTTAAATTAAAAATAAAAATGATCTTGGCTTCTTCTATAGCCCAATGAAGGGTTTCTGATAACCATATCATTAGCACTATTTAGGTGAGAGGAAAGATAAAGGCAACTTCAAGCATTATACCCAAGTGTTTGGAACCTGGATAACAATTAATACGAGAGAAACACAACATATGTATAAACATTAAAAAAATAATAGAAAAATTTACTCATTATCAGATATGAAATATTAGTCACATATGAAATAAAGTGATCAAATAAATAAAATCTTTAGTCAAACTAATCAATGATTCTCGAATTTGGTTTTGGAAAGCTTCTACTACATATAATGTGAATGAATATTGATTGAACAGATGTGGTTGCATGTAATCATAATGAAGCCATATGAAAATTAATAAGCTGGACATATGAAGTACTTTTTTATCTCTCATTCTATCTTCCTCCCAAATTTTGATGGTGACATCAATGACTTGAGCAATAAAATCAATAATTAACATATTAGTTAGGTTTATGTGATCTTTGCATATGGTAACTGCACGAGCCATTGCTAATAAATGTGGTTTTTCTTTTCATAAGATTTAAAAAAAAAAAAAATTGAAATATGTTTTATCCACTTTTGTGATAATATTATTCATAATCTTTGTGCAAACAATTTTAAAGAAATTCGAAGGAAAGAGCCCTTTGCACCTAGCATGACTCTTTACGCCTGTTAGCATGAATTTTTGTTTGTAAACCATTGATGTGTTATGGCTAAAAAAACCTCCTAATTTTTTTAATTGTCTAGCATGACAATTGCATCACTAACACTCTAGGTGCAATTCAATTAGGAAACAACACTTATTCTTGGGGATAGAGGTATATGTATCGCAATGTGTCCTTTAGAGTTCATAATATTGGAATACATATAACTACTTCAGAGTTTCCGGTGGTGTGGTAAGCATTAGCACAATTCACCTACTAAAAATTTAAATTATCCTTCTATGAGAGACCGGGAAAATTGAAGGGAACTTCGATTCTCTACAACTTTGCCAGAAATAGCCTAGTTCGAATTCTGTCAATGATTCTCTTACTTCAGCTGAACTCAAGAAACTTCTAAGTGTAGTGTCTTCTAGAATGAGGAGTAATAATATTTCTTTGTCTTGGTTATGTGAGAATATTCCCCAGTGTGAGATTGTGGCAAAATCATAGGTGCAAAATTTAGTGTCTACACCTTCATAGTCACGAGTAATAGGATTTATGTTGGACTATTAGCACAATCAGCATGATTTTCTTTTGGAACAATTTTTCAATGAAAATGTGAAATTTGGTAAGTGGTTATAAATGCCCCTCAAGACCTAGACCTAGCGTCTCACCCCCCCCCCCCCCTCCTTCTCTCACCAACCAAGAAGAAAATAAAACTTTATCTCAATAAACAAAGGTCCTATCTTGTGAGTACATAATTGTTTTTGTTTTGTTTTAAATAAAGTCTCATTCTAGTTTTAAGAAAAATGCCCCACCACAACATTTGTTTTTGTAGACATAAATTTTTTAAATCATAATTGATAAACTAGTACTTTAGATTTATTGAATTAGCCATATTATTAGCTTAAAATGAAAAGTTAAAAAATTTTTACAACAAAAACTTGATTAAAAATTTTGAATATCAAGAAGAGAGAAGCATTTACATACTATATAGAGATGTAAAATTACTAGTTAAATATTAAAAAAATAATTTTAGAATCATTGCCTTAGGTGTCGAATTATATTGAGTCGGTTTTGTAAGCAAAGATTACTACATGAAAGTCAACAACAACAACAATAACAATAACAATAACAATAACAACAACAAAAATGCCGATACATTATATTTTTCTAGTATTGCATTTCTCAAATTTAAGATAAGGGTATATAAACAATCTATCCTACTGTCTATTTTCGGTGATTGAAAAATGACCACTAAACCTTAAATTTGGATGAATAGAAAATTTTAACATTTTCTGAAAATTGAAAAGCCTTTGATTGGGATGAATGAAAAATTTTAACATTTAAAATTAAGAAAAAGCCTCATTGCTTTAAAACTCATTCCTAGATAATATAGATCAACAACAACTTTTTGTAGGCATATCTGATGGTGGATTTGAGATGTTTAAGGTGGTGAGTTTGCCGAAATTTGATAGTGGATCCATGGTTGTGTATTGTTTGTTTTCTGGCTTATCTGCTCTGACTTGGTCTAGATTGTAGGAGGGAATTGATTTTTAGCAGGTGTAATAACTGCTAAAGGCTTCCTCTGTGTTTGTATCCATTGTGGGTAGTCAAGGGAAAAAAAAAAAAAATTAGGGAAGACAATAGCAGAAAATTGATGCAAAAAAAAAAAAAAAAAAAAAAAAAAAAAAAAAAAAAAACAAAAGAGTTGGAAACAAAAAATGAGTACAAAAAAAAAAAAAAAGTACACCTAACAAAAACCAAACGGGACTTTACTTTTCATTCATTAATTTTAAAACATCCAAACACGATTTACTTAATTTTATTTTATTCTTTTTCATCCTTTATAATTTTCTAATTCAGATAATATTTACAGATAACAGTGCATCTTAATTTTCCAATCCGTATTCGATTGGGTTGGGTCAAACCCAAACCGATTTGACTCGGCCCTATTGTGAGGATATGCCAAAATTTTTGGTATAAAAGAAGTGTCTTCCGAAGCTGAAAAGTTTGGAAAGCGTATAAATTCACCATCATCGGCGACGGTGAGAAGTGGAGAGCGTTTGCCAATATAACAACGCGCTTATGATATGAATAGGCATGGTGTTATATGAGATGTTAGTAATTAACTTACATAATTTGTTAGATCAATTTGTAACAATAGCCGGTTAAACATACCTTGGTTTCCCTATTTTTGTACAAACATATAAATTCTGAGAAAATATCTTTGTCAAAACTTGTACTTTGTGTTCCGATATGGTACTTGACTATTTGCCAAGTTAGATGGTACAGTTGGAAACCTTGTACTTGGTTTCTGTTGGCACTTTGCATTCCATTATGGTGTTTGAAGTGTTTGTAACAGTGATAAGCTTTTAACTCTGGCAGTTCAGCAGCAGAGGATTCTTTTAGTCTCTGATTTCACGTGAGGAAGTTATTAGTAGTTTCTGAGATACATTATGTGGAACGGAGCTCAGAATGGAACTCACAGTGTGGGTGAAAGTTCTAGTTCAACTTCAATGAGCAGTCAGCAGGATGTTGAGGATGACCGGATGATTGCTGCTGTGCTATCTGAAGAGTATGCTAAGTTAGATGGTGCAGTGGGTAGACGCCTTTCCAGTTTGGCATCTATTCCTGTAAGAATACTTTAACATTTTTTCTTTTCTTGTTATATTGTAACTAGGCTTTTAATTTTAGTTATTTAAGTATAAATTATATTCAGTTATCTTTTTGTGGATGTGTATCTAGAGCTTAGTTCAGTATTGAATTCAAAATCTTTTTCATAATTCCTATAGAAATTAAATAAATAAAAAAAGAGTTTGATGGAGAAGATTTATTTCCTTTGTTTTGTCATTTTCAATTCAATGTATTCTCTTATATTTTTCTGCTTAATTCCCCCCCTCCCTTCTAATCTTATGGACTTTGGTTAGATATGATAATTTATTCTCAAAAAATTATTATCCTGCATCATGTTTTACATGATCTGATTGTCGTAGAATAAATCCTCGACTTCTTTGATTATTCATTGCTTCTTTGATGTGGAGCACTTCTTATTCAATGAAATAAAATTCCCTTACAAATTTTTCTTTGCTTTTAACTTCTTGAAATTCCAGCATGTCCCACGAATAAATACCTTCATCCCTGACTTTAATGATGCAAGTTTGGATCACCAACGGCTCCTCCAGAGGTATGCTTTTACACTTGACAGTTAAAAAATTTGTCTACAGATATCTTGAAGGGGAATCTTGTAAAAGTGTTGAATAGATTTTATTGCTGGAAAATAGTACTAGTAGTAGTATGCAAAATGACACTTTAATATTTAGTGGCATGCTTGTTCACTCACATGAGTGAGCATTGATTTAAGTGCTTAAACATTAATTAAGTTGCTCGTAAGTCATAACTCATACAGTGTATAAAAAGATTTCAACTTTGCCGTATACATTTGCAAATTAATGCCTGAAAAGGATTTATAATCTTCCAAAACTCTAATAAATATACATATATTGTCTAGTTTGCTATAAATATGTGAATTTAATATCCAAAAAAGAAGTTAACATCTCCTTTCAAAGTTGTGCTTAACGATGATTTGTCATAGCACAAAATTTACCTGTTATCATCTTTGTAGTGAAAGCAAACTCCTTTTCAATATAATTACTAAATTTTCAAAAAAAAATTCATTAGCTCTTTGGCACCAAAGGCGTTAGTTGATTTAGCGAGAAAAAAAGAAGAGGGGAGGGAGAGAGGGGGGTGGGGGGGGAGGGGGCATCTCTCTTTCTCTGAGAGAAAAGTTTCATTTTAACTTTGAAAAAAAAAAATCCCTAAATATTTGTTGTGACCTTGGGGGGCCAGCTCTTTTGGAAGGGGGGAGGTGCAGCTCTTTTTTTTTGTGTCAAACCTCTAAAAATTTCAATGTGTGTGTGTGTGTGTGTGTGTGTGTGTGTGTAGCTCTAAGTCATGTTAGTTTTTATTTTAATATTAGCGAGTATGAATTTATATCTCTAAGATTCATATCATGTTATTTTTCAAGACGGGTTAGATGTTATTATCTGGGTGAGAATTTCATTAAGTTCATCCTTGAAATTGTTCATATACAGAAACGTAAATTGTGATTTGTTTTCCCTTTCTAAGTATTCATATTGAGTCAACCAATTAATATATTCTTGATTCTGGGTCTTTTTTGTTGTGTGAACGTGAAGATATGGCCTTTGGAGTATCTAAGCTTATGCTGGAAATTATTGATAGGGAGGTCTTGTGAGATGTTGTGCAATCTTGGTTTAGTATTAAGTAAAATTCTTCTCTTTTTCTCTCAGGCTGAACATCTATGGTTTATATGAAGTGAAGGTTTCTGGGGATGGAAACTGTCAGGCATGTGCAATGATACTCAAGAAATGCCATTTTTTTTCTTTTCTGTTTTTATTTATTTATTATTATTGATGTTTCCCTTATATTGCAGTTTCGTGCACTTTCAGACCAGATGTACAAGTCACCTGAGTATCACAAGCATGTTCGGAAGGATATTGTGAAACAGGTAGGGTTGATTTGAAAGGCCAAATGCATGGGAGATTGATTGACAGATGAATAACTAGAACTTCATTCGATGAGATTCTAATTCATTACCTTATAACAAGACTTCTAGAGAAGGGAGAATGAACAACTAAAATGAAAAACTGAATATTACTGACATGGTCACCATCATTACTTTATTGTTGATTTTAATACCTCTGCCACCGTTGCTGTTAATACCACTACTCTTGCTGTTATCCTAGAACAATACCAAAATTGGTGTGGTTGATATCAGTGCTACCACTTCCTTCCTCATTTCCTATCCGTAGGCCATCACCACCACACACCACAATCTCCAGTAACATTCATTACCGCCATCTCCATTTTCCTTTGTCAACATTCTGTCACTATTACCACTGGCATTGCTTATCACCACCTCCTGCCATGACTTGTCATTACCACTACATAACCATCGGCGATCTACCATGGCCGCCACAATCAGCATTTATCCCTAATTACCTCTGCCTCTGACAATGGAAAGTACACTGGTCTCAACTAATAGGAAACACCACCACCTCTAACACAAACTTGGAGAAGGATGTATTATGATTAGCACACAAAACAACAAAAGTAGCAATATTACAAGCCGCATATTTTTAACAAGGTTCTGCCAATTGCTTATGTCCTTGGTAAATCCACCATCTACGATAAGGATTACAAAATTTCAACTCTAAAACTCATAAACTAACATTCTCAGACCGAAGACCTAAATACATTCAATGGTGCTCTCACTCTAGCTCATACACTAGACAAACTTTTGTTTTTCAGTTCTCAAACACTAACAGAAAAGGTTATACTGCCACCTTATTTATAGGGATTGTCACACCTCCCTAGTTTTTGTATGGATTTGGGTTTACCACTCTTATATGGGATCTATTGCACTCATTTACTTTTTCCTCATCAATTTTAGATTCCAAAATGTGTAAGAAAATATTTAAATTTTCCAACTCATGGGCAGGTCCCAACTAGATGGGAATCAATATGATCCGTCCTGAGAACAAATTTTTTATAATGCCAATGAACTTTAACTCAAGTTGTGCACCTCCACCCCCTTATAAAAACAAGGTGAGGAGGTGGTTTCAAAGCCCATTGGGTGTGTGTTACTTTCCTATTCCAAGATTTCAAACTTTTTGGATTAAATTTGTAGAGACATTTGATAATTTTTGGAACTAAACATGGTGGTTGCTTTCACATTTTTTAATAGATACTTGTTGAAGTCACACCACCTTTCTTATGCTGTTTTGGTACAGGGGGACTGTAGTTGTCACTTGTCACAAATGCACCATGTAATAAATATAAGATGTGAATGGTTACAAATTCCTCTATCTGTCTTAACAGTGGTCGTTTTATTGAAATAGATAGTCATGAGTGGTTAATTCATGTTTGCTTATGTTGCGCTACTTTTTCCTGTTACAGCTTAAAGACTACCGTACTTTATATGAAGGCTATGTCCCAATGAAGTACAAACGTTATTACAAGAAAATGGCAAAGTGAGTTTTTTTTTTTTTTTTTTTTGGTATACATGGAAAAGTATTTTGGTTAAAGGTCGTTTCTTCCATTGTTTGGTGTAGTAAGCATTTAAATTTATGGATGTGTTTATGCTGTGGTCTAGTAGTACTTAATCAAGTTGCTGGTAGAAAAGATTTCTATCTTCACTTTCTGATATATTGAATTATGCAGATCTGGTGAGTGGGGGGACCATATTACCTTACAAGCAGCAGCTGATAAGGTCTGGTATTTTTTCCTAAAGCATCATAAGCTGTAAATTTTTTTTTTTGGTAGAAGATTTAGGTAGTATTACTATTTCATGGCTGCATCATAATTCATACCTTTAGTGGGGGGGTAGTAATATTTTGTGTTTGTAGAGTTATTATGTGTTGCAAATTTTAGGATGGAACAAAGGTAAAATAAAAATGTGTCATTTTGGAGTGCCATATTGAAAAATTTTGTGACCTTGGGGAGGCTATTTATATACTTTCATGAGAGTGTCCTTATAGATTATGGGGTTCACCTAGGACTGCCCCTGGTTTCAACAGAATTGACACAATGCACTGTCAAGCTTCTCTTTTTTTTTTTTGGGTGCACTGGTGTTAACTTTTATTGTGTACCGTCATTTCATGTACTTCAACATCAGCAGGTAATAAACAGTTGCCTATTAACATGCAGTTTGCAGCAAAGATATGCCTTTTGACATCATTCAGAGATACTTGTTTTATTGAGATCATACCTAGATCCCAGGCGCCTAAACGAGGTAAGACATAAAAATACCATCATCACCATATGATTTTATTCTGTTGCTTAAAAATTACATCATATGAAAACTGTGTGTGTGCATGCGTGCATTGTATTTTAAGATTCCTAAAGTTGCTGGCCACCACACAGCAATATCTCCAAATAAATCCTGTTTGTCTAACTCTTCTATAGCCATTACTTTTTCTGAACTATTTGCCATGTGGGTCATTGAAATTGCATGTTTTAGATTTTTTATTTTTTATTTATTTTAATTAAGTTCCAAGTGCCCTCTATGTGTAGGGTATAGTAGTTCTTTTGTTTTTCAGAATTAGAACTTTAACAATTGACTTCTTTCTCTAAATTGCTCCTGGAATCAACATTAATAGGCAATTACTTTTTTACAAGTATCTGAGCAAAGAAAATTTGTCTCAAATGAGTTACAATAGCAGGCCTTCTATTTTATGAACACGCACTTCTGGCAAAATTTTTTTATGTACCTCAGTATTTAGGTGGAAAGGAAGAATGTAACTCAATAGGTTAGGGTATGGGGACAAGCTTTATCTCCAGAAATGGTCATTTAAGATATAGAGTAACTTTCAGTATTCATTACAAATTTCTTTTCTTTTTATTTTTTTATTTTAGAAGTATTATTCCTTACAAATTTCATATTCTAACAGTTTCCATTTTCTTTAAACAAAATGGTGCAGAGTTGTGGTTAAGTTTCTGGTCTGAGGTTCATTACAATTCACTATATGAGATTCGAGGTGTGTATTGCCTTTAAGACCTGAATTTCTAGCAGTGAACTTCAAAGTTATTGGGTTATCAAGGAATATCGAATAGTTTTATAATTTTTTGAATTACTTGTTGCTTTGCAGATGCTCCCCCTCACCCAAAGCCTAAGAAGAAACACTGGTTGTTCTAGGTGAAGCAGATTGTTCATTCTGGTATAGCATTCAGGATTTTGAGAGATTATTGTGCATATTTTCCAACTTTTTCATCCCATTTAATTAATTTTTTTTTTTTGGGTGTAGTTATGTTAATAACAGTTTTACTACTATAAATTTTATACAGTGCGTATTGTTATCTTGATGTAATTTTTAACTCATTTTTTTCGTTTATTATTATTATTTTTTGTTTTTTGTTTGTAATTATGTCTGTAACAGTTTTACTACTATAAATCTTAAACAGCGAGTTTTGTAATTTTCTTTTTTCTAAGATGGATTCTTTTATTTGTTTCAACGAAATCAGACTGATTTATCCTAAAGAAATGTGCAGTTAATCTATTTTGACTATGACAATGTAAAAATCTTTTTCTTAATATCTTTTATTGCTATCTCAGCTTAAAAGTTATAAAGAAAACAGTGGAAAGTTATTCCAAGGTGAAAGAATTTCAAATCCGTACGACATGGGAACATTTATGTAAAATTCTGTGGCACTGCCCTTAAACCTTTCAGTCTTCTTGAGCTTTTCAAACTGGGTTTGGCTGTCTTTATGGTGGCTTATACATGGAATTATGGCTTTTTGGTATTAACATCAATTAATCTCTGTATAAATCATAGGAGTCTTGTTAAGCTGATGACTTCATTGATCTGATGAACCTTGTGGACCGTATGGTTGCTCATTTTCTTTTGAAGATAAACCATACCATTTTCCTATTATGACAATTCTACATATATTTTCCTAGTGTATGGTCAGTTTACACTACACTTAGAAATAGCAAGTCCTTGAATCAAATGAATGAGGAAATATGCTATAGCTATAAACTATTTTACAAACTGAGTTGGAAAATTCTTACTGGTTTTCGATCTCATTTGGGCCTATCATTTATATAACTTTTTTACTTTCTAGTAACTGCTCATTTTCTCCTTCTTCTTCCAAAAAAAATAAAATACACTCCCTTACCACATCAACAATTTGTAAACTTTTTTTTTAATAGAAAAAGTTTATATTTTTAACATTTTCCAAAATCAATTTTTGAGTTGGAATGCTTTGGGATTTGTTGACGATTAATATGTCGAGGATATTATTGTCATGGTCTATACTTAAATAATATATATAAATACATTTTTATACATTTTAAGTTCAGAAGTTCATTTAGTAGGGTTCACTCTAAACAAACATGTTTGCATACTCTCATAGTGGTCATGAATGATAGTTAGTGTCTTGAGATTCAGTGAATGAGTCAAGAAGATCAGAATGAGACCAAGAGCAAAATTGGGTAGTAAGTTCGCCGAGTTGAAAAGCATCACAAAGACTAAAAGATGGATTCCTTTAGAAATTAGCCAATCTACTATGTGTTTGTGTCCGTATTTTTTTCATTTATCTGGGGGGGTGTTGTCTTCTCTCTGTGTTGTTGCAAGATCCAACAATTCTGATAAGAAAAGGAAAACAAGAATAGAAAAATCTTGTCATTTGTATAAATCATAGGAGTCTTGTTAAGCTGATGACTTCATTGATCTGATGAACCTTGTGGACCGTATGGTTGCTCATTTTCTTTTGAAGATAAACCATACCATTTTCCTATTATGACAGCCAATTCTACATATATTTTCCTAGTGTATGGTCAGTTTACACCACACTTAGAAATAGCAAGTCCTTGAATCAAATGAATGAGGAAATATGCTATAGCCATAAACTATTTTACAAACTGAGTTGGAAAATTCTTACTGGTTTTCGATCTCATTTGGGCCTATCATTTATATAACTTTTTTACTTTCTAGTAACTGCTCATTTTCTCCTTCTTCTTCCAAAAAAAATAAAATACAACTCCCTTATCACATCAACAATTTGTAAACTTTTTTTTTAATAGAAAAAGTTTATATTTTTAACATTTTCCAAAATCAATTTTTGAGTTGGAATGCTTTGGGATTTGTTGACGATTAATATGTCGAGGATATTATTGTCATGGTCTATACTTAAATAATATATATAAATACATTTTTATACATTTTTAAGTTCAGAAGTTCATTTAGTAGGGTTCACTCTAAACACACATGTTTGCATACTCTCATAGTGGTCATGAATGATAGATAGTGTCTTGAGATTCAGTGAATGAGTCAAGAAGATCAGAATGAGACCAAGAGCAAAATTGGGTAGTAAGTTCGCCAACTGAGTTGAAAAGCATCACAAGGACTAAAAGATGGATTCATTTAGAAATTAGCCAATCTACTATGTGTTTGTGTCCGTATTTTTTTCATTTATCTGGGGGGGTGTTGTCTTCTCTCTGTGTTGTTGCAAGATCCAACAATTCTGATAAGAAAAGGAAAACAAGAATAGAAAAATCTTGTCATGCATGTCGAGGTGATCATTTGTGTTGGGACATGCAATCTGCAGCGTTTACTTTACTCTATGGTGTTACGGTTGTTATCTGTCCTGAGTCTGTGAATCACTCTCAGTTATTAATGTGAAAATGTCAGAAAATCCTAGAGATCTCCATTATTGAAACTCGAATGTGTGGATTGGCAACAGTTTTTGACAATTACATCTTATTTTTTAGTTGTCTGCATTACAATTTTTTGCAATGATATTATTTTGTATTTATTGTTTAGTAAGAAGTTTGGTGCTTCTTACAATCACAGAGCAGAGTCATAACATAAAGAGCTTATTTTGTGTGACCTTGTTTCTTCATCTCAACTATTTTGGGTGATTGTACGGAAAAATATAAAAGCATTTTTGTTAGAGAATGGAGATGACAACAAATTTATTTATAAGAGAAGTGTTTGTTACACACTAGTGTTTTGCAATTGAAAATGTGGGTTCAACCCACTATTTTTTAATAAATTCGGATTTAAAATAGGTATTCTTAACTTAAACCTATCTTTTCCCATTCTTAAGTATGTTCACCAAAATAGACCAAATCAGACCGATTAGACCGAAATGGATTGTATGAACTGGATTGGACCAGAGTTGACTGAAATGAACTAAAATGGACTTTGATGGTGAACCAAAAATTGGACTATCTCTAGTTCGTCCATAGTGTCGTCCAAATCCTGAAAGGTTGTCCCAATACAAGAAGGTCATCCAAGTACAAGAAGGTCGTCCAGCATAGAAGCACCTGGATGACCTGCCAATACTTAGAAATTCTCAGAGAAAATCTCTATCTTAAAGCTTATGATTCAGACCACGTTCTACTATTTTGAAGTATGAGCAAAATCCTTATTCATCGCTCTCACTTTCCACTAAGTTCTTAACTTCCACAATTGCTATCAGAAGTTAAGTTTTTACACTCCTAAAGTTGGAATTCCTAAGTTTTAGAGAGAAAACTAACTTTAGCATTGGAGGGTTCTTGGCTGATTTAGCCCGGTCACCTTTGATCTTATGCTTCTTTCTTTTCAGGTCTTCCAAACAACCACAAGCCCATTGAAGCCCATAGCATTCAGCCTACTGATTTTTAGTGCATCATTAGACTTAATGGACCGAAGTAAACCGAATTGGACCAAATCATCGGCGATACCACTATTTTTATATATATTTATTGATTTGTTCTTCTAATTTTTTGATAATATTAAATATATTAACCGGTTGACTTTACACATTCTTCTTGGACAATATTTTCCTCTTTTTTAATAATATCTTGGAGGATTTAATATATTTAATAGGGTAAACTACATATTTGGGCTCCATCTTTTATACCATATTTCAATTTAGTCCATAAATTTTCAATTGTATTAATTTGGTCTCTAACCTTTCAGTGCCGTGTTAATTTAGTCCATGCCATTATCTCTTGCATGGAAAAGTCTGATGTATCAAACGACCTAAATAAAAAAAATAAAAAATAAAATAAAATAAATCCCACATCAACTAATGGGTCATTGGGTTTGTTCACTTTTTTAAACTCCATTTCGTTGTCTTCTTCATTTTGTATTTTTCATTGATATGAAAAGTTATGGCATTACTAAGAATTACAAACGCACGTCTTAATCTTCACAAATCAGTTATAACTTATATCCATCAACCCTTGTGCTCTAGTTTCACTTCCTTTCACCAAGAACTACTCTCCCACATCAAATTCTCACTGACCCATTTGCACCAAAACTCACAATGATTGATCTTTTCTTTCAAATCTCACCAGCCTTACAAATAGCCTAATTTCCCCCATTCACCAAGCAACCCTTTTCCCCACACAAAACCTTCGTCTTCCTCGTCATTTAATCGTGTCAAAAGATGACGATTTTTATGGAAGATAGCTAATTTTGTATAAAAGTTTTTAAAAGCAAAAGTTTTCAAGCAATTGAAAGGATTATTGGCAGTTTTATTGGTTCTAATTTAATATATGGATCCAAAATGTAAAGTGTGGCCACATTCCCAGCAATATGCTATCCTTTGACTTTATTTATGAAGAGTTTGTTTGTATAAAAACAAGAATATAAAAAGAGTAGTACCTCACCTTTGAAGCAAAGAGAGAGCAAAACGTGAAGGTGGGTTGTGGACCAGTGAACCCTGTGGTGTGGGTTGTACTTGTAACAAATTAAGATCCATTTCTATGACTACTAGCATTTTGATCCCAAATAGCCCCTCGCGCACGTGTGAGTCTAACAATTTTTTTTTTAATGTAATATAACGTGGCAGTATGGGTGTCAGTACATGTGGCAAGAAAATAATATTTATTTAAGCTGTTAACTATGTTTGGCATTTTCCTTCCATCACTTAACATCAGAGACCATTTTGACACAACTCCAAAATGTTAAGGAATAAATTAACATATTTGAAAGGTTAAGGACCAAATTGAAGTTAGCTGTAAAGGTTAGGAATCAAATATGTAGTTTATCCTATTTAATATTATCAAAATATTTGAGGAATAAATCATTAAAAAAAAATGGTGAAGTGATTGATAACGTGGCTTAATAGGAGTGTAGCAATAATACAACGTTAGATGCTACATTTTAACTTTTAAATACTAATAGATAGATGTTAGTTAGGTTGACTTTCTTGTAAACTCTGCGATTTGGGGTGATTTTTCGTCCAGATTATCATACAAATGATTGGCAAACTTCATGCATTTTCAAATCCAATGCCACTTACCAAAGATACTTTCAAATACAATAAAACAAACAAGAGTTAACAGGTCATCTTGCAGATAAATGGAGTTTCTTTTGTTGGCTGGGCCTGGGATGATCAATTTAATAAGTTTTTACTAACTATGAGATGACTATCTATGCATACCAGTACCACATCGGAAGAAGTCACTGGATATTGATAGATTTACACATCTGGTACATCTGGTTTGGCAATAAGAAGTGCCAGAGATTCTATTGTTATTTGATGGAACTTATTACTGTTTTAAAGCAACAGGCCACACAACATTAGATGCTTAAAAACAAAATTTGGTGTCATCGTCAATTGGGTATATAACCTTGTCATTACGAAATGGAGTTTTCAGGAACTTTATGTGATCGACAATGGAAAAGTTTCACATGATCTCTGTTGCTGATAATTTAAAAAGAATAGAACAAAGGAGCTCACGTGGGATCCAAATTGCAGGCCAGGCACAGCACATGTCATGACAGCATGACGCCTCTTAATCCATCTTGCATTGGCTAACACATCACCGCCTATACTAGTAGAAAAATTCTAGTCACAATTTTCGACAGTTCTTAATCAATTAGACAATTAAAGCTTGTTCAATTGTCTCAGCACTCAGCACTCAGCACATTAAGCTTGTTAGATGAGTTAACATTAGGTGATGATAGCCCTCATGCCTCATGGCCTTTCCATGACTCCATTTACTAAGCCTGAAACTAGAACCATAATATACCGACAGCTTGGTACTATTTTTTCTTTTGGAATATATATTTTACTAGAGGATTCAGTCTTGTCTTTATCCGAATTTAGAAATATGGACAAGAGAAGACCATCTTATCCCTTTTAGTAGATGTTCTCATGTGTGTAGATGGTCATGGATAAACCCAAAACCTGCTCATGTTATGCATGTATTCGAAAAAAATAATGTTCAAATAGATTGTTGTACCCGAAGTTTATGTAACCAGGTAAGGGGACTTCTAATTCACTTCTTATTTTTTAATTATAAAAGATTCTATAATTGGAAAGATAGTGGTCATGAGACTCATGCTTAAGATTAAAGATTTTTCTCATATGAACCACATGATTAGAGCTTGATATAAGGACTTCAAATTAATATCATTAATGATGAAGTGAGATTAATGTTGTTACATTTTTAAATCATATCGGATGATGATGATGATGAAGTGGGCTGCGATCTCTAAGACAGATGGCCTCTCACACTAATAAAGACACTCTTCCTCTCTGTGTGTGTGCACGTGCTCGCGCGTTTTATGTTAGTACTACGGTTATATAATACAAGGACTATTTGCTTATACATAACTTTTACCTGGTGAAAGTGAAACTAGAAAAGATTACCTCTCGCTGCAACGAAAACAAAGGTATTATCATGGCTTCTAATTTGTGGACTCTATGCCTAAGTTTCTTGCTTTTGGCCTCGGGGGCAATGAGTGCAACGCCTAGGAAAGCCATAGACGTACCATTCGGCCGAAACTATGTACCAACGTGGGCTTTGGACCACATCAAGTACTTCAATGGCGGTTCAGAGATTCAGCTCTCACTGGACAAATTCACAGGTAAGGCAATTACCATTGCTCATTGAAATCTCAGCATTTTAATAAGTTCTCATGTTTTAAACTTTGTTCTGCAATATTGAATAGGAGCTGGCTTTCAATCCAAAGGATCTTACTTGTTCGGTCACTTCAGCATGCAAATAAAAATGGTTCCAGGAGATTCAGCTGGAACAGTTACTGCTTTCTATGTAAAATCTGTTTCTCTATTCTTTAGTATAGGAGCATACATATACATAGTAGATAAAGCTATTGGGTGATTTTTGTTGGTCTGGTCACAGTTATCTTCACAAAATTCGGAGCACGATGAGATGGACTTTGAGTTCTTGGGGAACAGAACAGGGCAACCTTATATTTTGCAAACAAATGTGTACAGCGGAGGGAAGGGAAATCGAGAGCAGAGAATTTATCTTTGGTTTGATCCAACCAAAGCCTACCACACTTATTCTGTCCTATGGAACTTGCATCAGATTGTGTAAGCCTTCCGTTTTGTCCTTTGACCACTTTCTCTTTCCTTGAAATTACTAGTATTTGAGAGAATTCTTATGTTGCACTTTTTGTGTTCTTTATATATACTGCACCAATTATAGTTTGATTATGTAAATTTGATTGGATAAGCGTGTATATTGATTCTTGTATGGAGTGTTTATTAAGTCATACTCGCATATAAACTAATTATAACTTGATAATTAGTTCTTTTAGATATAAGAACACGTGACTAGCACTTTCCTTGGTCAAGTACAAACTTTGGTAATTTACAAACTAACTAGAATGAAGGTATATGAATATGATGCAGGTTCTTTGTGGATGATGTGCCTATAAGGGTGTTCAAGAACAACAAAGACTTAGGGGTAAGATTCCCATTTAACCAACCCATGAAGATATATTCAAGCCTCTGGAACGCAGACGACTGGGCCACAAGGGGTGGCTTGGAGAAGACAGACTGGTCCAAGGCTCCCTTTGTAGCCTCTTACAAGAGCTTCCACATTGATGCATGTGAGGTATCAGTGAATGCAAGGTTCTGCCAGACTCAAGGGAAGAGATGGTGGGACCAGAAGGAGTTTCAGGATCTTGATGCCTTCCAATACAGAAGGCTCAGTTGGGTCCGCCATAGATACACCATCTACAACTACTGTACAGATCGTGTTCGCTTCCCTAGCCTCCCACCCGAGTGCAAACGAGACCGCGATGTTTAGAGCTTAGAAGTTTTTTGTTTTTGTTTTTGTTTTTGTTTTTGTTTTGTTTTTTTAAGTTTTACTACTACTGCTATTTAATAATGATGTTCTTTTGTGCTACTACTACATTTTATATCATTATCTGTTTTCACATACATCTGATTCCTCTGTCAGTGTCTCAGAGGTACAAACTCCGTAGGTTACATTGATTTACATACACGCTCTGCATATAGGATGTGGCTGCACTAGACAACAACCTCCTAGTTTCAAGATTTGCGTCCACGACACCAACTTGCTAGTTCCAAGTCAAATTTCAAGGTTTGTCTCTGGTGAATATTTCACCGGTTCTTGCATCAAGCACATGGAGGGGGTTTCTTCGGTGGGTAATTATTAGGTCTTATTAATTAAATTTATGATAAGATAATTCATGTGAGAGGGGAGAGTACGCATTTATGATACTCTCAGAATATTAAATAATTTTCTTGACTTAATTCTGACGCTCTTTTGCCAAATTAAATCCATTAACAAAGTAGAGAACATGAGTCACACATCGTAATTTTTTATATTTTTTATTTTATAATTTCAGTAGTCATAACAATAAGGAAAATAATTTGTACCATGGTTTTTCTTTTAAAGGGGAGTAAGTAATGTCTCTAAGTTATAAGGCTCTTGATGCAATCATAATTTTTTTTTTTTATGATTTATTTATTTATTTATTATTCGATAGCTAAAACTATGGGAGATGGGATTTGCACCCCTAGTTCTCACGGTAAAATAGAACAAATAGTGCCAATATATTACAAAACTCTTGGCACAATCATAGTTAACTACAATTCCAATTTGGAGTAATAAATCTTCATAGATGATGGTTTCAACCATGCAAATTTTTGGAAAGGACTTTGATTCTTATAGTGCCTTGGCTAAAAAAAATTATTGCTTATCTATTTGACTTTTCTTTGAATGAAATGAAAGTCCGTTCTTTATCAAAAAAGCAATGAGTTACTTGCTAAAAAAGTAATTGGTTTTTTTTTTTTTTTTTTCACAGCAAGAAATAGCATTTGAAAACCTTATATATAAGCAATATAATAAAGGACTTAATAGCAATGGACGAAAGGTCCTGTGGAGATGATAAATGTGTTAAGAGAGTACTAGAGGAGGTTACTAATTATAATTAGCGTTGTTGATGATACTTAGCCAAGATGGGCGTGATGTGTGATCATAAAGAAATTTGAATATGTAGAAAAGATGCACATGCCCATTGAATATGGTTGGAATTACCAAGATCAACTTGTAATAAAATATTTATATTTGAGAAAACGTGTATGAGGTTATTAAGATGTTGTACATTATATAGGGAATAAATCAAGATGAACTTAATTACATAGTGGCTTACATAGTGACCAGTAGCATTGGCAAGTTAGCACCTTAATGTTGTCATGATAGGGAATAGATTAGGATAATCTTGCAAGCAAAAATATGGATTATTGGAGATCATAGAAGTTCGAATTTGATAATTAATGAAGCTCACAAAAGTCTGACATTAATACCATATTATATTAGTAAAATATAGCTTTGATGCCATGTTAGAAAATGTGACACATAGCTTGGACACATGTTAATATGCATGAGAGATATAAAGAAAGCTATGAGAGAGAGAGAGAGAGAGAGCATGGTTTGGCTTTAAAGGTCCACAGCAAAAAGTGTTTGATGATTACACTTTACTATTAATATTTATGTTTTAAAGTGATATTGAAGGATATTTATAGTTGGATCATAGACTGACCATAGATTAACACAAGATTCTAATACCTCTATAAGTATAATTATGATTACTTGCAGTCCAAATAAAATTATAATTACTTTAATTGCACTTGAAGTAGAATTAGATACAATAGACTTGGATAAGAGTTATATAACTGAATTGAACCTTGACTAGGATTGGGCCTTGATATCTCTTATTAGGTGGATCAATCACTAGGTCCAACAAGCTTTGATTTGTAGTTAATTACATTTGAAACTTCAAACTTAGCCATTTCAAAAACGTTTGATGTACTAGGAAAA
The DNA here is from genome assembly GCF_002906115.3 of Quercus suber. Lineage (NCBI taxonomy): Eukaryota > Viridiplantae > Streptophyta > Magnoliopsida > Fagales > Fagaceae > Quercus > Quercus suber. The sequence continues at coordinate 594,555 of NW_027069602.1, read as the reverse complement.
TAATCAAAATATTTATATTTCCATTCTACTCACCTTGTGTTTATTGCTTAATTACATTAGCACAAGTGCACAACTAGGAAAATAATTATTTGATGTATATATTATTCTTCTCACAGTTTGTGAATTTCACAGTCATGTGAGACTTATACAATGTGAAAAAGAGAATACATATATATATCGGATACATGAGATATTTTACTCGTAAAATGATACTTTGAGTTTACTAAATGTAACCCTCATTAGACAATAACTTTAGCAACTCTGTTTCCCACAAGAAGAATGAAGAAAAGACATATTCAAAATTATTGAGGGTCAAAGATACATCCTTAGGACTTACATCAATATTATGTGGTATTGCTTAAATGAAAAGGGTAAAAAAGAAATGTAATTCAGAAAACAAAACATAAAATGAGGGGCAAAAATAGAGACAACAATGCAGTTGACAACTAGTTTTTATCACTTCCAGTTGTTGGCAACAATGTGAGCCAAATCCACAACCCTTTGAGAGTAACCCCACTCGTTATCGTACCAAGCAATTACCTTCACCATGTCATCTCCCATGACCAATGTCAATGATGAGTCAACAGTTGAGGATACATCAGTGCACCTGAAATCCACTGAAACAAGGGGCTCATCGCAAACAGAAAGAATACCATTGAGCTCCTTCTCAGCACTTTCTCTGAAAGCAGCATTCACCTCTTCAGCAAAGGTCTTCTTAGATACCTGGACAACAAGGTCGACCACAGACACATTAGGAGTAGGCACACGCAGGGCGATCCCATTGAGTTTGCCTTTAAGTGATGGTAGGACAAGGGCCACAGCCTTTGCTGCACCTGTTGAAGTGGGAACAATGTTTAGAGCAGCAGCTCGTGCACGCCTGAGATCACGGTGGCTGGCGTCTAGTAGCCTCTGGTCACCAGTGTACGAGTGAGTGGTGGTCATGGTGCCCTTGATGATGCCTGTCACATATTTGCATTTTTATTATTTACAAACAAAGGGAGATTAAAATTTTCAAATTTGAGCATGAAATTTTCTGTTGTACAATTTGAAAATTAGCTTCAAAAATCATAATAAACCTAGATAAATTCACCTTTTAAGTTTTAACAACAGAGTACTCTAAAGCTAAAAGCAAACTAAATACGGTTATGGACAACATTTTTTTACATTTATTTTTTAACTACTGATCTGACTTAGGCTGCGTTTGTTTTGGTGGTAAATGATTTCAGGAAATCATTTACCACCTGACCCATGTGTTTGGCTGGCAAAGGAAAATCCATTTTCCGGAAAATATGCTTAAAGTTTGACCGAATTTTCACCCTTGACCCGGAAATGGTTTTACGCTTTTATTTTACCTTCAAACCATTTCCGGGTCTCGCACGAGAACACAAAAAAGAAGAGAGCCTCTGAGAGAGAACGAGTGAGAACGAAAAACACACTCAGCAAGAGCCAAAAACAAAGAAAAAAAGAGAAACCAACGCAGTCCGATCAACCAAAAAAGGAGAGAAACCCAGAAAAACGGACCGATCCACCAAAAAAATAGAGAAACCCAAAACAAACGGACCGATCCACGATCGAACCCAAGCAACGAGCAACCCATCGACTCCAAGCAACGAGCTCCAGATCGACACCAGATCGCCTCCGAGCTCGATCGAACCCATCGCCTTCACCTCGCCTTCACCCAGACCCACGTTGTTGTTGTTGTTGTTGTTGCCGCCGCCGCCGGAATCAATTTGTTGCTGCTGCTGTTGTTGTTTTTGTTGCCGGAAAATAGCATTTTCCTAATTGAACCAAACACATGAAAATATTTTCCACACCAATTTTCATAAAACAACCAAATACTTAAAAATATTTTCCTTTTCCGGAAAATATATATTTTCCGAAAAATATTTTACGGGAACCAAACGGACCCTATGTGATTCAAGTAACATTATTTTTACTTTGATCCATCATTAATAATTTAATACCAATTTTATTATGAATCAATTATAACAAATTATGTTAATAAATTGTGAAAAATGTACGTCTGTAGACTTGTTGAAAATCTACAGGTTAGGGGAATGGGATGAAATATGAATTACCAAACTTCTGGTCAAGGACCTTGACAAAGGGAGCAAGGCAATTAGTGGTGCAAGAAGCATTGCTGATGATGGCCTCAGCTGGGTTGTAGGCGTCTGCATTGACTCCTACCACGTAGGTAGGGATGTCACCCTTCCCAGGAGCAGTAATAAGCACCTTCTTAGCCCCAGCCTGAATGTGCTTCCCTGCACCCTCTCTATCAACAAACACCCCGGTCCCTTCGATTACCAGGTCGATCTCCAAGTCCCTGCACTTGTGGTGGCAAGTTCCTTTTCATTAATTCAGTCTCTAAAAAATGTCAAAAATCTCAATCCCAATCAATGCCAATGCCATTCATTCACTACTTACTGAACAAAGAAGTGAACTTACTTCCAGGGTAGGTTGACGGGGTTACGGTTTGATACGACCTTGATGATCTTGCCATCAACGGAGATGGCTTCTTCGCCAGAAGGCTTGACATCAGCGTCAAAGATGCCGAGGGTGGAGTCGTACTTGAGGAGGTGGGACGCCTGCTTCACACCTCCAGTGTCATTGATGGCAATGACATCCAAAGGGGAGTCCTTGCGGCCATGCCAGCACCTCAAGAAATTTCTGCCTATTCTACCGAACCCATTTATGGCCACCTTTAGCTTCGCTTCCACTACCCCTCTCCTGTATCCTCCACTTCCAGCCTAATTCATCAGGTTAGAACAATAATTGAAATGATTAACTTCATTTATAATTGTTTTTGAGATAAATGATAATTTATCATAATATCAAAATGTGTTCTTGAGTTTAAGTACTATATTCACTCTACACTCTGCTAATTGACCAATTCACGTGTGTGACATATACACAGTGAAGCTCCGGCGCCCAATTAAGTTTTTTAAACGAACATGGTCACACATCACACATGTTCAAGTTAAAGGCCGTTCACTTTAATTTTATCATTAGCCTGCTCGTCTGTCTAGGTTAGAGTGCTGTATGGAATTTTAAGAATCGTAATTCACATGCTGCAATTTTAAAGAATTTTTTGTTTTCAAGCAAATGTAACTTGACTACTTAATGATATAAATATTCCATATATGATAAAGAATTTAAAATCGGAACCTTTTGTTAGTTGTATTAGCTACTCAAGACCCTCCGAGATTTTCCTAAATTCCAATGATTTACGTACAAGAGCATATATTTCTTGTAGGTGATGATTGTCATTTGTCACCCTTCAAATCTCTGTTTACTAAAAATATTTAAAGAATGCTGATTAGCACACACAAGTGCATACGGAGTGTATGCACCATGTCAGTTGAAATCATGTCTTAAAAAACACAATTTAACTTGTGAAATCTTGTTTTCAAAACACAATTTCAAAATTATCACCGTTAAAACACAATTTCTAAAAATGTATACGAATATGTGCAACAAACTTTAACAATATTTGAATGTCCATTGTTGTCCTTTATATTAGTTAAAAGTATTCATTACACATTCTTTGCTAACATATATTATTTGATCAAAAAGTTTAAGTAATATAAATAATAATTATCATGGAATCGAATATTCTAAATTCCAAATCATATTGTATTAAAAAAAAAAAAAAAAAAACCGGTATGTGAATAATTTTACCAAACCATTGTGATATTGTGGAACATAAAATATGAGAGGATTATACTATTAACTGTAGCTGGACGAGAGAAGTACGACTGGATGTGGAACAGTAATGGTCAATTATGCATTTGGCGAGTAACTCACAGTATGTGTCTGGATAGCGACGATTGAAAAGATGTCATCTGAGCTTTTCCTCCCAAAGGAAAGGCAAGCTGATGAATTGCGTAGGCCTGAGAATTCTGCAAATCCTTTCCCATTTGCCTGAAGAAAGAAAGTAAGGAGCATATAGTATTGGTTTAACAATTCGATCATAATCAAAACAAGCTACAACATGAACAAAGAAGCATTGTTTAAAAACCGGTATGGTGAATAATTTTACCAAACCATTGTGATATGGTGGAACATAAAATATGAGAGGATTATGCTACTAACTGTATGCTGGACAAGAGAAGTACGACTGGATGTGGAATAGTAATGGTCAATTATGCATTTGGCGAGTAACTCACAGCATGTGTCTGGATAGCGACGATTGAAAAGATGTCATCTGAGCTTTTCCTCCCAAAGGAAAGGCAAGCTGATGAGTTGCGTAGGCCTGAGAATTCTGCAAATCCTTTCCCATTTGCCTGAAGAAAGAAAGTAAGGAGCATATAGTATTGGTTTAACAATTCGATCATAATCAAAACAAGCTACAACATGAACAAAGAAGCATTGTTTTCTTTCTTTCTTTTTTGTTTTGGATTAACGAACAAGTATATTGTGTTCTTTCTTATATATTTAGAGAGAGAGAGAGAGAGAGGGGTGCATGAACCTGAAGAGCTGGTTTGGCTCCAGAAAGAGTAGCCGAAGCCATGGTTGGCAGCCAAAGCGAGAATTAATGTATAGTAGTAAATTAAAAAAGCGTGGCTGCTGAGGCACAAGTAGTAGTACAACTACAAGTAGCAAAAACCATGACCATCAACGTTGCATTATCTTATTAGTAAGTAGCAGAAGAGGTTACGGTGTGGACGTTTGGGAAACAATGAGGGGATGAGATTTTGGATAGCCCTCTCATTCAACGAATGGTTGTGGTTGCTGATTTCTTGTGTGCCTGCTCTCTCATCTCCACCACTGATCTATTTTTCTTTTCTTTATTTATTTTTTTGGTTTCGGTTTAGGTGAGTGTTGTGGACTGGACAGAAACTCCCCAATTTCCATCATCTGGCTATCTTTCGGTTCCCTGTTTTTGGACTTTTGGGCCTAAGCCCTCATTCTTCATTAAGTGGGCCAAATCAGGGCTCTGCAATTTTTATTGTGTGTAAAACAGTTCTTTTCCCTCTATGCATGGTCTTTGCTACTTGTAGAAGTACTACTTGTGGGTTTCATTGTGGCATTTAACAAGTTACGCCCCTCAAGTATTTGGATATGAAGAGATTGGCCCAAGGTTTATATGCCTTTAAAGCTATGCAACCAACCTAATTTGGAGATGAATGCCTTATTTAGATCGTGAGCTCTTCTGAATGCAAGACCTCCTGAGGTTTTTGGTTTGCATATGGATTCCCGAGCCTTGGGATAAAGATGGTGCTTTTGAGTCCATTAAACCCCAAAAGAAGTCACGCATTTTTGCATTAATTTGGGAACAAGTGGGTGTTAGCAATTGAAAGGAGGACATCCAATAAGCTGGAATGGATGTAAGGACAAATCGTATTAGAGTGGATCAAGCTGCCTGCGAAAGTAATTTAGGCCATGTTTGGTTTACAGGTTTTTACCACTCATTTTCCAAATTTTGTGGATCCCACAAGAACTTGTTTTATCTTTTCCTAACTCAATTTCCAAAACTCAATACTCAAAAAATTGAGTTCGAATTGTAAAAACTGAGAACAATGTTTTGATGTTTTCTAGCGATGAAAATTGAGTTTTAATGAAATTTTTGTAAAATTAAACAAATGAGTGGGACCCACTCACATGACTAGTCTCATCACAATCCGTCTTTATGCAAAAATCAATTGGCCTCAATCACTCTCTCTAACCTATGTGCTCTCTCCTTTCCTTCTTCATTTTTTTCTTCTACACAGCTCTCTCTCCTCATCGAACCTCCACTACTCCTCCACAAACCTCCAGTCACCACTATCACAAGCCACCACCACGAGTTACTGCAAGATGACTCTCACTCTCAGGCCCAATTGTCTCAAGTCTCTCAATTCAAGCTCAACCTAGGTGAATCGAAACTCACACACACACATACAAAGGAGAGGGAAAAAGATTCTAACACAAATGTACACCACAATTCCACTAAAAAACCATGGTAATATTTAAACATGAGAATTAATATTTTATTAAGATTAAAAAAACAAAAAACAAAAAACAAGCTCCAAACCATTGAGATGGATGGTACTTCGGTTGGAATTGACCGGAAGGGAAGCAACGTTAAGGATGGAATTCCAATTTTTTTAGTGTAAAGTGAGTCTGAACACACTTGCTCTTAATGCAATTCTTTTTTTTCTCTTTTTTCTTTTTTTTTTTTTTCTTTTTTTTTTTTTTGGGTACTTAAAGACACAATCAAGACCTCCACAAATTAGACCTCTTTTTTGACCATGTCTATGTGAATTCTACATAGTAATTTTTTTTTTCTTTTTTTGTGTGTCTAATCTTCCACTTCTCCGCCCTTAAAATTGTGTAGAATCACAAACCAATACCTAATAATCATTTATAATGCAAGCATTTTAATACCCTTAATTTTTTCTCTTGCTAGAGGTGAAGTTTTATAGTTCAAGTTTAAGAGCTTCAGACTCAAACTTCTCAAAAAAAAAAATGAATAAACAAAATTTAGCGGTAAGACTGTCTACCACACCTTCCTTTAGACCCCACAAAGTGAGAATTTTGTAGTTATGGGGATAAGGAAGAGTTGGGGAGGAGATTTTTGTGGGGTTTGAGTGAAACGATGTCATTTTTGGGGTTGAGGACAGTGGGTTGTTGTTGTTGTTTTTGGGGTTGTGAACCCAATGGTTGAACCCATTACATACACACATTTTGAACATGGTTGAACACATTACATACACAATTGACTATTACAAGTCATGGGATTTGCCAATCTAAAACCCAACTTAAAATATGACACTCTTCTCCATAACCAATAAATCAAATGCAAAGATGATGTATCCAAAATATTTGGTTACAAAAAGGTATAATATATGGAAGAATTAGACTATGATGATAACTTTCTGACCCATGAATTAGAGGACTAACCACTTTTTAATGAGAGGTAAAAGAATACTCAAGGTGGGGCCAGCTTGCACCAACATTATCCTATTCAAATTGGTTAAAAACATGCATGGTCAAGGAGAAATTATTTGCTCCCATAAAAGGAATCCTCCATCCTCTCACATGGAATCTCACATGAGATGTGTGGTTTTTTGTTGGACATCATGTTGAATTTTTCCATTATCAGTATTAAATATTTCAATTGCAAAACCTATATCAATCATGAAAATGAATAGGAAAATTGAATACATTAATGAGTGCATCACATTTATTCTCATTGGAGACAACACTTTTGAGTTTGAGTCTAATTATATTATATTAAAATTATTATTATTATTATTATTATTATTTGTGTATGTGGAACTTCCATGGCTCTAAGTGCGTCATTCGTGTTTGTGACAAGGGAGTCAATACCGTACCGGAGGCTGTACCGATTTGGCCAGCGGTACGATATATTTCAGATACCGACCAATACCGGTGTACCGTTTCGGGTTTACCGCTATTTTTTATATTTATAAATAAATAAATAAATATATATATATATATATATATGTATGTATGTATGTATGTGTGTATGTGTGTGTGTATATATATTATAATAAATATAAAAGTTTATCATAAAACATTTCCTCAATTCAGAACTAATTATTCATGGTTTTAGACTTTAGTATCAATTAAAAGAAAAGAAAAAAAAAAACACAATATAAAAAATAGAAAGATTAAAAGTTACTATTGCATACTAAGAAAACAAATAATACTAATAAGTGTTGGGGACGTTTTTGCGACAAGGGCCAAAAATGCAAAAACGGCCCAAATCTCCCCTTAGGTTCTTTAGAAGTGTTTGTTTATGGAGAATCAAGCCCAAAATTCACAATGTATAAAAAACAAAGACTAATGGTGCTTCGACAAGAGAGAATCAAAATGCTAACAACCAAAGTGCAGAAAAAGCATAACAACATAACAAGTCTGAAATTTCGACCCACAGTCACACAGAAGAGGGAATCGAGGGAGGTCGTGAGGAAGAAAGGGAAGGCTCCCCTGTACCCATATTTCCACCCCTAAGGTTCGGATTTGTGAGATTGTTGACTGGCTGAGTGGGTTTTTGCTCTAAAGTTTCAGCTTTCTAGGTAGAACGTGGTTGGTTGTTTTTTTAGTTGAAGAAAGACTTTTGTATTGAGCATGGGGTGTTGCTCTCAGTGTCAAACCTCCTCCATCTTTTGAAACTGATTGTGGAATTTATATTGAGTTTGGGGTGCTCTAAGTAACTGGTTTTTGGTCAATAGAAAAGGCTTTGGACCCCAAGGTGTTAAACAAGGAGTGATTTTCAGGTTTGCTTTTGTTTGGATAAAAGGAAAGATTACTTTTATCATCATTAAGGGAAAACTTGACTAAACCCTCATTGGCTCCTCATTTTCAGTTGTTTCAGACTATTAGGAAGCTTAACTAGATGAGAGTTAGTAGCTAAAGTTGGCCAATGAGAGCCAACCATTTTTAAAGGAAAAAAAAAGGTTTGGACAGAAACTTTGGGCCACAGTCACACAGAGCATAAAAGCTATTTTGGGGTGGAAATTTTGGATACAAGACCTCCTCCATGAGCCTGAGGTGCTACTAGTGTCCCTTGCCCACTTGGTAACACGCATGGGTTAGGCTCATGCAAAAGTTCCGAAAGGAACCGACCCATACCCTTCAAACCACACTTCCTCAATTTTCTCGATATATCGCATGGGCTTGGGCCATGCTTAAAAGAATAAATAAAATATAATACATAAATTGAGCCCACAAAGAAGTCAGGCTTAGTTGAATCGGGCTTGTACGAAATGTGTCGCGAAAATGGGTATCAACAATAAGTTAATGCAAATAAGTTACCATTATGTCCTAACAAAAATTCAAAATTACAAAACTTTAAAAAAAAAAAAAAAAAAAAAAAACTTTTTTCTGTACCAGCCGGTACGCTTGGGGGGGGGGGGGGGGGAAGTAGAGTAGATTTGACCCAAAATTAGCTTATTTTTAGCCAACTTTACTCTATTCCTCTCGATTTCCCCTCCTTCCCCCCTCTATCCAAACGGGCACTAAGTCTCTAGAGAAAGCAAGAAATATCATTGTGAATCCAGCCTTCTTGAGTCTTAAAGTTCGATTTTATTTCAATGCCACCCTCTAGGATTTTGAAGGAATTTTGCCCCATTTTTTTTCTTTGTTAGATTTGTGTGTAGGTTAGGTTTGTTATAATGCTAGAAATATTTTTGTTTGCATTGTTATGGAAATTGGGATCTAAGAATGCTAATTTTTATACTTTTCACATGTTCTTGATTGATCTTTGCATGTTTTTGGTTGTTCTTCACTTTTAAACTGAAGGAAGAGAACACTCTCTTAGGCAAATCTTGTGGATATTGAGGTGAAGATCAATGACATCTCAAAATCAAAGTTGCTTAAATTTAATTTTCTTTGGATTTTCTTGCATCAAGGTAAGTATTTTTTTATCCTAAATCTAAAAAGAAAATAGAAAAGAGCATGTGTTCTAGCATTTTAAAAGTAGATCTTGGTTTTGTTTTTCTGTTGCACATAATATGTATAAGATGCATATGATTTTTCAACACTGTAATGTCTGTTTCATGACAATTGTTTTTTATTATCATGCTAGTATACTAATTGGTTTTTTAGGTGTAGGCAAGGTTCGCAAATCATACTCTCAAATCTCTTATTCGTCGATAAAAGATTTTATCATTTGAGCTAATTGGCTAGTTGCAATGTTTTCCGAATGCCGTAATAGGCCCTATGTTTGAAAACGCGGCAAAAGACCCCTAAAAACATGGCTATTGACCTCCCTACTACAGCGCTTTTAAAACGCTACTATTGATCAGAAATTTAAGCGGTATTTGTTAAAAAATCGATTATAGGTTGCCTATATTAGCGTTTTTGTTTTTCTTGTAGTTCTTTTACAAATAATTTCAAACTTCAAAATAGTATACAACTTATTTATTTTATTTGGTTCTTCTTTTCAATCACGAAATACAATCAATAACAAACAAACCACAAGTACAAACTATTTTCACAGGACACTAATCATCATCATCCTTTATTTTATATATCTCATTATCTCTCTCTTTACCTGTGAGTTGCATGAAGCTTTAGCTCATCTATATAATACTAAAAGCTGAAGCATAGCATTTATTGTTGTTATGCTCACGTTGAACCACATCAACGGCCACGTCATTACTTTTTTTTTTTAGTAATAAACTAAATTATTTTATTTCCATTCTTTTTCTATAAGTCTTTTAACGATTCCACAATTTTCACTTCAGCTTCCATAACACCCCTAACTCCCCCTCTCTCCATTCCTTTCAACTTCCCATGCTCTTTAATGCCTTAGACTCTCCCTCTCCTCCTATCTTGGCTCTTCATCTTCTCATTGAATCCAACCAATTCATACCTATTCAATTGCCACCACCATCCCTATAAAATCAAAGAGATAAAATCAAAGAGATTATATATAAACCATTAGATGCCCTCTATCTCTCTTAACCGGAAGATGAATGGTTTTAAATTTAGCTCCTGTCAAAACAGAGCTCATTTCAAAGCAGTAATCCTATATTCTTGAGTGGGTATATCGCTTTGTTCCTTAAAATCATATGGTATGTCAAGTTTGATTTATATATTAGAGTGTTATGTGTTTTTTTTTTTTTTTAAATGTCTCTTTTACTATGATTTGTTGTCAAGCAAATCATAGTAGTAATAATAATAATAATAATAATAATAAAATTCTTGTCTAAAATGGTTCACCGAATATAGAAGTCATCAAACACAATAAGAATGACTCTTTGTTGGCCTAGGTAATTCAAATGTATGAATATATGAGTATGTTCTCTATTTTTTTAATTACTTTAAATTACAATCAATAGTCTTCTCCTCCATTATATTAGAAAAAAGAATTTAGGTTTTAATTTTTTTTTATTACTTAGTGTCAATAAATCACAATAATCATTCAAATAATAGTTACATTCTTACTCATCTAGATATATATGAACAAATCAACATACCATAACATGGAGTCCACAAGATAGGAGTAATATTCAACTGCACAAAAATTTACACTAAGATTTGTCTTCTTTTCATTTTCTACATTTTTTTATGTCAATTTAAATTCATTGTTTTTGTAAAACCATGTTTACTCTACACTATTTAATTATGAAGTTTCTAGGGTTTTTAGGGCATGTCATATATACGATGGCTGATTTAAATGATTTCTTGACAAATCTTTTTTGAATAATTTAATAAGTTAACGTTATATATCTTTGGTTATTTCTTTTAGTAATGGTAGTTTATTAACTTATTTGGTAATTCACAAAATGATCCTTAACAAATTATTATTATTATAAAATTTTTACTTTAAAATAACTTTAACCATAAAATAATTATTAAAAATATCTCTACATATCGTATGAATTTGCGACTAATATAAATAAAAGCAAAGGCACCTTCTTGATAGGCATTTCCCCAATGCTGCGTTGTCCTCCTCGATACTAGATAAAGTACAACGTATGATATCATAAGTGCTCCGACATCTCCCCGTGAATTTCTCATTAATTCGAAAATGTTCTTGATGGATTCTCCTTGGGAGTCCTACAATATCTAAGTCATTAGACAATTAGAGAAAGAGAAGTACATCTGAAGCCATGCTTTTTATCAAAGTAAGATATTACTCATTAACATTCTAGTGTCTAGTTTTTAACAAGTTGAAGAATTTTGTAATGGTAAAGATAACAACAAAATAATTCATACCATATACTGATATGCATCTCTACTATATGTAATAACAGAGACTACAATTAAATGTCCACGGATCATTTTTTTTTTTTTTTCCTATTAGATTTTCAATTTCTCTCTGTCTTGTCACATTTTCTATTCATTGAATCAATTGTTCATTTATTTTGTATATTTCAAATTGATAAAGTCTCTTGTCATATGTTCGTATATCTAAAAAAAAAAAAAAAATTCTCTTATTTAACTATAAGAGATTTTACCACTTAAACTAACTGGAACCCACGAGAGAGAGAATTTTTTTTTAGAGAGTTTTAACCTATGGCGTCCGCTCCTGATAATTGCTTTTTATTATCAAACCAAGATACCAATCAGTTTTTGGTGTAGGCGGGGATTGAACCCTAGATCTCTTATACAACTATTAGTGACTTTACCAATTGAGCTAACTGGAACCCACCACGAGAGAGAGAATTTAATTAAACTAAATTTAGTCTAGTCAAACTTTATTACAAAAATATTACGTTAAAGAAAAACAAAAGGTAGAGAAACCTTATCCGTAGGGAGACATTGAAACTAATTCCACAATTTATCTTCTAAAAAAAATTTCCTCAATTTATACGATTGATTGTTAAAATTTAAAGTTTAGGGTGACAATACTTTAAGTAACATAATGGTTTTACAAAGAAAAAAAAAAGAATTTCAAAAACTTTAATTCCTACATCATTACTCTTCGTACTAATTCTCTTTTAGAGAAAATTTTATGATCTTACAAATATTTGAGCTAAATTTGATTGGAGGTCACTGAAACATTGACTGTTTAAATTAAATGTTGTAGGTGACTCATCGAGTGAAAAAAATTAAGAACTCCAAGTTGAAATAAAATAATTAAGTTTGTCAAAAAAAAAAACCCATCGAGTTAGTAATGTTCCCAATAATAATATGAACAAATTTTAGCTTGGGAATTATTTATATTTTTTATGAAAGTAACATATTATATTGGAAGGCGAAATATAGGTATAAATATAAAAAAATATAAAATGCCGTTGTTTTCATAACCAGACCAACCGTGGTTCAACCAGAATTGAAGGTTAGGCGGGTTTCATGAAAAGTTGCTTGACACTTTAACCATTAAGGCATGTGGGCTTGTCGAGTCTTAATGTCACAAACTATATATTATAACCATATTTATAATTGAATTAATTTTTTTTTATCATAGTTTGACCTCAGTTAAACCTTGGCCAAATCTATAAAACCTTAAACTTCTCACTTTTTATAGTTCTTTAAATGGTCCAAGATTCAAAACTATGTCGTACCTCTCTCTGCAAAAGCCACATAGATAAAGAGGACGGCAAACATAAAAGTAGCATAGGTAATTTTACCCATACTTCTCCTCACTTGTGCCAAATAGAACTGAAAAAAGGGGGTATTTATAGCACAAGTTACTTTGTTTGGAGCCTAGATTATGCTAAGGCTGGCCAACCAATGGATATTTCGAAGGGTTATTTCGATTTGAGTTTCGAAAATATATATTAAGGAAAAATACTTTATTAGCTTTTTTGAATTACTACATTGACATTAAACGACTTTAAAATGTTTCTTCTTAGATCACATTTCATTCTTTATTATAAGAAATTCAATTCTACGCTTAAGCTAAACCTGGCCAAAACAATATATCAAGGGAGAAAATTAAAACTAAAAATCCACACATAGATAAGAAATTGGAATATAATAGGCCAATAAAGTAATGCTTAATTGGATGAAAAATGAATTATGTTTTAATTAAAAAAATTCAAAGTCATTAAAAAAAAAAAAAAAAAATCCCTAATACCTCAATATGTTTGAAATACCTCATCCTCATTCCTCATGCATACAAATTCACAATGAGAGGTTTTGGGGTGGTAGGCATGAAAGTGCCACTTGTAAAGCCATGAAAGAGCCATTTGGCTGCACGAGATATTGGCTTTACTTACCACACCATATTAATTTTTTTTTTTAATCGGAAAAAATCACCATATCAATTTTGTTATTTATTATTATTATTTTACAAATTTTCAAATGGTAAAAATTCGTATTCACTGAAAAGAAAAGACGTAGGATTTCGAACACACGTACCACCATTCTCATGGTACGAAACTAATGCATTAAAGGCGAGGGTTCAAAACTTCGACCCTACCTTTGGACCCAGAAAGATACAAGTCAAGCAGTGTTTGTGGCGAAGGGTGAGAGAGATACTTTTGACAATTTCCTAAACTAAAAATAATCAGCCATAGATGGTAGTAGAAAAGCTAAGTATCTTTTGAAACTTTTTAACTTAGTAGCAAATAGTTCTTCTTTTGTAATCAGAAGTAAAAAAATGTACATGTATGTGGAGGATCCGAACAAGGGCAAAGGAGAGGTGTGCAACACCAGATGGACATACGGAAAGCATGTAATATCTATTCCATTTTTTTATATTTTCTGGTCTTTTGTTCCAATTCTAGTGCATATTGTTGAACATAGTGGGCTTAGCTATTCCTACACATAGCTGTATCATTGCGGTTCAAAGCTATACCAATCTTAGTCATTGGGAGCCATGTTCATTGCTTAATAATATGGAATCAATATATATATGCTTTGCAATATTATGATTGCAATCATAATAGTTTATTCACTGTTGTGAGAGTGCAAGTTCAAGGAGATTGGATCTGTTCTTTAATTTCTTTATTAGTATTATATTTATAACTTAACATTATACATCCATAAATCTAATGGACTATCATTCTCTCTCACAAGTCATGAACATAGGACTACAGCATATTCCCTTCCTTCTTTTACAGGAAGGTGTTTGATTGATTGAGATGTACAATTTGGTTATTATAAAATAAATAAAGCTAAAGAAAGGAATGATTGTTGTTTCAATGCTAGCAAAAGAAGGGAGGAAAAAAAAAAGATTATGGAATCGTTGTTGTCATTACTTAGGCCTCAATCAATTAGAATAAAGAAACAGAGCAAGCTGGTACAAGATTATATGAATATAGTTACCACTTTCATTCATTACGTACTAATATATATAAGACATAAACTATTTCATTTTTATTCAGGTTTATGCAAGGACAGAACCAAGACTTGGAATTAGGGGGCAGAAGTATAAACAAAAAAAAAACAAAACAAAAAAAAACTCCGAATAAACATTCATTTAATAAACCATCAACAAAGAAAAATAAACAAAATTATTGTTTTTTAAGATATTACAATGCAATTATTTATAAAAATTGAACTTGCCGTTCTTTTAAATCTTTGACAAGCACTATGCACACAAGCACTCAACAACTAACCAATACTAGTTAGATCTCTTGTTAGAATTGGCTTTGATTTTTTTTTTTTTTTTTTAACATGTGTTTGTTTTTAACAAAGAAAAATAAACAAAATTATTGTTTTTTAAGATATTACAATGCAATTATTTATAAAAATTGAACTTGCCGTTCTTTTAAATCTTTGACAAGCACTATGCACACAAGCACTCAACAACTAACCAATACTAGTTAGATCTCTTGTTAGAATTGGCTTTGATTTTTTTTTTTTTTTTTTAACATGTGTTTGTTTTGGAGGTGATGTTTGGGCTTAATTTTTGTTTTTGGCCTAATTTTTTTTTTTTTATAGCTTTTAAAAATATCAATAATACTATTGAGAAGACAAAATGCAATTTTATTGAAACAAATTGCTAAAAATAATATATTATATGGGGGACCACCCCCCCGCCCGGGCGCCCGTCCAACTATAGCTTTGTTCCTTGGTTTATGGGATAGTTCAATGGTAATGATATTATTTGTTGTGGTCTATGTTTGTAATTCGAACCTCCCTCCCTTCAATGAGATTGGTTAGAGATACTTAGATGTTTAAGTTAATGAAGAGATTCAACTTCTTTTTTGGTTGGAGGATGAAAAACTAAGAGGATATAAAATATTTGTGTTTTCTACCATGCGTGTTTCACAGAAGGATAGAAAAGTAAAATAATAGATAAGAAATTACTATTATGCCTTTATTATTAAAAGTAAAATAATGAAAAAGTGAGAATAATTTTATACTTTTTCTTCACAATTTCGTTTTCTTTTTCTTCTTATTCATTTTCCCCCCTATTTAGAAGGAAAGGAAAATGGTGGACTTGGGTGGAAACTGGAAACAATATTTATCGTACTTTCTTTTTTCTCCATTTTCAATCCAACTAAATAATAGAGAATTGCATTTTCTAAATTGTAATTTCTTCCTTCATTTTCTATTCTCTCCCTTTTCATCCCAGCCAAACATAGCATTAACAAGTAAGTTGAAAGAAAAATAACAGAGGTACAGGTTGATGGAGTCCCTTTCTTCTTGATTGTGTAGGGTATTTATAAAGATTCTACTAGTGATGGCCGGTAGATGCTTCTCAATACAGTCAAGATAGGATTCTAACATCCAGTCACCCTCTTATGATGGTTGATGATGTGGCCTTAGGGCACCTTCTCTGCTCTGCTATAGTAAGGGGTGGACTACTGCTGCATTACATTAAATACCAACATCGATATGTAAACTATAATAAATGTTAATATAAAGAGAGATGGTCATTTGAATACACTCTTTTTCAGGCCGATAAGGCCAGCCGTTGACATCTGTGTAGGGTTTTATGGATTTGACCCGATGTAGATTGCCTTAATTTGGGGGTTTGGTTGAATGCCTTCAAGTTGGCCAAGAGTTGTAGTTTTGACCATACTTGTCGGGCTGGTTCAACCAGGCTAGGTTTGCTCAAATCGAGTGCCCTGCGCTTGCTTGTGGGCCTACCCATCCTGGGCCTGTGTGATCTTACCCCCTCATGGAAGTAATTACAAACGTTACGGAGAACAATGCACAAATGGCCAAAGGATATGGGAGCACTTGTGGACACCCAAAGGGTGAAATTGCATATTTCTTTTGCTTAAGGAGAAAGCTGTCCCTAAAAAAATGCTTATGCGTTGGAACAACATAATCAGTATATTATAATACAGAAAAAAGCAAAGGCCATTAAACACTGTGCACTATTGTGATTGTTGACTCCAGTTCCTACGTTCTTTTTGTGCTTATAAATAGAGCTTGCAGACCCAACAGCTAATTGCAAAAGCACACTTTGTTTTCACATTCTTGTTTTCACTTTTCCACCTTAGTTCTTCTATATATCCAAGCCTTACACCTCTGTCTCCTCCAGAAATCAGGGCAGCGAGGAAACATGGCTAAGGAAGTAGACTTAAAGGTGCTGAAGCACGTTCATGCTCGATATTTATTACAAGTTCTTTGTGTCTCTTAGTTCTTTACTTTTGTTCACTTCTTTTTCTATTCATAACTCCAAATTCGTAAGGTCTTAAACCAAGTTACGTTGAATTATTTCAGAAAGTTGAGTTGAAGGTTTCTGTCAACTGCTGTGATGGTTGCAAGAAGAAAGTAAAGAAGGCGTTACAAGGCATTGAGGGTAATAAATTCAAAGCATTTACATCTCCCTTGTTCTTTACACTACCTTGCTTTTCTCCTCCTGTTAATCATGAAAGAAAAACACATGTTATCAGGTGTGTTAAAGACAGAAATCGACCCTTTGCAGCCGAAAGTGACAGTCCTAGGGAATGTGGATCCAAAAGTTTTAATCAAGAAGCTTCTGAAAGTTGGAAAACAAGCAGAAATGTGGAATTCCGGGAATCAGAATGCTGGAAAGGCAAAGAAAGAAGCAGAACTGGCAGTGACAAAAACTGAGTATCAAAAAGACGAGTGCCTAGATTCACATGCCACAATAACTGATAAAACTAAGGAGAGTATAGATAGTGGGGATGGAAACAAGAACAAAACATTAAAGAATGATCAGAAGGAAATGGAGAGTGCTGCAAAAATTTCTAGTATTGAAGTCATTAAAAATGAAATTCCTCCGAATCCACAACCATACACGAATGGCAACGATCATCCAATCCTGATGAATGATGGTGGCAATGTCAAGACTCAGACTCAATGTTTTTACATGGTCGGGCCTTCTTCTGTCACCACCATGCCCTGTTATGTAATACCTTCTTATATGGCTCCTCCTTTCCCACCAACTTATAATGGTCAAGAATTCTACGACTCATACTCAATATCTCAACCACCATTCCAGACACCAGCAACGGAAGTCGGGGATTATTTCAGTGATGATAATACTGTGGGATGCTCCGTGATGTGACTTGTGAGACCCCCAGCACAATCAATCACTATGGCTCAAAAGAGTTGGAAAGGAGAGGGTTTAACTTTTTTGATTCAAGTATTCATTTTAAGTGGGAAGTTCGCTAGTCATTTTGTAGTCTATAACAATACATTATGAGACATATGAGAGAGAGAGAGAGAGAGAGGGTGGCAAGTCATTTTTGTGGTCTACTTGATGACATTTTGCTCCTTCATTTCATGGGTAATTAGAACCATATAATTATGCAGATTAGTCTATTGGTGTACTGAATTCTTGACTAACTAATTCCTTCTTTTCACTGCATTTCTACGCTTAAGAAAAACAATTTTGGAAGAGGGCCTGATTTGGAGAAGAACTAAACTTCAATTTATATGCCCCCTGAACCAGAGAGAGAGAGAGAGTGAGATGGTAGTATGTGAAAGGGCCTACTAGGCCAGGACCAAAGTCAATGCCATTGGATGCAATTACAACTGTTATGCTACGAGTAATAAGGCAAACTGACCTAATATATCTGTAGGATAAAGAAAGGGGAACCGTACATAATTGTAACATGACCAAAATAAAATTGGTTTCTTGATTCACTGGGGTTCAAGTATGCAATACAAATATTTTTAGAAGGCACAAGTAAATTACCACTATCCATTCAACCTGCAGTTGCGTGGTAGATGCCAATACCATTGACAAGCTGATTAGATAAGAGCACTATGATGTGTAAGCATATCGTTCAGTGCATGTTTGGTTAGCTAATATATAATTAGCTTAAACTTATGATCTCGTTAATTTCATAATAATTGCTCTTATTATCAAATTAAGGCACTGAATTTTTTTTTTTTTTTTTATGTGGAGTTTGAACCTCAAATTTCTCATTCGATAGCAAGAAACTTTACTAATTAAGTCAGCTTATTTGTTAAACAAATAAAAGTTCACAGATGCCTTAAAAGTATTAATTTATAAAAAATCTTTTTAGAAACTTTTTATAGGAAAAGAAAAAATAATTAATTTTTTTGGCGGCTTTTTACAATTCTTATAAAAGTTATGTCAAAACTTTTTTTAAATAGTTTATTAATAATTACCTTAAAGGCATCCATTAACAGGATCTCTTATCAAACACATACACATTAACTTCACTCTTAAGCACCAATTTTTATTGAGATAGTGTCTAGTTCCGGGGCTTATTTAATATATTCAATGGCACTGAGCATCTTCTTTTAGTTCTGGATTATTGTTTAATTACACAAAGCCTAAACTATTTTTTTGAGATACACAGAGCCTAAACTTATCGTGGAAAAAGTTGCACCCGAATATTTCATCTTCGCATTACCCCCCAATTTGGCGCTTTATTAGAAAAGAATATGGAAATCTATATAAAAGCAAATGTGTGGAATAATGCATATGCAGTGCTTTCATTGGGTTGAACTCAAAATATTGACCGAGCCTTTCGATTCCCAACGGTAGAACTGCTTTTGACTTTATATTAAATAAAGATTTTTGGATTGATATATTCTTAATAAGCACCATTGGATTAGGTAGGTATTGGTAAGCAAGGTTGCAAAAACCCAGAACATTCGCAATGATGATGATTACCATTTGCCCTTTAATAAAGCAGGAGTCCAAATCCTCTGTCTCATCAATTGTTCTTCATTTTATGCTCCATCAATAAAACTTGGACAACTAGCCTCTTTCATTAAATGAGATAACTCTGACTTTAATGAGATATTTAATTTAATGAAAAAAGTTAGCTGTCCAAATTTTATTGGTGGAACATGAAATGGAGCACAATTGATGAGACAGAAGATTTAGACTCATAAAGCAGTATAGGACTAGAAGAGGACATATGGACCAACTCCACTTGGGAAAGCCATGTTTTAACATAGCCTATTCTAGTTTAATTCAAAAAGTTAAAAATAATCCATAATATCACTGTCTTCCCAGATATTTTGTTATTTTTTTAGTTTTAAGAAACAAATTTAAACTTTCTAATATTAAAAGCACAGAGAATTCCAAAAGTACTAATATAACATGTGATTTTTTACCAATGTCTGAGTTAAGCGGGAACTGAGTCAAGCGAGCAGTGTGTTCAAGTATAGAGTAATAAAGTGGGAATCACATAAAATTTGAGATATTGTATCAACATTAGCAGCCAATATAATGATTGCCCTCTACCAATTGAGGTTTTGTTTTTAATAAATAAGAAGAGTATTGACAGAACATAATAATGATTATGCAAGAATAATGACAGAACATAAAAATAAGTCATTATGCGAGAATCATATTAATCATTAAATACTCTCATCAGATACTGAAAGGTGATGAGGAACATGATAAATAAACACAAGAAACTCAAAGACAGCTTGTTTTTTAAGACAAATGATAGTTGAATGTGATACAGACAAACAAGGCAAACATGATTGTATGACATGAAGAGAGACGCTGCCAAGTTCAGAAAGAGGAAGGAACAAATCCCCTCCCTTTTTCTTTTACATATTTAAGAGACCAGAAATCTAAAGAAATAGTGCCATCAGCACTCACAAGGATGTACAGGTAACAATATCATTACTCAAAAGCCTGTAGATCCTTGATTGTTTTCATTATCCCCATAGTGGTTTCGTAATTGAGAATGCATGTAATTTTTAGAATGAAAATCCAGAGAGAGTGATATCCAACAAAAAATCTAACAGACTGCAGAGCCAGGTCCATTTTGGAGCATTTAGATCACAGGGTGAGCATTGATATTTACCAATGTTACCACTTATCAGGTTCACGTGAGTTACAAACCACCCCTAGAAAAGCAGGATAGTTGAAGGGCATTGTGATAGGTCCAGCCAACCAATATAGCTGAAAACAATGCCTTGGCTCAAAACTGTGATGAGCCCATCCAGACCTCCTTGCTATTTTGCTCTATTGGTCGTGAGATTATATACATAAGCAAATTTATCAACATAAATCCTTTTTATCCATATGGGCCCTTCCGGCCTCCAACTTTCCCTAGACTGCCTTACAGGTTATTGCTCACTCATACTGCCATGGTAATTGATCTTCACCTCATATGACAATACCATTTTGAATTTTTCGATTGACTCTACTTTTCGGCAATTCCTGTTATCTAATCGGTTACTAAAGATATCGTTCCTTCCTGAATTTCATTAGGTTATTTTCGTCTTCCAAGTTTTTCTAGAATTGCCCCGAGGTTACCCCATCATGAACCTTCACTTCATACAATAAAACCATCATAATTGACTCTCATGTAGTCAGCTAATGACACTATCTCTAAGTTTTCTGAAATTTACATTCTTCTTCATATGCATACAACCAACCCAATACTAGATACTTCCCTTACTGCTCATCTATTCTAATACCACCTCAGCAGTGTCACAAAGTGCTGGAAAAAGATAACGCTTTGGATTATAAGGAGTAAACACCCAAGAGGAAAAGAAATAAATAGATCCTAATTCCTAAAATGTATAACATTGCAAAACCCTTCCACGTACTTATAAGTCCTAAAATTCCTCTAATCCTTGTATCTGAAATAATCCCAATGATAATCTTCGAAGCAACATTCAAACAAAAGTATAGCTATTTATGAGATATAGGAATGTAGAGACTCTTCCGTTGAAAGTTTTCAATCAATGTAAGCTCCTGATTATGTTTTGTTTGGATGTATGTCCAGTGACCAATAGGCAGAACTTACATTTGGAAGCTTGAAATACATCATCACAAAAAACATTGGAATAGAAAAACTACAATTATCATTGATGTTGAATCTAAAAACAACAAACAGAGACATTTTTCCAGACAACGCAGAGATGGTTTCATTGCAAACTCACCCCACAATATTATAAATATTATTAAAAAAAGAGTAGACAGACATCATACCCTAAGTATCTGAACTCTGAAGCTTGGTAGAGAAAGCAATGGCAACCCAATCAAGTTGAGACGACAACCACTAATGCTGCTTGATCTCAGTCCCGGCCTTGTAAGCAAGAATGGGATCCAAGGCACCCTCGACAGGCTGTCCCATAGGGGACAAGTCCCGAATCAAAGCCTGTGAATCTTCCCCAGCTGTATATGGCAGGAACTATGCAGAGCCCAAGCAATCACATTGACAGAAGCTTGGTGTGCGACAGGTAAAGTAGGAAAACGATTGTCAAGGACAACAACCTTGGCACTGTCCATGATGATAGTGGCCATGTACCTAGGATCCTGCCTGTTCCATCCGAGTCAAACCAAAGGCGTGTCCAGTTATGCGACTTATTTAAGATATGCAATGGCACTGAGCATCTTCTTGTAGTTCTTAATTATTATTTAATTACACAGCCTAAGCTTTTTTTGCTTGAACACAAAGCCTAAAGTTACTGTGGAAAATTTGCACCCAAATATTTCATCTTTGCATTACCTCCCAATTTGGTGCTTTATTACAGAAGAATATGAAAATCTAATTAAAAGCACAAATATAAGATGTGATTTATTACCAATGTCTGAGTTAAGTGGGTGTAGAGGTGCAGCAGTATTGAACTGAGTCAAATGAGCAGTGTGTTGGAGTAATAGAGTGGGAATGCCATAGAATATAAGACCTTGTGTCAACATTAGCAGTTGCCAATTAGTTATTGCCCTCTACGAATAGGGCAGTGACAAAACAAGTCATTATGCGAGAATCATATTATACATTAAATACTCTCATTAGACACTGAAACGTGATGAGGAGCATGATAAATAAACACAACAAACTCTAAGACAGCTTGTTTTGTAAGACAAGTGATGGTTGAACACGATACAGACAAACAAGGCAAAAATGACTGTTCAACATGAAAAGAGCCGCTGCCGAGTAAGGAACAAATCCCCTCCCTTCTTATTTTACATATTTAATTTTAAGAGACCAGGAATCTAAAGAAATAGTGTCATCAGCACTCACAAGGAAGTATGGTTACCCATTATAGTTTTTAAGGTAAAAATATCATTACTCAAAAAACTAAAGATCCTTGATTGTTTTCACGATATTATATATAAGCAAATTGATCAACATAGATCCATTTTATTCATCAGGCCCTTTTCAGTCTCCACCTTTTCCTTGCGCTCACTCATATCACCACATTAATCAATCTTCACTTCATATGACCACCATTTTGAATTTTCAATTGACTCCCCATTTCAGCAACTCCTGTTATCGAATCAGTTGCTTAAAACATTGTTTACTTCATTAGGTTATTTTAGCTAACAAGTTGTTCTAGCATTGACCCGAGGTTTCCCTATCATAAATCTTCATATGAGAAAACCATTGTAAACGACTCTCAAGTAGTCAGCTAATGATACTATCTCTAAGTTTTCTGAAATTTACATTCATCTTCATATGCATACAACCAACCCAATACTAGATACTTCCCTTACTGCACATCTATATCTAAAATCATCTCAGCAATATCACAAAGTGCTAGAAAAGGCAAAAACTTCAGATTCTAAGGAGTTAAATACCCAAGAGGAAAACATGCAAATTGATCATAATTCCTGAAACATAAAACATTCCAAAAACCCATCCATGTCTTAAAAAGTCCCAAAATTCCTCCAATCCTTGCCTTGAATTTTTTTTTTTTTTTATAATTCGGGGTGGGGGATTTGAACCCTAGAACTAGTTGAGCTACAAGGAACTAGCTCCTTGCATCTGAAATAATCCCAATGATAATCTTCGAAGCAACATTTAAACAAGAGTGTAGCTATTTATGAGTTATGAGAATGTAGAGATTCTTGCTAAGTTTTGAATTGGTGTAAGCTCCTCATTGTGTTTTGTTTGGATAAATGTCCAGTAACCATCAGGCAGAAACTCACATTTGGAAACTTAAAAGACACTATCATTAATGTTGAACAGACAAACTACACTCATCATTAATGTTGAATCTAGAAAAGACGAACAGAGACAGTTTTTTAAGACAAGGCCAGAGACAATTTCATTCAAAACTCACCTCACCTCACAATTATCATAAACATCATACCCTAAGTATCTGAAGCTTGGTGGAGAAAGCAATGGCAACCCAATCAGGCTGAGACGACGACCACTGAAGCTGCTCAATCTCGGCCCCGGCAGTGTAAGCGAGAATGGGATCCAATCCACCCTCGACAGGCTGACCCATAGAGGACAAGTCCCAAATCAAAGCCTGAGAATCATCCCCAGCCGTACAGATATGGCAAGAACTATGTGGAGCCCAAGCAATCGCATTGACAGAAGCTTGGTGTCTCTGCAATTCCACAACAGGCAACGTAGGAAAGCGAATGTCAAGCACAACAACCTTAGCGCTGTCCATGATAATAGTCGCCATGTACCTAGGATCCTGCTTGTTCCATCCTAGTCGAACCAAAGGCGTGTCGGGCTCAGAGCTTTCATAGATGATAGTCGAGTGTTCCTTGTCGCGAAGATCGAAAACACGAACAGACCCATCGGCCGAAACAGAAGCGAAAACCCCAACACCGCCCCAAGCAATATCGTACACCTCTTTGTCGTGAGCGATGAGTTGGGTGTCCACGACTTCACGCTCGATGTCCCAGATTGTACACGTGGTGTCAATGCTCGAAGTCCCGATTCGCTTCGGCTCAGCCTCGTTCCAATCGAACGAGGTCAAAGGCCCGCAGAAATCGCTGTTCTTGTTCCCGTTAAGGAGGCTCTTGAGCTCGACGCGGTCGTCGGAGATCCGCCAAACGCGGAGGAAGTCGCTGGAGGTGGCGAGGAGGTCGGGCTTGGTGCACTCCTTGTCGGGGATGAAGATGGTTTTCGTCGGCGGGTACGGGTGCTCGAAAGAGAGGTTCGGGTCGGACCGGATCTCGCCGTTGGAGTCGTCGAGCTGGACAATCTCGACCCGGTTGGGGAACTGCTCGAGGAGGCTCGCGATGGCTAGACGGTACTTCTTGTCGCGGCGGACGCTCCAGTTCATGGCGTAGACGTGCCACGGAGCCTCGTACGTGTATATTTCTGACCGCTTTTGTTGCTCGTCGGACCCGTCTTGGGTCGGATCGCTATTCGCACCCATTTTTGTTTTTGCGACAGCTTGAGTGTTTTTTGGGTAGATAGATATAGGAGAGATGGATGGATGGAATGGTCAAAAGAATCGAAAATTGAACAAGGTGGGAAAGAATGAAGTTGGGTGGTCTGAGCTGAGAATGACCAGTGGGGGCTTTCACACCTTCCTTCCTTCCTTCTTCCCCGAATTTGCGACTTTTCGATTCCAGTCTACTACTGTCCACTGGAATGTCCGCTTCAATCTGGGCCGTCCATTTTAACCCATCCCGATCCACAACATACAAGTGGATCAATCAACATCCTCCCTCACCAATTAATGTTATGTTATCCAAAAGATACGTACAAAATAAAATAAAATAAAATTCAAATATTCATTACCAAATAAATAAAATGGATAATTCATAACTGGCTCATATTAACGAGAAATTATAAGATTTACAATGTTGCACATTAATTAATTACCTTAAAACATTTGTTAAAATTTCTATTTATAAATATTTTTCCAATCAATTTTTCCTAATTTAACAGTAAAATTTTCACCCCTTGCCTTGATTATCATCCACAAGTACTAAATTCTCGTGGGTAAGAGAATAAGGACTAACGTTCTAGTTTTCGAAAAATCTTTTTAAATACATATATATTTAGAATATGATTAATAGGCAATAAAAAGCGCAATAACGTAATTATATACACCATTTCTATCTAGTTTAAAATAAATAGAATAAAAGAAAACAATAAAATCCCCTATTATATTTTTTTTTGTTGGGTCATGGATGGTTAGGATTAGGCCGTCTAAGTGAGTACTTTCTTTTCAAGCCCGAACCCTTATCTTTCTTTTTTAGCTTTATTTTCCCTTTTCTTTATTTCATTACCAAAGCAGAAGCAGAATTTGAAGAAGAAGCGGAGGAATTAGGGGGGGTTCATAAGCATAATATCAAAACGGCAACACAAACAGAGAATTAAGCAGAGTTTGGAGGGCTAGCTCAGCTGCCCAATACTTTCATTATATATAGGGGCATGAACTTTTCACTCAATCCCATCCCTGTACACCTTACTCTTCAATTCAAGTTATTCCTCTCTTGTCTCTCACTCTCCTCAGTGGCTGTGGTATGCTGGTAGTGTCAACAGACTAAGTCCGAGGTAAAACCCTTTTCTTTCTTTCTTTCTTTTTTTTTCTTTTTTTAATTCGCAGCATCTATCTAAAAAAAGTTGTGGCAGTGACTGTATCTCGTCATTTCCATAACAACTAGTGCTAGCAATAAAACAATTATGCGAAGGTTGCCAATTGCTCACAAAGTTCTTTACTTTATATATGAATGTGTTCCTTTCTAGATGCAAAGAGAGTGTTAAGATTAGCTCCATTTCTTCTTGTTTATTACTGTTGATAGGCCTTTTTCCGCTAAAATTAGCACAGCTCTTTAGGTGGTGTGCCTTAGTATTTTCTTGTGTTATTAGTTATTAACTTGGCGTTGGCGATACTGTGGTTAGTTGTTGAAGAACACGCTCAACTTGGTGGAAGCCTGGTTATATATATATAATGGTTGCATGCCTTTCATGCACTCCTGATGCATTTCCCAGAACAAACCCATTCCCGTTTTCTAAACCACAATTTGGTTCACAAGAAGCTCTTCTATCACTCCACAAGTGCACCAATTTCAAACATCTTAAGCGAGTCTATGCAAAGATAATTCGCCATGGTCTCTCTCATGATCAGTTACTTATTAGGAGACTTCTTAGTCTTTGCTCTTCTTATGGGAAAATGGACTTTGCTACTCTTGTATTCCATCAAATTCAGGGCCCTCTTACCTTTACTTGGAACCTAATGATTAGATCTTATACCATCAATGATTGCTCAAAACAAGCCCTTCTTCTGTTTAACCTTATGATATCCCAAGGCTTTCCACCCGATAAGTTTACCTTTCCATTTGTTATCAAAGCTTGTAGTGCTGCTTCTGCAATTGAGATGGGAAAAGTGGTTCATGGGCTAGCTATCAAAACTGGTTTTGTAGGAGATTTGTTTGTGCTGAACACTTTAATGGATCTTTACTTCAAGTGTGGGAAGGTAGATTTTGGGTGTAAGATATTTGAAAAAATGTGTGTCCGCAGTGTGGTTTCGTGGACTACCATGATTTCTGGACTTGTTAGTTGTGATGAATTGGATGCTGCCCGAGGGGTTTTTGAGATAATGCCAGGAAAAAATGTTGTTTCATGGACAGCATTGATTAATGGATATGCTAGAAATCAACCCGAAGAAGCTTTTGAATTATTTTGGAGAATGCAGCTTGATAATGTGAGGCCCAATGAATTTACTTTGGTTAGCTTGTTAAAAGCTTGCACTGAGATGGGGAGCCTCAAGTTGGGTAGATGGATTCATGACTTTGCTCTCAAGAATGGGTTCAAACTTGGTATTTTTCTTGGGACGGCTCTTATTGACATGTATAGCAAATGTGGTAGTTTAGAGGATGCAAGAAAAGTGTTTAATAAGATGCAAGTAAAGAGTTTGGCTACTTGGAATTCTATGATCACTAGCTTGGGTGTGCATGGGTGCGGAGAGGAAGCTATTTCTGTTTTTGCAGAGATGGAGAGGGGCAATGTACAGCCAGATGCTATCACTTTTGTAGGTCTTCTATGTGCTTGTGTACAGACAAATAACTTGGAAGAGGGTCAGAGGTACTTCAAATATATGGGTGAACATTATGGCATCACACTTATTCCAGAACATTTAATCTGCATGACTGAACTCTATAGCCGTGCTGGTATGTTAGATGAGGACTGCAAATTAGTAAATGCCATGCCATCAGAGCCAAATGACAATGTACTGCCAGCATTGTTGCACTCAAGTAAAGTTTATGGTATTGTTAATATGGAGAAATTCTTATATGGGAAGTTAGATTTCTCAACAGTAGATGCAAACTCTTTGCGGCGAAATTGGCTTCAGGTCTCCAAGTGGGATGCAGGCTGATTTTTTGCTAGGCAGATAAAAGGTATCTGCATGACCATACTTTAAGCCTCAAAAAGGGCAAAGCTTCATGCCAAGGTGGTTCCATTCTCACTCAAAGGGGTTATATATTTCAATGTATGTATATTCAATTTATTACCTCTCAATGAGTTTATAATTTTCTTTTTAACCGGAATATATGTGTATAGCTCTAGCTTCCTCTGGTATTAGATCATGGATAGGGTTGAAAGAATCAAGTTTTGGCCATTCAAATCTCTAACCAAGTGGGTAAAAATAAAAGCTGGTAATAAACTGAAACAGAATATCCTACGCCATTGTACCCCATATCGATGTTAGTTTTAAATGCAGTAACTTTAAAATAATATAGGGTGAGACATTTTTTTTTATTGAAATGAAATGATCTAGTTCTTATTTAAGCGTATTATTGTTATACGCAAAGAACTCAAGCTCAGTTCTTCTTCAAACTCTGTTCATAGTTGTACCCAGTATACTTTCACATTATTCATGTATAAGCAGTAACCATGGATCTCACTTTGCTTCTACCTTTTTAACTACTTTTAATCTCTTGTAAAAGATAGTTTCTATCGCTAAACAAATTGGAGCCTAATGAGGCACTAGAATTGGAAAAAGAATGGAAGAGAACTTTTGGAGTAAATAGAAAATGGAAAAAACAAGGTTTCTCTTTAAATTAGTTTGAAGAGAAATCCTTCAAACTTCTCTTATATCTTTTTACAATTCAATCGTTGGATTGCATTTTCTTTATGTTCTTAACATGCATGTCAAATTCGGTTTAAATCGGATGTTATTTACTATTTGATCAATAAACTTATTTTTTATATATAATTTTTTACTATAAATATAAATAAGTCATTGGTGACATAGTTATTGATATTTAATTTTTTTGAAATTCTACAAGTATGGAGGATATAATAAAAACATGCAATTCAATAGTTAGATTTTCAAAATTCACATCCAATAAAAGGATATAGGAGGAGTTTAAAGCGTTTTTCTCTAAACTAATATGAAGGATAACATTTTCTAGAAAGGGAAAGGCTTTTTGTTGGTAAAGATGTAAATATATGTCAATAAAAGGGGTTTTTATTTGTCCTAACAATATTGCCTTTGATTAATTTACCCAGTTCAATTCAGTGGGATGTTTCATTCATTTTTTTTTTCTCCGTCTCCAACTATGCAAATAAGAAATTTAAGATGTACAGGATAGGTTTTTGCTTAGCTGTAAGTTCTCTTGTTTGTAGATCATATGTTTAGCTATAGTATTTTAATATTTCTACATTGTATTTTTTATTTTAAGTCTCGTTTAACTATAGCTTATATTTAACTTAAACCATGATAATTTCATATAATTTTTTGTTAGCATAATATTCTATTATACAATTTTAAGGGGGGAGTTTTGATCCTAATTAAAATGTATATACTTTGAAATTTTGGTCAATAACAAATATTTATCATTTTGTTGGGTACTAAATCGAAATTTATAAGTTGCACACATGGTGCTTCTATCATGCTACATAGTCCATAAACGGCCACATAATATCCCAAGTTCAACTTTAAGGTGGTATTTTTGTCGAATTGTAACAATTGGAAGTAGTTTACTTATATTTATTGACAATATATAAAAAAAAGTTTCTCTGTAACTAAGAAAGTCCTCAAAACTTCTCTTGGGCAGTAGAATAGCCATACCTTCTATGAAGGTGTTTTGTTCTCCATGTTCTAACAGCGTTGGAAGAATTATTGCTCTCAGAGAAAGAGGGGCCAGGTTGCTGTTTGGAAGATGAATTCAACTCGAAAGACCATATCATAGCAACAAAGTTTCTTACGAAACAGGCTCTTAATATTAAGGCCATTGCAAAAACGTTTACCCCATTGTGGTGTTCAAGGGGCGGATTTAAGATCAAAAACTTGGGTGATCATGTGATTCTCTTCATTTTTGAAAATGAAAATGAAGTAGAGAAGGTCCTTAATGTCGAACCATGGTGCTTTGATAAGCACTTGGTGATCATGCAGAAATATGATAAGAGCATGGTAATGGAAGAACTGAAATTTGAGAAAACTCAATTCTAGGTTCAAGTTCATGGGCTTTCCTACAAATATATGAATGTTAAGGCGACTGAGAAAATCTGTGAAGTTATTGGACAAATTGTACACTCTGCCGATCCAACCGAAACAGAATGGGGCAATTTTATGAGGATTCAAGTGGAGATGGATGTATCTTTACCCCTTTGCTGTGGTCAAGTTGTGTTTATGGAGAAAGGAAAAAAATCCTGGGTCACGATCAAATACGAGTGTCTACCTAATATTTGTTATTAGTGCAGCAAAATGGACCACTCAGACTATGATTGTGAGATTTGGCTAGACAGTGAAG
Organism: Quercus suber; assembly: GCF_002906115.3. Classification (NCBI taxonomy): domain Eukaryota; kingdom Viridiplantae; phylum Streptophyta; class Magnoliopsida; order Fagales; family Fagaceae; genus Quercus; species Quercus suber. The sequence continues at coordinate 564,374 of NW_027069602.1, read as the reverse complement.
GAAGTTTAGCAGAAACAAACAAACAAACAAAAAATTGGGCCTTCATTACGTGCTCCACCATTTTTTCCATCAAAGCGAAGTGTGGTGGCTATCCCAAGTTTTTACAATTAGAAACACACAATCCCAAAGCCGTATGCTACTAAAGCCAGACTTGAATATGGCAGTGAGAGCAATGATGAATCAAGAGCTATGGAGGAGCTCACGGTGGTGCACAACCTAGACTCATCAAACAGCTCATTAAAAGCTAATTTATGGGAGAAAACCAACACACCTAATAAGCCTAATTATTCAGGAAGCGGTTACATGAGTAATCAAGTCCAAGGCCCTAATATCTCTCCACATAATCTGGATAAATTTAATGCAGAAAATATAGGGATCAACATGCACGAAAAGTCTGGTGATAGCTGTCTATTATCTCCAACGAAACTAATTGGAATTAATCCAATCAATATCTAGATTAAATCCTCTAGAAGCAATCAATTCCAAGAGGCGGCCCAATCAAACCCTAATGCTAATACTTCCATCCTTAATTCTTTGTCACATGAGGGGCATGAATTTACTAGGGCAACCAAAAGAACAAGCACGTGGACTGGACTAGATAGAGGCAAGAACATGCAGCAAGTTGCTAAGGTAGATATCACAGGACCATGTAAACGAAGTTTTTCAACAATTGATGATCACCCTAAATTACCTTGCAGCAAGAAACAAGTTTTGACGAATGATGTTGAATTTTCTTCTCGAATGGTGGAGGCTGATGCTCAACCCAACCAAGAGTCATGAATCTCTTAGTATGGAACTGTTGTGGGCTTAGGAACCTATGTACAAAGAAGGAGCTTGGAAACATTATCCAGGAAAAAGATCCTTTTATCGTGTTTTTAGCCGAAACATGGCATATGAAGCTAGGCTAGATTGAGTCCTTCATAACATAAATTTTGATAACAAGTGGGAGGTTTGTAGTGGGAGGAGAGGTGGAGGATTGGTGCTGTTTGGGAAAAATGATGTTCATGTAACTATTGAGGATTCACATAGGTACTTTATTGATGTAACCCTAGATAAAAATAGGGAAACAGAATGGAGATTTATTGGGTTCTATAGAGAGCCTGAAACTCATTGGAGAATGGAGGCTTGGAATAAATTGAGAGGCTTAAACAATAGGCCAAAAGTACCATGGCTTTATACGGGGGATTTCAATGAAATTACTACACAAGATGAAAAATTAGGGGGAGCACTAAGAAGTCATACCCAAATGCAACAATTCAAAGACATAATTGACGAATGTAGTTTCATTGATTTAGGATTTGAGGGATCCAAATTTGCTTGGAGCAAACACTTTACTGATGGTCACTTATTATGGGAACGGTTGGATAGAGGATAGGGGAATAGTGAGTTCCTCATAAGATTTCCAAGCTCAAGGGTGTCCCATCTAAGATGTATGTCATCAAATCATATTCCACTTCTTATCAATCATTCGGGGTTGGAAGCTCCACCTAGGAAGAAAGTGTTTTGCTTTGAGGAGATATAATTATTTGATTCACACTATGGTGAAATTGTGGAGGCGGTATGGAGGAATGGTGAAGAAGGTGATATCATGAAAAAAAATTGGAAAATGCAGTAAGGATTTGGGATGGTGGGAAAAAAATGTTTTTGGGAATGTCAGGCAAGAATTGGAGAAGAAAAAAAGTTTTTAGCCAAGGTTGAGGCTGAGGCAATCAGGAGGGGAGATAATTCTCGGCTCTGAGAATTGAGGGCTAAAAATCATGTTCTCATGGACAAGGAAACCCGAATGTGGAGCCAAAGATCAAGAGTGTTATGGTTGAAAAATGGGTATAGCAATTTCATATTTTTTCATAACAAAGCAACTCAAAGATTTAGGAAAAATTCCATTCTTGGAATTAAAGATAAAAGAGGTAATTGGCAAGAGCAATCAGAAGTGATTGGAGACATCATTGTGGAGTATTTTGAAGACTTGTTCACTACAAGGAATTCGGCCATTGAAGAAGGTTCACAATCCTTTATCCCAAAGCTGGTCACAAATGAGATTAATGAACAGCTAATGGGGGAGTTCATGGAGTGGGAATTCAGGAAGCACTTGATCAAATGGCACCCCTAAAAGCACCAGGTCCTGATGGGATGTTGGATATTTTTATAATAAAAAAAATATTATTATATTTATTTTAATACTCATTTATGTGTATCAATTATCTCTTAATGTCAGATACGTTAATTGCTAAATTTTGAAATTCAAATATAATTCAAAATTTGAATAGCTTTTGTCAATGGTTTTAATCAAGAAATTTATGAATATTAACGTGATATTAATACCATAATTACCAGCATATTTGGTTTTATTACATATATATACTTTCCATTCTAAATGTTTTGTATTCAAACGTTCTTATTTAAATACGACATAATAACGTCATATATAGAAGATTTTTCAACACTTAAATGTATATCTATTGTTGAATTATTTTATGTTATAATAAGTTACCATATATATACAAATGTTTACTATTTGGTTTAATGGAAAGTGGTCAAACAGCTAGCAATTTTTTGTAACATATATTCAAAAACTTTTGAAAAGTTTTTGTAATAATGGGCCATTAAATGCATGGCATTATGATCCTTTCTTTTTTTCTCAATGTACAAAGTTTGGCTAAGACAACTTTTGATATCTGGTTATATTATATTACATATATATATATATATATATAAAAGCTATTGATTATATATATTTATTTCAATAACTCTATGACTATTTAATTGATATGAAACCCTTTTGATTCTTCGGCTAAGGACAAGATATAGGTCTGGCTATATCTATATATATATATATATATGGAAATAAATAAACATACACACATTATTTTTGAATTACAAAGCAACAAACTTTCAAAAAATAATTTTTATTATTCTAAACACTTACCATCTATTGCTTCTTACTATTCACAAAAATATTTTTACCTTTACTAAATTTTCTAGGAAAAAAAAAGTACTATAGAGAGCTTATATCCTACGAGCAGTGTAGGCTCGCAAGGATAATCAGCAAAGGTGACTAGGCTGTTATATCTTAGGGGCAACGTGCAGAAACTATTTGTCTAACTATATTAGATGTACCATAGACGACACGATTTGTCTCAAAACAGTGACTTGGTCCACGCCTCATCTCTGCCACCTCTTTTAGTAAAATCAAATTGTGTAATTTCCAAGGAAAATTCAAGTATTATCTCTCCTTTATTTCCAACATGGGATGTCACCCCTATTCTACCAACACTTTGGGGGGATTATGAACAGAAAGGTGACTTCCACAATACTGGCTTGGCTGAATTCAGGTAAACTACCCCCCCCCCCCAATAAATCATACTTTTGTCACTTTAATTCCAAAAGTAAAGAATCCTGTTTTAGTATCTGAATATCTCCCTATTAGCCTATGTAACGTATTGTACAAAATCTTCTCCAAAGTCCTTGCAAACAGATTAAAAAAAAATTCATGCCCAAACTTATAACTGGCATCAATTTGCTTTTGCAAAGAATAGGCTTATTTCAGATAATGTTTTAGTAGCTTTTGAGGCCTTGCATTGTATGAAAAATCATAATCCAGGACAAACAGGTTTTATGGCTCTAAAACTAGACATGTGTAAGGTGTATGACAGGGTGGAATGGAATTATCTTCAGAAACTGATGGAAAAAATGGGTTTTGCTCAAGGTGGATCGGTTTGATCATGGAGTGTGTTCGTATTGTCTCATACTCAATTCTGGTGAATGGTGATCCGAAGGGGTTAATTAATCCAACACGAGGCATAAGGCAAGGGACCCATTCTCCCCTTTCTTGTTCCTATTATGCATGGAAGGATTACATGGCTTAATTACAAAAGCTGCAAGAGCAGAGGAACTCAACGGCTTCTTAATTTGCAAGAGAAGCCCCAAACTAACCCACTTATTTTCTGCAGATGATAGCTTACTTTTTTGTAAGGCAAATTCCCAAGAATGTGGAAATGTGCTCAAAATTTTGGCAGAATATGAAGAGGTGTCGGGCCAAAAAATCAATAAAGAAAAGACATCTCTTTTCTTTAGCAAACCCACAAAAGCCAATGTTGAAGAGGAGATTAAAAATGTGTTGGGTGTGAATGAAATAAGGTCTTATGAGAGATATTTGGGGCTGTCTTCATTGGTGGGAAGGGGTAAAAAAGCAAGATTTAGCTATATTAAGGAGAGGGTTTGGAGGAAACTATAAGGGTGGGAGGGGAAGCTCCTTTCTCAAGCCAATAAAGAAGTTCTTATAAAAGCAATTGCTCAAGCTATCCTAACTTATACCATGGGATGTTTTAAACTACCCTTGGGCCTATGCCATGAAATCGAAGCAATGGTAAAAAAATTCTTTTGGGGGCAACAAGGTGACAAAAGAAAAATACATTGGGTTAAATGGTCAGAGTTGGCAAAACCAAAAATAGAAGGAGGATTGGGATTTAGAGACCTTGCTCTTTTCAATGACTCTCTTCTTGCCAAGCAAGCATGGTGGCTTCTACATAATGAAGATACTCTCTTTTACAGAATTTTTAAGGCAAGATTTTTTTCCCATTGTTTGTCCATGGAAGCAAAAGAATCGGCATCTGAATCCTATGCTTGGCAAAGCATTTTGAAGGGGAGCGAGGTGATCCAAATGGGAGCAAGATTTTGGGTGGGCAATGGAAAAAGCATCAAAATATGGCAGCACCATTATCTGCCCATAAAGCACCTACCTTTAGTCTCGTCCCGAATCATAGACTCTATGGAGAATGCCACAGTGAATTGCCTCATTGACGACAACACAAGTAAATGGAATGCTGAAATGCTTGAAGGAATTCTCATACCAGCTGAAGCGGAGCTTGTTCAAAGGATTCCACTGCCTCAAAGCCAAACAGAGGATGCTTTGTATTGGGCATTCACTGCAAATAGGTAGTACAATTGCAAGTCTGGGTATAAGTTTCTCAAGGAAGTGGAGGTGAATCCAGAGGTGAGCACTCAACCGGAGGTGGATAAGAAAGTTTGGAAGAGCATTTCGTCCCTAGAAATTCCTAACAAATACAAGAATTTGGTGTGGCGTGCATGTAGAAACTCCCTACCAATGAAACAAAACCTAGTCCGGAGAACTATAATACAAAATCCAAGCTGTGACTGATGTTCCCTACAAGCAAAGGATCCTTTGCGCGCACTATGGAGTTGCTCGGGTTTGGATGAGGTGTAGGAAGGTGACAGATGGAGTTTTCGGTCAAGGGAACAATTTGCTGATTTTAAGGAGTTGTGCAGCTGGATTATTGAGAATGGGAAGCCAATGGACCTATTTGTTATCCAGGTTTGGAATATTTGGAATCAATGAAACAAGCTCAGGATAAACTATGCTTACTGCCTTACCAAGGACCTACAACAGAGTGCAAAGGATAGCTAGAACAAGATCAGAAGATGTAACCTCAAGCCAGACCGAATCAGTTCAAAGCCTCAAATAAATTGGACAGCACCTTCACCAAATACATACAAGATCAACTTTGATGGAGCAATATCAAATGTAGAAATTAAATACGAGATTGGAGTAGTTGTTTGGGACTGCCGAGGGGAGGTAATTGCTTCACTTGTGCAGCAACTGGATTAGGCATACCAACCCATGGAAGTTGAGGCAATGACAGCGTGTATGGCAGTGGAGTTTGGCAGTGAGTTAGGAATTCATTGCGCCATGGTTGAGGGTGACTCAGAATTGGTTGTGAAGGCCTTGAGATGAAAGGATAATGGGTTAGCTCCTTTTGCCCATTTGATAAATGATGTGTCGTTATTTTTCGGTTTATTGTTAGAATTGTCATACTCTCACATAAGGAGAGATTTATACAAAAGAAGAAGAAGAAGATTACATTAGATGTATGATTGGTTTTTTTATATGGATCATTTAATATTGGACTCTTTGTTATTTTTAATGAATAATTAATTAAGTTGGCACAAAAATTAAAAATCTTAACTTGGACACTTGGCACAAAATTAGACTTCAATTGAAATCCAATTTAAAATCTAATTAAATTTTCTCTCAACTTTGGTTATATATATATATATATATATTCCTGTGCATTGCACAATTTTGGCTACAAACTTTTACAATAATTTTATTGAGAAATAATAAATAAATAATCACTTGAGTCTAAATTATAAAAATTGTATTTAAAGCATTGTTCATTAAGGCTTCAAGCAATCACAAACATATTTATATGAAAAAAAAAATCCTAAATTTTATAATTAAAAACCTAAGGAAACTTAACCCGAGGTTTTTCATTTGCTAAAAAATAAAATAAAACGTAATTATCTTCTAATTGATCGATTGGCTTATAATGACATTTCTGGTTACATCTGAATTGTGTTATGCACTTAAAGAGCATAGACTACGTGGTATTTTTTTTTTTCAAACCTTTATTTAGAGTTATGCTTTGATATACTAATGGTCTCTTTTATCTAAATAGGATCTCCTTAAGGATGAGTGGTGAGTCCGAAAATTTAATATTAAAAGAGTCCTAAGGAAGAAAAAAGATATAGACAACTATTAAAGAAATTTATTAGCACAAGCATTCTTTTTCATGATGTTGATTTAATGTTGCTTGGGTATAGCAATCTTGTTAAGGAATATGTTGTTGATATTCATAACACGCTATGTTTTAGATTTTTTTTTTTTCCACCAATATTATTCAAATGTCTTGTGGGTGCTAAATATAGGTATAAATATTGATATTTGTAAAACCAATAATAATAATAATAATTACAGTGCCTTTTTTTTTTTTTTTTAAAGTTGCATGCCTATAATGTTAGACAGTCTCTTCCGCGTATATAACGTTACTAATAACAAATATATAAATGAGAAATAGTAACATAAAAATTTTACTATTCAAGAAAATTAATTTAAACACACATATAAACATAACACAAATACAACCCATAACTAAAAAAGATGAAACCTTTGTTGTAGGATAGAATACAAAATTTGGTAATTCTTAAATAATAAATAGATAAAGCTATAAATATTTATAGAGGTTTATATAATGGATTTAAAATTGTCTTTATGACTCATAAGAAAGACCTTAAAAAAATACACAAAAATAAAGAAGAGTAATACACATGTGGATGGTAGGTTTGATAAAGTATTTTATTGTTGATTTCACAAAAGTCAAATTACCTTAAGTAATAACCAAAAACAAAATAAAACAAAAAGGGTGTTAGATTTATTATCAACATAGATATTATAAGAGAAGGAGAATTATTGATAATGGAGAAGAGAAAAAATAGAATAGAATAGTAAGTAGTGTTTCTATAAAATAAAAAAGAAAAAAGAAAGAAAGAAGAAGTCGTAAAAAGAAGAATGCGTGCCTAGGAATAAATATATATATATATATAGAGAGAGAGAGAGAGAGAGAGAGAGAGAGAGAGAATTTTTAATTGTAAGACAGTTAGATTTGTAATCAATTTAGGAATTATAAAAGAAGGAGAATTATTAGGAAAAAAAAAAACACGAAAAAAAACATGCACAAAAAAAAAAGTTCTACATTGATTAAAAAACTGTACATATACATTAGTTTAGGATAAGATAGTAGCCAGGCATAGAGTTAGGGTTTGGTTTACCTCCAATACTTTTTTTTATTTTAATTAGAATATCTTTTTATTTTAATGAGAAACTGTCATATCATCCACAAACTAAATAAAAGATAGAGATTAAAACCTATTATTACTTGTCATTATATATTTAAAATAAAATGACATGTCTAGTTAAAAAAATACCCCCCCAATTTTTTTTAATATTATTATATGTAAGAACACTTTTTGCAGCCCAAACCCAAAGATGTATGAGATCTTGGCCCAATGAATCCAGTACAATAAATTTGTAGAGAGTAGGTTGGAGAACTAGGCCCTAATGAATTTGACAACGACTAGTATAAATTTGACAACGACTAGTATGGATTTAAAAGATGATCAAGCACGAACAAGGAAAATAAAGGTGAATCTATTCTCTATATGAGGAGATATGTTTTATATAAATCAATAACAATGGGGTACAAATACAATTTTGATTGCTATAGTACGCTCTCTCTATTTTTGTGATCCCCTCCTTATGGATGGTCTCTTACATCATATGGTTCCCATTGGACCATCTTGACCATACACTTGTTGATCATTTGAGCCTTTACTTAAGTGCCCATCCCATCAGACACCCTCTTTGGCTTTCTGTGAGTTGTGGTAGCCAAGGCAGCATTGCTCAAGGGTCTTCTCCACATAAATGCGGCCAGAAAAGTAGCTGCAGTGTATTTAATGCAATGGTAGCAACTTTTCCTTAGATATTTTTGGGTTCCCTTCCTTCTCGCATGTTCATGAGGCACGTCCTTATCACTGGAGTTTCTATGAAGGTTACTTTCATTATTGGAATACACATCTGAGCGGTATCCATCATATTTGAGGAGGAATTCCTTCTCGGACCGCCTTCCACTCATTTTTTATTCATGAGACTCTGAACTGGAATCCCTCATAACTGTTTATTCTTCCTCGGACCTGTCAATATCCTCAGACAAAGCCCAAGGCCCAATATATGATTTTTGGCCCTTATCCCTACATTATATATATATATGTGTATTAATTCTAACAATTTTGTTCTATAAAATTACACTTTGTTTCCTTTAAACAATATCATTGATTCTTTTAAGCATAATGCTATATTCACAAACTTTTTTATAATGTTTTTACAAATTATTTTGGTAGCAAATTCTTATTGGTTCGCATAATGGGCCTACTACTCACATAATTTTTTTTACTTACTAGTAACCACTTATTATATCAGTAATTTATAATAAAAAAAAAGTTTGTAACTTTAGCATTTTTCTTATTTTAGTGAGCATAAAAAAAAGTTGATAAATCTAAAATCAAAAAACAAAATATACAACCCAAAAAAAATAGCTCAACAACAAAAATTACCAATAATAAAACTAAAAAAAATTAATCTCAATTAACCAATTTTATCCAAATTAAACAACCCTGCCCTTTAAAAAATCTAAACAAAAACAATTTTGTTCTTACCAAAAAAAATTCTCAGCAGCTAAGCAACAGTAAAGTCAGAGAGTTGAAATCGTCGCACATAGCCAACAATAAAGCCGCCTCCCTAACTCAAAGTTTAGCTACCCTGTAAAACTTTTATGTTTTATTATCCCAAAAAAAAAAATTGATAAAGTTGTAGATGAGATATTTATAAGAACAAAAATTGTTGTTTCTATCCTAAAATTTTTTAAATAATAAATAGATAAAATTATAAACATTTATAAAGGTTTATATAATAGATTTCATGGATTTAAAATTGTTTTTATGACTCATAAGAAAGACCTAAAAAAAACACAAAAACAAAGAAGAGTAATACACACGTGGATAGTAGGTTTGATCATGCATTTTATCATGGATTTAACAAAAGTCAAATTACCTTAAGTAATAACAAAAAAATAAAATAAAACAAAAGGAGAGTTAGATTTATCATCAACATAAAAATTATAAAAGAATAAGAATTATTGACGATGAAGGAGAAAAAATTGACTAGAACTCCTTGAATTGACCAAAGACTGAAGAACTCGAATTGTGAGGATTTTACTTGTCGAATTAACTAGAATTCAATACTAATTAATGTCTTGGTCTAATAGTAATGACTGAAGAGTACGGATCCTATCAATTTATAAAATAAAATAATAATAAATAAATAAATTAAAGGCAGAGGTTGAGTATTGCTTTTTATATTCTGCTAAAAATTGTGCAATTAGCCTCGGTCTAATCTGCTGGCTGTTAAAAAACTGGAGGATGAATCGCAGGCAGTTAAAACCAAAATCAGAGAGAGAGAGAGAGAGAGCATGAAGACAAAAGCTGATGGATATGTCGAGAAAATAGATCACTATAATTAACTTCTAAATCTATAGCATTCCCCAGACCCACAGCTACTGGGTCTCTCATACCGGTACCTCTTTCTCTCCCTTGTTTCTTTTTGCTCTTTTCTGCTTTTGTTGAAATTTCAAACTCACAGTCGTTAGTTGGGTTCTTTCTTGGCGTCTTTGACCATTTGGGTGGAGTGGGTTGTTAGCCTGCGAGGTAGGTAGCTACTACGTATATCTTTTTATGGTCAATCAACAATAACAAAATGCCGCCATGTTTTTCATTCATTCATAATTTTAAATAAAAAACACAAAATGGTCTGAATCCTACCCGCCTACTTGTACAGTTTAAATGTCATTTTCAACATTTTTCAACGAAAACCAAGTCCCACTGCTCTGCGATATAATTCATTATTAAATAGTGCGTTCAGTAGCCATATGATTGTCTGAATTGGGTTTCCTCTTTATTATTTTTGTGGGCATTCTCATGTTCTTAAAAAGTGGCTTAAAAGGAAAGGGACTATACAACAGAAAATAATTTTAATGATGTAAACTTAGTTACAATATCATAGACAGTCCCTTATTTATTTTTTTCTTAATTAAATTTAAATACATAATTGTATTGAATTTAATTTTCCTTAAAAATTATAATACTGTTTGTATTTTTTTCGTTAATGCAACTAAGTGCTTAAATTTAATTGGAAAATCTAATGTAATACACCAAAGATTCTGTACATAGGTTTTAAGAATTTTTTTTTCTTTGTAGATATTTCTAGGAGTAGTTTATATAACAGGTCTCATTTAGTGTATCAATTATCAAACATTTGAAATTTAATTAAAAGTGAATTGGACAAAAGGAAAAATCTAACTAAAATAGATACTAGTAAGCAAAATCTAAAAGTACAAGACACATGTACTCAACCATGAAAATTAAATGTGATATGCATACATGCTTTCATTTTTTTTTTTAAGCTATTTGTAGAGATCCAAGTGTTTTGACAAAAAAAAGAAACAAGCAATAAAAGACTAATTATAAAAGAATTAATGGATGCAACCTTCTTTTTTGAGTTACAATTTTAACATGTTCTTCCGAATTACATTGGTTTTTTCTGCTTTAACCTTTGAGCTCTCTTCAGACTTTTCTATTTAGTTGCCCAGCTGAACATCTTTGCCTGAATGCCTACTCTGTCTAAGCGTCCTATTGGGTAAGCATCACCTGTTCCTTTTTTGTGAAATGATAGTTTGGGACCCCAAACCAATTCTTGGAATATTGTCTGGTCGAAAATTGTGAAATTACCAAGTTCAACGTATATTACTGAGCCATTTTAAACAATTTGTGTCTTCAAGCCAGAAGTATCTTGTAGAATTTTAATCCCATATGCTTGTCAAATGTGGGACTATTAATATAATCTCCGGAGCTATCATGAAGGCTCCTAGCTCAATGTCATATGTGGAGTTGCAGATAAGCCAGTCTGCTACTTTTACAGAGTCCTTTCTAACCATTATTTCAAAGTTTAGGGACCAAATCAAAATTTTGAAACTTTAGAGATAAAATAATAATTATTCTAAGATTTAAGGGTATAATTTGCAATTTATTCAATTATTTAAGAGCTTTTTCCTCCATTAAATTATTATTACAATTCACATAATATGCACAAAATATATTTCAAATTCATTAAAATTAATTCTCAAAATATCAAAAAAATAAAACTAGTAAAAAATTAAAATACAAGTAATATATATAGTTGGAGACTTTGGGGTGAGTCTGGATTGAAAAAACTATTAAACCGGATCTGGCCCAATTTGGATTGGGTTGAATCATTTTAGTTGAGTTGGTGAATTGTATTAATAGAAGTTGTCCTAAGGAAGAGCATCTTTATCTTAGACGGTTTAATATATTTAATATTATTAAAAAAAAAAAAAAAAGATGAACAAATCAGTAAAAAAAATGGTAATATGGTCAATGATGTGGTTTAATAAGAATGTAATAACATTAAATGCTATGCTGCGACTTTTAAATATTATTTATATATATATATAAAATTCCATTCTTTAATGAAAATTTTGTTTGTTTGTTTTTATATTATTTTATTTGTACATTGTTCACAATTGAATATTTACAAAATCCTTCATTTTTTTCTCATCGTGGATTATAATTGAAGGAAAATGGTCATGTGCAGCACACATTACCACTTTTTATAAAACAATTTATTTTAAATAAAATTGAATAAAAATCTAAAAATTGAAAAAGAAATAACCTACTTTGGTTATTTGATTTAGACAAAATTTTCATTGAAATATAATTTCTCTAATCCACTACATAGCAATTCAAAAATTACATATGTATACTTTTAATCACATGACTTATACAATAATCATGTAACGTGTTTAAATGATTTAATAGATCACATGATTGATTGAATAAAAAAAAAAAAATCATGTAACTCATTACATGTTGATGGTAATAATGGATTTGAGAAAATCCTTTTCCTTTTTGTTTTTTGCCCCATCCTCTCTTCAATTCTTTCCCTTGCCGTTATCTTCTTCTTCCCTCGCTTTCTCTCTCTCCGTAACACAACTAGCCACCACAAATTGACTATACCCCAAGACCCATAAACCCTCACTGGCCACCACCAATCAGGCCAAGACCCACCATTCACTTCCATCTATTTCCTTTTTAACTAAACACTTTCCTGGAATGCAAAGCAAAACAAAGGGTCAATTTGATCAATTACAATATCTTATAGGTCTAAAAATTTAAAATTGATAGTACAAGAGATGTGTTTGAAAACGACCCAAATCCCAAGAGTGTTTTTGCAATTTTCCCTAAAATATTTTAAGTCATTTTTTGCACTCAATTAAACCTTAATTCCAGGAATTAGTGTACCAATGTCTATTGTTTTCTAACCTTCCCTTTCTTTTTCTTTCTTTTTTTGTTTTAGCACCAAAGAATGACCAAGTGTAAGTTTGGATAGAGCTGAAAACAAATTTCAGCTGCATTGGGCCTTTTTCTGTGGGTCTGGTGTACTGTTTATAGGACCTACAAGTATGAAATTCAGTAAAAAAAAAAACTTTAAAACTGAGCTTCACACGACACTATTCATATTTAAAAATTATTTTGTTACAGTGTTTTTAGTTTTCAGTTTTCAACAATAAGCGGTATCCAAACAAACCCTAATACTGCTCACTCTAGAAGCTAGGTCCAAGGATATGCTGGGACATATTTCATGTGAAAAAGAAGAGCAAACACAAGTATCCAATCAGATAAAGGAGGACAGATAAATTAACACCCCAAATGTTTGAAAAAAAAAATCCAAATATATGAATGCGTATTATAAAGGGGTCTTCTTTCTATTGCTCAAATAACAAATTATCGTGAGAGCCTCTTATCAAAAAAAAAAAAAAAAAAATCGCGAGAGCCTGTAACATGACTGAATATAGTCCTGATGAGGGTACCTCCCACATTACAAGTGTGGAGCTTCAGCGATCGGCCAGTTCAATAAGCTGATCAACCACATTTGGATCTGCAAGTGTGCTAGTGTCCCAAGCTCATCTAACTGCCTGGAAGCAATTTTTCTCAAAATTCTCCTCATTATCTTTCCACTCCTTGTCTTTGGAAGACCAGGTGCCCAGTGTATTTTGTCAGGTGCTGCAAAGGCTCCTATCTGAAAGGTTGAACAAGCTTGAAACTTAGAAAGCATAATTATGAATTTATATATTTGTTGGACTGGAGTTCTGGTTTTATTTCGTTTTCATGTTCTAATTTTTTAGATACGCTTGATCTTTGTAATTTACGAGCTTGATGAAATGCTATGCATATACACTTCGGTGTACTTGGGTATTTTGATTAATGAACTTTTGTTATTTATCCAAAAAAGAAAAAAAGAAAAAAAAAAGGGAATTTATATATTTGAATGCATCTGTCTCTGGTACATGAAAAATGCCTCTAGTAAGTAACTTAGATGGATGTCATTGATGGAAAATGGGATTGACTTAATTATATGGTTTGTGATCTCAGCCTTGAATCACCCAATTTACATGTAAGAGTGCTGAGATCAGATGGAAAAAAAATCAGTTCCTATTTTTAGTTTTTTCTACCTTTCACGGCTAAATGCTGAATAACTACAGAATTGCATGAAGCCCATAGATAACAAGGAAACAAATTCTTTCAATTATTTATTTATTTATTATAATGTAGGAAGCCTTTCTAAAGAAGATTCATTTGGACTTGCCGCTAGCCAGTTAAGCCTAGGGGCAATTGAACCTATCGCTAGTTTCAATTGCTAAGTAATCTAGGGGCATTCAACTTGACAAGCTAAGCAACAAGGAAACATTTGCTATGATCTAGATTCTAGAAAGTACAAAACCTATATTCAACTGGTTTCCATTCACAGTAGCACAGAAAACTAATGGAGGAAAATCCACAAATCAGATCTCTAAAAGATATCAAGAATACAAACAAGGATGTTGGGAGCTGGGTTTGAAGTTGAGATACTTCTGAATAATTTGCATGCTGTGACAAATGATACCATTAACTGAAACAAGAGCTCTTAAGCCGGTTTCCTGATGGAGAGCAAAATGCAAGACAAAAATCGAAGTACAGAAAAATAGAGAGGCAACCTAGGAGTCAGAACCTATACTTGCTTGGAGTTAGCACCTAGTGTTGGTTGGAGTCAACACCAAACCATTGGAAAATTCCAAAAGAAAAATGTTCATTAATCAATCAAATTATCAAATCTCCACAGGAGCACAATAGTCCGTTTATATAAACTACTAAAACTAAACCTGAATTCTAGTTAACTTAGGAAACACTAATTCTAATTGACAGTAGGAAATAAAATAAAACTACTAAATAACCTAATTGATTACTAAAGACCTAAAATACCAACAAAAACATAATTGACTTCCAAAATTAAAATAAATATTTTTTTTTGCGCTTTTAGCATCCCCTTTCTGGTTTTTTGATGACCACAGATCATGCCATCTGAGGGCAGAATTCCCCTTTAATTATAGTAAAATTTGTGTATTGACCTCACATGTTTGAGATTGATTCACTCAATCCAACGGAAGCCATCCAGCTGCTACATCACAAATAGTTGAATGCTATTCTAAGTAACTGGAAGGTGTAATTAGTTTTATGACTCTCGGCACAGTTTCTGTTCTTTCTTACATGATCTACCGAGTGCACTATATGCAGTATTGAGTAAGATTATATGTTTAACTATTTGTTGTCATATGAAAGAAGTGCACTGGACTAGATACAGACCTGATTCCGGACTGTGAGTATGAGGCTTTTCCGGAGTTCTTCACTGTATTCAACACCCTCCACAAGAGTAACAAATGCATAGATACCCTGTCCTTTAACCTACAGCAACAAATATGGTAGTTTGTAGTTTGGTCAGACATACTTGGTACGGGCAATTTAGTTGTGAAATCATCCATCAGATGCCTCTCCCACACCACCCCCCCCAAAAAAAAGGAAAAAATACCAATCAACCACCACCCACACATGCACATTCAAGCTCAAAGGTATACCTCATGGTCAACACCAACCACGGCAGCTTCTGCACATTGATGATGAGAGACTAGAGCAGATTCAACTTCTGCTGTGCCAATACGATGTCCACTGCAATATTTTCCAAATATCAAAGGCAATGAAGAAAACTTGTATAATTTTCTTCCTAACAACAGAATGCCATAAATTTTGAGAGACAGAGATGCATAGCTTTAATGAAGTGTGTAACAATCAATAAGTTTATGATTCTACACGTCTGTGTGTGTGTTGCTACAGGGAGTTTGGTGGAGCTGAGTTCAGGCTATGGCTGAACCCGCTTGAGGGAGCACCTGCAGCTCCCTTACCGTCTAGGCTCCTCAAGCATTGGTCATCAGTGGGTAGATGCTTCTGTGGCCACGCATAGGTAGGGCCTTCCACGGACTAATTACCTTTTTTAATTTTTTATAAGTAATAAGATTTATTGATATAAGAAAATAGATGCCCTAGCACACAGGAAGTGTACAGGGGTCAACAAATCAAGTCCAAAAATTACATAAATCAAGAAAATTGAGGAAAGAAGAGAATGATTGGTTTCGCAGGGCAGACAACCAATCCACTAAGGTTCTAAAGAAAAATAACTTGAGGCCTGATACGGATCTCTCATTATTTTCAAAACACTTACTATTTCTTTCCCTCCAAAGATACCACATTAAACAATGGGGAACAATTGTCCATATATGACCATTTTGATGACCTATTCTTTTTTATTTTTTCAAGCTAGATATATATCTCTGTGGGGGGATTAAAAGAGGAAAAGATTATGAAATCTGAAAGATACCTAACATTGATAACATCATCAACCCTTCCAGTAAGCCAGTGGTATCCATCCTTGTCCCTGAAACATAGATGTAGATAGCTTAACACAATTAGCCCACTCTTGCATGTCTTATGTCTTGGTTTACACAGTCATTTGTTGGAGACACCATTAAGTATACAAATTGGTGTTCAAGTCCAAGACACTACATCAAGATCCTTAGCACCAAAATATTATCATGCAGACTGATAACATGACAATTGACAGTAATAACTTACCTACTGCAGCCATCACCACTGAAATAATAGCCAGGGAATGGCTTGAAGTACGTCGTTTCATATCTTTCATGGTCACCATAAAGTGTACGGAATGCCCCCGGCCATGAGCCCTTCACACATAGATACCCACTGCATTCACCGTCAATCTCAACACCCTTCTCATCCACTATGACAGGCTGCAATTTCACCCCAATAAGATAACGATGCAGAAGTAATTTAAAAAAATAAATAAATAAATAGAGATCGATGAAAGATTAAATTAATTTTTTTTTTATAAGTAAAAAAGATTAAACTAATATGCTAGATGATTGAATCCATATAAAAGTTCAGTATGAAAGACCTGAATCCCAAAGAAAGGAAAAGTAGCAGAACCAGGCTTCTGAGGCCAAGCACCCGGTAATGGAGTAATCTGCCAGGTAAAAGTTGTGAACCATTGATAATAGTCTCAACAGAAAAGGATGGCAATATCAATTATAAACATGTCAAAGTAAAATCTCAAAGTTCATTCATATATATATTTTGATAGGTAATAAGAGTTTTCAGCTGGCATCACAATAAGAAAGACATAAAGAAAAGAATTAAGATACCATGAAGCCACCAGTTTCAGTCTGCCACCAGGTGTCAGATATAGGGCACCTTGAATCTCCAACTACATTGTAAAACCACCTGAGAGAAACTGGAATGTCTTAAGTTGTCTTGTTATTTAAAAAGAAAAGAATTTTGGATTACTACAATAAACAAGCACTGATAACTAAACCTCCATGCACTTGGATTAATAGGCTCGCCAACACTTCCTAGGACCCGTAACGATTTCCTCGAGTAACGGGTAACATACTGCAAAATTTAAAAAAATTCTCATTAGTACATTCATTATGAAAATTAATCACATCAGAGTATCTGAGTTTCGGAGTCCTCTCTCCCCTCTCTCTTCCGCTTGTTATGTAATAAACACAAAACTCCATAAACCAGCAAAAATCCTGAATGGTGAGCTGGGAACGACATTATAACTTACAGTTTACAAAATTAATTTTAGATTTGAAATTATTACTCCCTCCATCCCAGTTTGAATGTCATGGTTTGAAATGATACAATTTTGAATAGAAAGCTAAATATATAAAGATCTTCTTAAAATATTCTTTACTTTATATTAGAGATGGCACAACTTAATAATAGTCTTTTTTGCTTTTCTAGAGAAAAAAAATAATAATAAGGATAACATGGGAAATTGAAGTAACTTCCACTTTTAAAAAGTGGAAATGCATTTTTAGATGTCCCAAAAGGAAGGCAAAAAATTTAAAATGGAAATAAAAGGAAGTGTAATTTAATTTCTTTAGTCATCACATCCAATAAAATCTTCTAAAAACACATGATATAAAGCCTCACAATCTTCTAAAGAGGTTATCGGGGGAAAAATCCTTATATTGTAATAAATGTTCAAATCCTTTTTTTTTTTTTTTGGTTGAATAGTAAAAAAAATTTATTAATAAGAGATTAAGGGCATATAGCCCAAATACACAATAAGTATACAACAGGTACACCAACAGTTAAGCTCTATAATTACAATGATCAATCAAATCTAATAAGTTCAAAANTGTTATGTAATAAACACAAAACTCCATTAACCAGCAAAAATCCTGAATGGTGAGCTGGGAACGACATTATAACTTACAGTTTACAAAATTAATTTTAGATTTGAAATTATTACTCCCTCCATCCCAGTTTGAATGTCATGGTTTGAAATGATACAATTTTGAATAGAAAGCTAAATATATAAAGATCTTCTTAAAATATTCTTTACTTTATATTAGAGATGGCACAACTTAATAATAGTCTTTTTTGCTTTTCTAGAGAAAAAAAATAATAATAAGGATAACATGGGAAATTGAAGTAACTTCCACTTTTAAAAAGTGGAAATGCATTTTTAGATGTCCAAAAAGGAAGGCAAAAAATTTAAAATGGAAATAAAGGAAGTGTAATTTAATTTCTTTAGTCATCACATCCAATAAAATCTTCTAAAAACACATGATATAAAGCCTCACAATCTTCTAAAGAGGTTATCGGGGGAAAAATCCTTATATTGTAATAAATGTTCAAATCCTTTTTTTTTTTTTTTGGTTGAATAGTAAAAAAAATTTATTAATAAGAGATTAAGGGCATATAGCCCAAATACACAATAAGTATACAACAGGTACACCAACAGTTAAGCTCTATAATTACAATGATCAATCAAATCTAATAAGTTTCAAAATGATAATAATCTTGACAGTATCATCCATTCAACAATCTGAGAAAAAACAATTTTAGATCTAAAATAGGTCTTTCAACCCCTTTAAGCTTCTAGAATTCCTCTCACCAAATGCACCACATCAAACACTAAGGTATCCCAAATATTTTTATCAACAGATATGACTCCTGGATGTGAAAGGAATGTATTTGAAAATTAAAGAATGTATTATCCAACACTAATGTATTCCATATCTTTCTTCCATAAAGTTTTAGGTCTCTGAATGTGAAAAGAATGTATTTGTAGTAAGCTTGACTACTAAACAAGTAGTAATATATTTCTAGGTAAAGGTTTAAGGGGTTTGACTCCGGATGTGCCCATCATTCAGGTGGATGTGCGGCGTGTGACAGTTGGCCAAAGCTTATATATATGTAGTAACAAAAAAAAAAATCTAGTCTTGGGCTAATGCAACCTCAATTCCAGAATTTCTTATAATTATACCATATTTCTTTGACTTCTAAAATTATAGAACTTATTTATTAGAATAATAGTTAGCTAATTAAATTTGTCATTTCCTAACAATATACCTTTGGTATCATGTGGTAATTTATCATGAGTTTCACCCCACTTATTAAGGATATTCTGGGTCCACACATGAGGGGAGTGTTAGAACAACAATTAAAAATGGTTAAATTCACTATCTCCTGATAGTTTAAGCTTTGGGATCAAGGGTAGTTTATCATTAATGAAAGTAAACTAGCAGCATATAAACTTAAAGAAAGTATAACATGAGAATACTCTTTAATCCTGCTTCTCTTTCTGCATCAGAAACTATGAACCTAGATTAACTAAAATGACAAATGACAATGTTGAAGCAATTCCATATAACTGGGAAAAGGCATAACTGAGTTGTATGATACTCTTGATTAACAAATATTTATATAAATCATTTCATCCACAGAGATGCAGCTCAGGTCAGACATATAGCTTACTTGATCACCATCACGCATGAGGGACCGCACCAACGTGGGTGCGGTATAGAATATAGTCACCTTGTATTTGTCAACAATATCCCAACAGCGTCCAGAATCAGGATAATTTGGAGCCTGCAGGTAATACACAGACACTTAGCCATAAATGGGAAACTTAAAATACAGTATGATTGCCTCTCATTGTATTTCATAAGGTATGGCCTCTTAAGCTAAATATTTCAGAAAAATGATATCAAGATGAATCTTTAGAACATTTACATCATTTTTTTTTTTTTAAATTCGATGGTTCCAATTCCCATACAATCTTCTGCCTTTTCTTCTTGAGAATGAGTTACGAGGGCCAAAATAACATCATGAATGCACTCAACGCACAGCCCAGCCAAAAATGTTGGCTTGGACCATCTAATATATTGCTCATGAGGTTCTTGAGCATATTCCACACAACAATACAGCCAATTGGTGTTTCAAATCAAACTGTATTATTCAAACATATATATATTTTTTTTTATATGTGACAATTAAGTTTCATAAAACAGTATGATGTAATTAGCCAAATTATATTCATACATGACATGAAAACCCACATATGTATATATGGTTCTTAAAAAGAGATAAAGAACAGATAATTTTAGTTTAGATGCCAAGTTCTGGAGTCTCCATTTGGTATTCCAAAGCTAGCCCTTCTTAAATTTCTAATCCTGTGGTCAAAACTGAATGTATTGGTTGATCTCTATGCACAATATAATTAACGTTTGAATGTGTAAGTTGTTTTCCAATCTTGAATGTTATTCCATGACCGTGACAACAGAAACTACAATAGGAGTTTCATTTCAAGTACCCCTTCATAGACTACAACTGACGCTCCATTTAGCAGTGGTCCGTAAGTAACATAGCTGTGCCAGTAATCAACCACAGTCAGCTGTACACCTGAAATTGGGAGAAAGACAAATTAAGAAACAACAATGTTAGTAGTATATATTATCAAAAAAAAAAAAAAAACTAATGTTAGTAGTATAAATTTCTTCTATGTGAGGGAATTTGTAATGACATGAAGGATGAATTTCAAGTATACCAGTAGACATCGGACGGTTTGTAGTCAAATGCATACTTGAACGTTGTTGCGGAATACACCATATATCCTCCAGTTGTATGGAGAACACCCTTCAAAAACTTATGTGAGAACAAAACAAATGGAAAGGGAGAACATATATTAATAAGACCATGTTATATAACTACCTTTGCTTTCCGGTGCTCCCACTAGTATAGAGCAGAAAAAGTGGATCCTCTGCATCAACCCATTCCACCTCACAAGTAGTTGGATACTTAGGAACAACATCCTGAAAGAGATTTGCAAATCATCAATGACCAAAAATTAACTATCCTAAATATGTAATCACTATCAATTGATAAAGTATATGCCATAAATATCCAATTCCATCCAGCAATATGTACAAAATTGTACATTAAGCCTCTTGATATAGAGCCAGGCATGGATTAAAATACACAAGGAATTTTTTGATAAGTTAAAATACACAAGGAATTTTTTGATAAGTTAAAATACACAAGGAATTAGACTTCTACATTAAAATAGTACCATTCTCTTCTTTCTAGGCATATCACGAAGGAATTGATACCAGAAGGAAAGGGAATACAACATGCACATTACAAGTACAAGCACCATATCTTTCATGAGAATCCGTTTATAAGAAGAGGTTCCAAAAACTAACCTGCCACCATATATCTCTTCCTTCTTGCCAATTAGTACTTTCCCTCTTCATGGCTGATTGGTTTTCATAGGTTAAGCACACATCTGCAAGGAAAAGGAAACAAATACGTCAATGTGGAGGAAAAAAATATTTTGTCCCAATATTTTGTTGTACAATACTGAACATAGGGTAAACTTTTGGCAAGTCAAGTAGGTTTTAGAACAATCTGAACCCAATGCTGAGATTAACTAAGCTAGTTGGGGCCTGATATAGATCCCAATCCTCAACAGTAGATGTTTTACCTGAGATAAAGTACAATGAACCTTTGGCATATGTTGTCCCATTTGACATGGTACTCAATATTCATGAAATTTCATGGTCACAACTCCAATAGACTGAACATTCTTAATGTATCACTAAATGAAAGAATAATGGAAGAGACCTAGAACAACTAAAAACTCAGGGAAACAAAATGGACTGTCGAAACCCAGAATACCGTCCTAAAGGAGTAGCAGCTCTATTTCAGGTAAGTGCAACGCAAGTTCATTTATGCCATTAAATTGTGTCAATCATGAGAAGAAAATGTTGACTAAAAAGGTGTATGACCCTTTACAGAGACATATTTTCGAAGACTAAACAATTTGTGCTTAAATCATAAGCAGTTATTTCCCCACCTACAGATATCCATTTCGGGCTGATTCAGTTAGGCCAGCGTCAACTATGCCTTTGAGGGGGATAACCTTAGAACCCCTTTTAACAGCATTGCAAGTAATCACAACTTTAGGTTTGCAGTCTACAATTCTTTGGGCAAGAGATTCAGAAGAAAATCCAGCAAATACAACCTGAGGATAACAAAAGCTATCAGAGATTTATTTGTAAACAAATGAAAAAAAATGTGGAATTTGGAACAAAAATAAAAGGAAGAGGAAAAAAGGGTGGGTGGAAATAATGAAGGTATGCCATACCGAGTGAACTGCACCAATGCGAGCACATGCGAGCATTGCAATTGGAAGTTCCATTAGCATTGGCAAATAAATCACAACTGCATCACCTTTTTAACCCCAGCATCCTTTAAGTAGTTTGCAAGCTGTAGAAGGAAAAATAAAAATAAATCAATCACATTCATTTAGCCATTCTGCTAATTGCAGATTGAAAACCAATATCTTCTTTTATAATTCTTGTTGTTTGCTCACACCCACATTTCAATTTCAATTTCAATTTCTTGAGTTTGACTTTATTATACATGAGTGTGTTTGTTTGTGTGCATGGATAGCATGAGAGGGAGCTTAGTAAATGACCTGGCAAACACTGTGAAGAAGCTGAGTGTATGTCAAAGTGCCATCAACACCAAGCTCATTGCCTTCCCAGTAAATGGCAATTTTGTCCCCATTTCCAGCTTCAACATTTCTATCCAAGCAATTGTAGCAAATATTGGTTACACCACCTTTGAACCACTGAGAAATAAAACACAGACCAGAAAAAAGACTCAGAATAAAGAGCCAAATTAACTTTTAAGAAAAAAAAAAAAAAAAACAACTCGAAAGAAAAAGTACAATAAAACAAAACAAACAAAAGTACCTCAATACTAATATTGCCTTCCGGACATCAAGATTCTCAGAAAACACTTGCTGTCCCCATTTCTCTTTCCAGTAAAACTCTGACCACGCAATATCGGACCAAAATCCAGCAGGGTCCTCAATTGATCTCTTATACATCTCCATATACTAACAAATCAATACATACAAACACGTTAGTGACCTCAAACAACTAGTAGTACTGTAGTCACAATTAACAAAACCCATATCAACCCAGAATCACAAGTAGGGGGTTGGTTGGGGCTTTACCTTTGGGGGATGGGACGAGAGCCTGAGAAGAGAATTGGTCATTGGGAAGGACAAGATCATTCTCTTCAGAAGCCAAGGATTCGCCCAAGATGGCAGCGTTCAAATGCGATATCCTGCCAGCACCCGACGGTAGAATCGTCATTGAATCCACATGCCGCAGACGATGATGCGAGGTCTTTATAGGCGAAGAAGAAGCCATTCTCCTCACACCGCTTGATCTGCTGTTGCTATCAGATCTGGACCGCCAATATTTGCCGCAACAATGGCTACTGTACTTATACGAGAACGGTACTGAATTTTGGTGGAACGGGCTGGCTACCGTAGTAGGAGGAAGAGAAAATGCTCTCAAACTCAAAACGTTATTATAACAAAACTGTGCTTGTGGGCCCATATCCTGATTTGACTTAATCAATTTTATATATATATATTTGCACTAAATTAGCAAATTTTTAGTGAGAGGAAAAAAAAAATAGATATCTGTTTAATATACGGTACAAAATTAGAGAAAAGTTTTCTCTTTTTTTGTAAGCAAGAGAAAAATTAGAGATAGTTTTGGGGGTTTGGATTTTGAGGACTTTTTACTTTTGTACTCTTATCATACCATCACAGTCAATATCATTATCCGAATACGGTTGGCATTCGCTGGCGGCTACAATAAATATAGTTCTGGGTTTGATCCGTCATGTAAACCTTTCAGGATCCTAATAAAACGGGGTGAAAAAAAAAAAAAAAAAAATAATAATAATAATAATAATAATAATAATTTATTATTATATCTGACAAAACCAAACAATAACACAATTTGTTTTTCTTCTCACATTGAGCATTCTACTTGGTTTAGATATAAATAAACAAGTGTTCGGGGGCCTTTTTTAGGTTGCTCGGCCATGTGTTATCCGTTGGATTAGTGACCTTGCTAGGCCCCGATTGTGTTTGGGGAGTTGCATCTGGAACTTAACATTGGGCCACGTGGTCCAATGGCTATCGACATATTTTTAAGCCTACAAAACATTAAAGCTAAAGTCTAAGAATCATGATAATGGTTGAATAAACATGTTATATGTGTTTGATATAATGGCTTTGATTAATAGTTGTAATAGTAGTTGAAATAAAGTAATATGTATTTCAAAGTGAAGTAATTATGTACTCAATTATGTAAATTTAAAGATATGGAAGTAAAGTCACTTATCTTTGTATAGTTTGTAACTCCAGCTGTATAGTATCAGTGAGTTGACAGCATTGCAGTAGAATGACTCCAGCGGTAGAGAGACAGTTTGCCATGATAACTTCAAGATTGAAAGGGAAAAATGTTGGGGTTTATGCCTTAAAATCCAATTTATTGGCATGACATAAATAATTAAATTATTTAATTATATGAGACTATTTATTAATGAACTAATAGAACATATCTTAGTCCATTAGATGCATAGTATGTGATTTATATGAAAAGTCATAGAAGATATAAATCACAAGTTATTTGTAAACTCAGAATTTTAGTTCGTAGTTAGTGATGAAATTGGACATTTCATCTGTGAAAACTATAACATATCAACTAAGATGATTTGTCTTGATCATGGAAGTGGAGACTTATAGTTGATATATTGATATGTTTTAAGAGTTAAGACATATATTGAACTGGACCACTGTAAGATTTATTATTCTCCTAACGACTGTCAAACGAATAATAAATCTCACGACTTCTATTTACATAAACTCTAAATCCTGAAAGAATAATGGACCTGATTATGAGATGTATGTTGCTTTGATATATCAGGAGTGAGATTTATAAGTTACGGTCAAAACCTCAGTATATTGGGCAGCCGCATTTAGTGTTGATGGAACATATATTCTTAAGACGGAATTCATAATCTTTTAACGGAGATATAAAATATTCCCTTGAGATAAGTTTAATGGGTTTGGTTATTCAGAGTGTTGGGCCCAACCACTTTAGTAAGGAGTTACTAAAGTATATATTTATGAAATTAGATTTCATAAATATATAATGAATAATATTAAGGATTAAACCGGGTACTCAAGAATTAATATGTAATAACCTTCAAAGTGGCAGTGTATATTCATAACTTTGTATTACTATGAATATTTTAATGAAGGAGTTGTATGTATAATAAAGTTTTGGGATATAATTAATTAATAAGGTCTAGAGTACAATTATATTCTTATAGTAGTATTGAATATAATTAATGGTAACTTTGGACTTGTCAAGAGTTGACAGAAAAGCCCAAGGCCTATTAGAGCTAAAGTCTTATTTGTTCCCTTTGGTCCTATCTCAAACCACAAACTAAAGTCCAATTGGGTAGGCCCAAAAAACTAACCCAATTAGATAATTAATCTTTATTTAATAAGAGTTATTAAATAAAGAAACTATGAGAGTAATTTTAACGTATGTATGATGAAGAGGAAAAACATCTCCACAAGGAGAAGAAGAAGGATTTTTCTTTAAGAGTCTATGTACAAAAGATTGATTGAGAGACCACACATCTTGGGCACTATGAGGAATTGAGATGAAGATTAAATGTATTCTCAGGTCATGGTTTTGAAATTCATTGCATCAAGGTATGCATCCTGTTCTTTGTCTTAGAATTTAAGATTACATGTTATCTTTCATGGTTGAAGTAGATCCGTGTTTGTTGCTTCCGCTGTGTGTTTTGTATGAGATACAAAACCAGATTTTCCAACAAAAAATGGGTGCAACTGAAGGGAAAGAGAGCATGTCCAGCTATGTGTAGAGGCTGGTTAAGCTTGTCCCTTTTATCATACACTTAAATGAGTTTCCCCTTGATAATGCTCTTTTAGGTGTTGTGACGATATGAATAGTATTGCCTTCTATGAGAAGGGCTTTTGTATAAAGTATTTGTGCCTTCTAAGAGAAGGGTTTTACGTAAGATGAATTTGTGCCTTTCATGAGAAGGGTTTTGATATGAGATCTTGGTGCCTTCTAGGAAAATGGTTTTAACATTAGAAGTTATACTTTCCATGAGAAGGGCTTTTAGTATGAGTGTTTGATATCTCTCGAGAAGTGTGGAGATAATAAAAGATATAGATGTTTTGTGGGATGTAGTATTTGTAATATATATGATATATGCAATTATGAGGGATATGAAGGTTAAAGATAGTAAAAACATGAAATTATAACTATTGGAGAAGTTGTAGAGATTGCTTTCCAAGAGAAAAGATTTTGTAAGAGAAGAATATGTAGATGTGTTTAGGTATTTGGAGATAGGAGCAGTAAGATAGATGTATTTTTAAAATATAGAGAATGAGAGAATGAGTATAAGAGGGGTAATAGTGTTGTAGTGTGTTTAGCAATATTGCTGGGATTTACTGTTGGAGGATTGATAAGGTCTTATGAAGGGTGTTTATGAGCTAAGGGCTGAAGAATTTAGTTCCTGATTTGGAAACTAAAAACTCTGAAGCTTAGAACTTCATTAAGAGCTTCAACAGATAATTAGAGGGAGGGAGAAGTTTATGAGAGAGTTTTTCTTCTCCATTAGTGTGTCCCCCTTAAGGTGTTGATGGGGGGTTTTATTTAGAGCTGAGTTTAAGGGGGTATTTTAGCAAAGAATCTCAACCAAAATCTGTCCCAATCAGCAATGAATCTTCAAAAAATCCATCTTAAAATTTGGCCAAAAATGGTATATTTAGTTTTAAGGTATTCTTGCTATTTTTGGTGAAAGCTATTGGGGAAAAAGTAGCAAAAAATGAAAGTATTTTAGTAAGAAAGAGACAGCTACTTTAGTTGGTTTTGGTTTTTAGCCAAATGTGAAAAATCAGTGATTTCAAGGCTGCTGGGTCAGTTGTTACATCTGTTCTGAAAAAGTTGTCCTAGCTGTTAGGAAAAGCTGTAACAGCTATCATGAGACAGCTGTCACAGCTGTCATAAGACAGTTGTTGCTTGGGGCAGAAGTAAATGAAGTCAGATGTCAAGCTAATGGGATTTGAGCATTAAAAGGCTGATAATGTCACCTCTAACCAGGTATCAAGTGCTGAACACACTGCTGATGTTCCTCTAGAAATGTTTCCTTTTTTGGGTGTTTGTGTTTTTGATTCAAGGTTCTATTACAACACGTTTTTAGTAAGTAATAGATGGATTGGTTGAAAGTTAATGAAGCTTTAGAGATTTAGTTGAAGTCTCATTGTGTTGTGACTTAATTTTGGTAAGCAAGAAGAGCATTTAATGCTCTGCTTTAGCAGCTAGCAAAGAAATATATGGTTTGATTATAGTAGACAGCAGCTAGATATTTAGAGATATCGTGAATATTCTATATATTTGGAGATTAGAGATAGCCAATCAGATTAGGCCATGTGTTTGAGTTGGATTTTAGCTAAAATTAATAATGAGATTTATGTAGAATAATATAATTAAGTTTCTAAATATGTAAGAATAGATGGAGGTTGAATGAATAGTTATTTGTTCAGCATTTAGATGGCTGGAGATATTTAGTGTTTGTCAAATGATGAATATTAAGTTTTAGGAAAAGAGTAATGGGAAATTTTATCATTTTAAGTGCTATGTGATAAGAGATGCTTATTATATGTTACCCATTACACACAGACTCGTCAGAGTTCATGGAGTTGGAGAAGACAGGCCAAGCAACATGTTTCTTTTATCAACTTTAAACCGCTGGAGCTTTACTGAACATACCTCTTGGCCTTCCAGACCACGACTCCTAAAGTTTCCCCAAAGAGACTTATGAGCTTGGATCATAAGCCAAAGATGAGATGATATACCTTGGGTTTTGTTGTCATTTTGTGTAAATATGAGCTTTTGTTGAAGAAGCTACTTGCCATGAGTATAAGAGAAGTAATATAGACCATGAGTTTTGATTCATTGCTTGAGCTCGATCTATCTATTGATGTTGATGATGTAATGGGGTTATGATCCCAATTGATAAAAAGGAATTGTGGACCATGAATCCGTCTCTTGGAGTAAGGATCTTGTGGGTCATGTGAGCCCAATCCATGAGATATAAGCTTATTTTGGGCTTTAAAGAAATTTACCCAAAAAATCAATAATATGTTGATGTGGTGTGGGTTGCCAATGAAGTAGTGTCATTTGGGATAAAAAAAGAGTCCTCAACAACAAACAAAACAGTTTGGTGTTTCAACTTAGAGGATATAATTCATACCTATTGCTGATTAGCTTCTACATATAAGGGTCAAGCTTTCTTCAAAAGAAATAAACATTAGATGAACGGGTGCTCGGATCATGAGCACCCATTTCACAAGCATCAACAGTTCCACTTTTGATATCATAAAAAGCTAATATTCCTTCAAGCCATAGTATCAATTTTCCTTTGCTAAGGCATGTTAAATAGAAAGAAGGTTGTATAGCATAATATGGTAGATCCTCCAAATTGACTCGACATTCCCATTGATGATCTTCTAGCATAACATATACCCCAAAATAAATATAAGGCATTAAGTCTACAAAACACAACCTCCCTTCATATTCCTCTAAATGTATCCAAGGTTATGAAATATTATGACAATGGCATGTAGGTACGCTGCTTGTTTTGAATGTTTCATCACTGACATTAAATGACGTAATGACCAATTGCATCAGATAAGTATCAACTCTGTGTATGGTATTCAAATAGTATGTAGTGCCACCCAAATAGAATGTTCCCCAAAAGGATATGACACTGGGGCTGTCAATAATGCTCCATGAATTACCAAAGCCAACAGTTATTACTACAGTCTTGACTGCATCATCTAAATCTTTTAAGAGTTTGATCACTTTATATTGATTTGTTAAAGGATAATATCCAAACCCAATTCCATAAAACATCCTAAATGTATGATGACAAAGTGGAAGAGTAACAAATCCACTAGTGATGGGATTACATACATGAACATCTTCAACACCAATGAGGCAGATCACACCATTGATAAAACTAAACAATTTGAGATTTTTGGATCATCTATGGGGTGTAGACGTAGTAGTACTGGAAGATACAGTTTTTTTCATCAAAGTCTTAAGGCCACCTCCTATTTGTAAAGAACATATTTCAAGGGAAAACATACCTTCAGAATTGTGATCATTGGAACAAGTAATCATCCCAAGAAAGGTTTCTTTTGAGCGCTTCAGCTATTCGTCTGCAAATTCAGTGATCAGTGCATTCCAGGCCTTCCACACCAACCTTAATCTGAGGACACGATGCAGTGGAAGTAGTGAGAATATACGTAGAGTGATATCTAGTGGGAGAAAAATCAAAATTCTTGCCTTGTTCCAATTCCATTATTGCTTTTAGTGTAAGTGATAGAGAGCACTCTTGTTTCGTGCAATATCTGCTCTTTCTTATTTAGACATAAAATTAATATGTACTATATATTAGTATATATACTACACAAAGATAAGTTTTCCACCTTTGGCCAACATATGTATAACAGCACTAATGATGCCAAAAATCGCCAATAAGTCACATAATCCTTACGTGCTCAAGACAATACCTACACAACACAGAATAAGAAGACCTTCGGAGAGTACCGGTGTGGTACCAGCCAAAGACCCTCCGAATGTGAAGTTAAAAAACTTTTCACAACTCTAGAGTGCTAGAGCTAAGTAAATTGTGCGTAACTTTGCTTTCTGAGGGCTTTTAGTTTTTATAGTAGTGTAAAACCGACCTTTGTTTCTTGGCCAAGAAGATTTTTCCTTTTGGGGAAGATCCTCATAAATATACGTATTTTGTGAGATTCTTCCCATATAGAGATTTCATTGACTAGGGTTAATCGTAGGGTACAAGATATTTCCATTTAGGGTTGCTTGGGGACTTCCTAGGCCATGTAGGCGACATGTGGATTTTGTTTATGTCCCTTCTTGCTTACTAAGGTGGAATCTGTCCATCACAGAGGATCCGTCCGTCGTACCCTATCACATTAGTCGATCCTAGTTAACCTTAGAAGAATGGATCCGTCGACTTTATTTTTGTCCTCTCCAGCTGCCCTCTGACTCTGAGAGTCCATCACCTTATTTGGCAGACGGGCTCTTAGTGTGATGGTATGATTCAACCCTCGAGGAATGCATCTTGATTGACAGCCTAGCCTAGTGTATTTAATGCACTAAGGACAAGTGTCATATTGGTTAGTGGCTGACTACTCGGACTGATGCGTCCCTTCGTCTTCCATGCCATTTTCTCTATATATGTGCCATCTTCCCTTTTTATTTTTCACTTTTCATCACGAATTTCTAACCAGAGCATTACCATCTCTTTATTGCTAGCACGTATACCATCCACTTGGTGCAACTGTCTTCTAGGCTTTCTCCAGTAACTTTCGTTCATTGTTTACCTATAAGTGTTTTGCTTTTAAACTTTATTTTTTTCCTCCCTTTGCATGTTTGTGCACTATGTAGATCCTACAGAGTCTTAGAGTTTATCCGTCATGTGTAGGTGACAAATGTCTAGTGAAGCGTCGAGTGACCAATCATGTATCTGCGATGGGGCAAGTTATAATGAGGTGTACCAGTCAGGTAAAAAAAACCCCAGCACCTCTTCTGATGAACAAGTTCTGTCATCCAACTCACCTTTCCTTGAAGGGGATAGGAATGTGGATGTAGACGAGTCAAAGGATACTCAAGCGACCAGAGCATGGCCAATGCTGAACCCCCAACCCAATCTATCATAGGTCCTGACGGCCTTGGGGAATTCATTCTCCTTCCATTGTGGATGTTAAATGACTTCAGGTCCACAATCAAGCAAAAATGTTTTGATACACTTAGGGAAAAATTCCAGATTCCCGTCAACATACCAATCCTTCTACCTTATAAGTCTGAAAAATGCTACTACAAGTGTGTTAATGATGTCGGAGTATATGAGCAAATGCTTAAAGTGGGATTGAAGTTCTTGGCCATCACCCAAATCCCTTCTAATGCCTGGAGGGTTTTCCTTGGTGCGGAGGTCTTGTACGGAGTTCTCTCAAAGGGGGCATGCAGGATGACGATGGCGCAGAGGTCCTGTACAGAGTTCTCTCAAAGGGGGTGTGCAGGATGACGATGGAGGAATTCTTTCACTGCTACCGTCCATCCGAGATCGTCCAATCTAAAGGAATGTATAGCTTCTTGCCAAGGAAGCCGTCTCTTAGGCTAGTTTGTGAAACCCCTTACTCCAACAAGAATTGGAAGAGTTGGTACTTCTTCCTTGAGGGAGACAACTGGATGTGCCATCCTGATGACCAGGAGTTCATGCTAGTCGATAAGACATAGGGCATAAGGCCTCCGTTTGATAGGAGTCTGTCAGTTTTAAATTTCATTTGTTATTACCGTCTTGTATTGTATTCTGACCGTCTCCTTTTGCAGCTTAGGACCACCCTGAAGTTACCCTTGAACAGTGGAGTTTCTTTGAGCAAATTTTTAGGATCAAGTTGTCGGAGAGAACTTGGGCAAAGCTCGTGACCTTGGATACTCTCAATTGGTATTGCGAGGGTCCTGAACCTACTGAGACTGCCCGTCGCCACTATCGTTTAGCGCGCTAGCGTAAGCCCGGTTTCTCATTATGTTTCCTTATAAATTCATAGTAGCTTTATCTAACTCCTTTTCGGTCCGTCTTATACAAAAATGGAAGACGGGAAGAGAAGGGCCTACATTAAGTAGCAGGCGGCTGTAAGGAAGAACGTGGGAACGGGTACATCCAACCCGTCTACTAAGAGAAAACCATTTGACAAAAACGACCGTCCACCTAAAAAACCTAAGTCGGTGAAAGAGCATGTCGTTGCTATTCCTACTGAAGGGAAGCTTCCTCCCCTGCCCGTCCATAGGAGAGGCAAGGGCTTGATGACGGGTCAAGTTCCTGGTGATGAAAAACGCCTCATCCTTCTTCGTGAGGATCCCCAGTACACTCCAAAGCAGCTCTCGTCCATCCTCACAAGTGAAGATTATGAGGACTTAGGCAACCATTCTATTGAGGCCTTGGGGGAGATGGGTGTCTTTAGCTTGGCTCAGGTTCGTTTCCGTCTACATTTTCTTTCCACCATGCTTGTTCATTAATTGATAATGTCGAAAGTAACCCTTGTTTTGGATGCTTGCAGGGGGTGCCCATGATGAAAGGCCTAATGGACCATTGCATGTCCTAGGCGACGGTGGTGGACCGCGTGAGGGCGAGGGCGGAGGCGTCAGAGGCCAAGCTTGGGGAGTTGAAAGCTTGGAAAAGAAGTTTGACCTGACAAAGAGGCTTCTAAAAGAGGCGAAGAAGTAGGTGGAGGCATTGAAAAAAGTTCTTAAGAACAAGGAGGATGAAATCACCAAGTTCAAGAATCTGCTCCGTCGAGCTAAGGATGATGCAATAATGGAGTACTGCGACTCTGACGCCGTTCTATCCAAGCTAGGAGATTCTTTCGCCATTGGTTTCAACAATTGCCTCCGTCAGGTCAAGGCTTACTTCCCGGACCTGGACCTATCTCATATCACCATCAACACCGAAGGCCAAACTCCAGCTCGTCCGGTTGAATTAGAAGGAACTGAAGATCTTTTTGCCGACGATGTCAATCCTGACCCTCAAGTTGACGAGGTAGCCATTCATTCTGACCATGAAAAATCCATTGAAGATGGTACCTGTCAGCCTGAAGATGTGTAGGTTGTTAAAGATAAGAATGAAGAGACCCCCTTTGTCCAGCAGTAGTTTTTTTTTTTTTTTTTTTTTTTTTTTTTTTTGGTAATGATCTTTTTTTAAGAACAGTATTTATGTTTAATTTATCCGTTGCTTATTTCTTTAGCATGTAGACATTTCCCTTTATGGGCCTTTATAATATCTTGGTTTTATGCTTAACAGTGTATACTTGCAATATATCCATCCATTTTGGACCCAATATCTACCAATCAACACATGTAAGTTTTATGATGAGCCCGTGCAAGTATTAATCATTGCTTTAGAATGAACTCATCCACTATTTGGATTTTGTGGGGATAGCCATCTTATTGGATGAATCCGACCATTTTGTGGTTAGGATGAACCGGTCCACTATTCGGGACTTTAAGGGAGATAAGTCATTCATTTAGGATGAATCCGTCCACTTTGTGGACTTAGTAAATACAAATCATCCCTTTAGGATGAACCCCTCTACTATTTTGGAACTTTTAATGGAGACAAGTCACCCATTTAGGATGAACCTATCCACTTTGTGGACTTAGTAAATACAAATCATCCCTTTAATATGAACCTGTCCACTATTCTGGACTTTTAATGGAGATAAGTCATCCATTTAGGATGAACTCGTCCACTTTGTGGACTTAGTAATTACAAATCATCCCTTTAGGATAAACCTGTCCACTATTCTGGACTTTTAATGGAGACAAGTCATCCATTTAGGATGAACCCGTCCACTATGTGGACTTAATAATGATAATGTAGAAATGCAGATAACATACATAGAATTTCTGAATAATTCCTCTTATTGTGAAAAATTTGCGGATAAAATTTGTCTTTTGAAAAAAGAAAAAACTGCCCTTCAAGCTTAAAAGAAACTGTAGATAATAAAAATTAAACTAAAAGGAAATTAACTGGAAATGAGAAGTGTCGTCGCCCTTGCCACTATCTATTGGTGGTACTTCTTTAGGTGCTCTGTGTTCCATGGTGATGCAACTTTTGCCCGTCTAGTGTCTCCAGGTGGTAGGTTCCCTTCCTATGCCATGATGCAACTTTGTATGGTCCTTCCCAGTTAGGTCCTAGCTTCCCCTAAGAGGTGTATTTTGTGGCGCTCATCACCTTTCATAAGACAAGATCTCCAACTTAGAAGTCCTTATGTCTGACCTTGGAGTTGTAATGCTTAGCCATGAGGTCTTGGTATCGTGCTAACCTTTGCTTAGCTATTGCTTTAACCTCGTACACCAGATCAAACTGCAAGCATAATGCTTCGCCATTTCTTCCCTCGTCATGGTTTCCTACTTGGTAGCTGGTGAGCCCTACTTCAGCTGGAATGACCACATTGCTTCCATATGCTACTCGAAATGGTGTTTCTCCTGTAAGTGTCCTTACCGTTGTCTTGTATGCCCATAAGACGCTTGGTAGTTCCTCTAGCCATATACCCTTTGCCCCCTCAAGCCAGGTCTTGATGATTTTGAGCAAGGACCAGTTCATGAACTCAACTTGTCCATTGGCCTGAAGGTGGGCGGGAGATGAGTAGTGATTCTTGATCCCCAGTTGTGAGCAAAAGTTTCTGAATGCGACGTTGTCAAATTACTTCCCATTGTCTGAGACCAGTACTCTAGGTATACCGTACCTGCAGACTATGTTCCTCCATATGAAGCTTCACACATTTTGCTTTGTGATGATGGTTAATGTTTCTGCTTCCACCCATTTGGTGAAGTAGTCTATACCGACCACTAGAAATTTTAGCTGTCAAATTACTGTTAGGAATGGAACCACGATGTCCAACCCCAATTGCACAAAAGGCCATGGGGTTGTCATCGAAATGAGTTCTTCTGATGGTTGTCAGATGAGGTTGGCAAACCTCTGGCACTTGTCACATACTTTAACATAAGCAGTGGCATCTTTCTGCATGGTAGGCTAATAGTATCCTGCCCAAATGAGTTTGTGCACTAGCAATCGTGACCCAGAGTGGTTCCCGTAGACTCCTTCAT
The DNA here is from genome assembly GCF_002906115.3 of Quercus suber. Taxonomy (NCBI): domain Eukaryota; kingdom Viridiplantae; phylum Streptophyta; class Magnoliopsida; order Fagales; family Fagaceae; genus Quercus; species Quercus suber. The sequence continues at coordinate 529,533 of NW_027069602.1, read as the reverse complement.
GGACTTCTCGCATTACATAGTCTGCCTCCTCCGAGATGAGACACCTCAGATACGGTCAAGAGAAGCCCCTTTTATATAGAATGCCTTTAATTAGATCGAAGCGTGCTGCTTGAACCTTCAACTTCCTTGTAGCTTCCTTACCGTCAAGCAACACGCCGTCCTTCAGGTAAGAGATTATTGGTGTTGTCCAGTAGTTCCTGGGACCTATTTCTACACACTGATGCTGTTTATTAATGGTGAGATTTGAACGAATGATAGTACCTAACTAGGGAGGAGCATGTGCTCCGCTGAGGCGACTTTACCAAGACGGTCGGCATGCTTGTTCTCCTCCCTTGATATCTGAACAAACTTCACTTGGAGGTCATTAACTCGATCCTTTACTTGTTCAAGGTACTTCTTCATTCGTTCGTTCTTACACTTATAGTCGCTGTTCACATGGTTGATTACTACTCGAGAATTGCAGTACATGACCATACATTCAGCTTCTGCTACCTTGGCAAAATCCAGCCCTGCTATCAAAGCTTTATACTTTGCCTCATTATTGGTCTTAGGGAAGTCAAGACGGATCATGCATTCGACCTTATCCCCTTCCGAGCTGTAGAGTACCACACCGGCTCTGCCTGCTTACCTATTGGAAGATGTGGATGCTTCATTAGGGGCTCTCTTCTGCCCCTTGGTCTTCCGCGAAAGTGAATTCTACAATGAAGTTAGCAATGACTTGTCTCTTTATAGCCGTACATGGACAATATTGCATGTCAAATTCACTCAACTCAATTGCTCATAGCAACATCCATGCAACAACTTCAGGGCTACTCATTGCTCTTCGAAGGGGCTTATCTGTTAGGACGATCACAGTATGTGCCTAGAAGTATGGCTTGAGTTTACGAGTGGCAGTCACTAATGCGAAGGCGAGCTTCTCCATCGGTGGGTACCTTTCTTCTGCACCTCAGAGCGCCTTGCTAGTGTAGTACACAGGCTTTTGTACCTTATCTTCTTCCCTGACTAAGGCTACACTGACAGCTGCAGGGGAGACGGCCAGATAGAAGAATAATTCCTCCCTGGGTTTGGAGGGACTCAGCAATGAAGGCGAGGAGAGGAATGCTTTCAGGTCTTCGAATGCTTGCTGACACTCAGCTGTCCATTCAAACGATTTCTTCAACATACAGAAGAAAGGTATGCATTTATCTGTTGCTCTTAAGATGAACCTGTTCAGTGCAGCAACCTTGCCATTCAGGCTCTATACTTCCTTGCTTGTTGGCGGCGTCATTTCCATTATTGCCTGTATCTTGTTTGGGTTGACTTCGATGCCTCTTTGGGACAACATGAACTCCAGGAATTTCCCTGCCGTCACCCCAAACGTACACTTGCTTGGATTCAGCTTCATGTTATATGATCGAAGGGCGTCGAAGGTCTTTTGGAGGTCGTTCAAATAATCGTCCTCCTGTAGGCTCTTTACTAGCATGTCATCCATGTAAACTTACACATTCCTCCCAATCTAATGTGCGAATATTTTGTTCATCAGTCTTTAATATGTGGCGCCCTTGTTCTTGAGCCTGAATGGAATCACATTATAGCAGAAGAGACCTTGGCTGGTGACAAATGAAGTCTTCTCTTGGTCAGCCTTGTCCAACTTTATCTGATTGTACCCAGAGAATGCATCCATGAAGCTCAGCAACCAATGTCTTGCCGTCGAATCCACCAAAACATCAATCTGCGGAAGTGGGTAGCTATCCATGGGGCATGACTGCTATATATAGGCATATTTCATGCCTATTCAAGAACACATGTAGTATTTTAATAAAACAAAAATGTAATATCCTTCGATTATTTATTTTATAGTCTTGATTGTGTATGATTAAATTTAATTATTTTTTCTTTTGTTGGACTTTATTTTACTTGTTGCAAAAGCAACTAAATTTGAGCAAAATAGCATCCATATAAATCTTAGAAAAATGACATGAAAAATTTATTATACTTATATAATTAATATGCCACTTAAAATAATTCAAATAACAAAATAAATGTATTTAACTACATATAATATATGTGTGTGTGTGTGTGTGTATATATATATATAAAGGAGTTAGGAAATCGAAATGGTTAAGATTAAGTTTAGTGAATTCACAAATATATTTAATTTTTATGGCTTTTATGTCAATTATTGTCAAAGCAACCAAACATAAGAGAAATTGTCATATTATTATTATTATTATTATTATTTTTCCAAATAAAATAGTTTCTTACATAAAATTTATAAAAATAATCATATAAATAATTAATGCACAACTATAAATAATAAATATATGTATTTACTTCATTAGCTAATTCAATTAACTAATGATTTGATATGAATGCAAAATTTATTGAGGTGAAAGTTTAAATAAAGAAAATCTTAAAAAATGCGCCACCTAACAAAAATTCATGCTCACTCACATGATTCATGCAAATTTTATTTGCGATTGTGTACTTCATAGTCTATTGTAGAGCCAAAATGTTTAACAAGCAACTGAGTCATGCAAATTTTTAGTCACATATATAAAATATTATGGTTGTATTTGATGAGTGAGATAATTTTTGCACCCCTAATTTATGGATAGATTCGACATTTTTTTTTCCTTGCAAAAGAAAACAAAAATTAATCCTAGACTTAGAAAGGCATTTCAATGTATACCTTTTGAAGCCAAGAGGCTTTTGACTCAATAGCAATTATCAAATTATATATATTGCATCCTTTTACAATTGCAATTTTACAAGAGCAACAGATCTAAAATATAGGTTTCACCATCCAAAACAAAGGATCAACCCTGGCAATTCAACATTTTTTGTTGCATTGTAGAACAAGCATAAGAAAATATAATTTAAAATTCCTGTGTGGCAGAGAAGTCTATATCATTTAGCATAGGTAGAATAATTAACAAATATGAACCACAACGGCATCCCTTACTCCTTAGGATCAACATGAAATCCAATAAGAATCAAATCACCAGAGCAAACCCAAAATCTTTAAAAAAATGTCTCATCTTATTAACAAAATTCGTTACTTTCTCTAAGATAAACAAGAATTTTTCAACAACTTAATTATTATAAACTAGCTTGTATGCACGTACATAATAAAATATTTTTGCCGAATAAGTAATAAAATATACACATTTATGGTATTATGTAGAAGTATAATAAATTTAAAATTTTTTAATATATTTATTATTTTTTCCAAGTTAGATGCAAAAAAAAAAAAAAAAAAAAAATCAATCAATCAATCAATTCTCAAGGAGAAAGAAACCTTAAAACATAATCTAGTTTTAGATGTTAACATGGTTTTTTTTTTAATTTATTTAATCCCATGCATTACAATGGCAAAAAATATTAACTCCATGGATTTTTTTTTTTTTTTATACAAGATAGAAATTCTATTTTAATCTAATCTAAGTATATATGTGTGTGAAATTCTCTTTTGAAGACTTGAATCCCAACTCTTACCCTCCTCCCCCCCAAATATTCCACAAGCATTTATACTTGTGAGTGGTTTTATGGATCTTTAACATCATAAATTTGTCTAAAAATCATGCTGTAGATATGTGGCAATAGAGAATGTTCTAAAGTCATCTTTAGTAAATATTCTTGTAAGGATATTCATGGATAAAATTAACAAACTAATAAAATTATCATAATAATAGAAATGTCTCGTATCATCCTTAGGAGGTCCACAAAACAACTTGCCTCTTTGAAATTACAAAACACACATCAATTTTCATATGCTTTTTAATTCTGGAACTTATGAAATAAAAAATTGAGGACATTTTGTTAAGGCCAAATTATTACAAACCTTAGACTTTGATTGAAATTTTGGATGAGAATTTTCAGTTGAACCAAATAAAGGCAAACTATTCATATATAATGAAATGAAATATAAGCATGTGCTATATATCAGATGGCATACAAACTTGTTCACGCAACACAACATCCTGAATGGCAGTTTCAATGTCACTGGCATATCTAACATAAGTATCAATTGGCTAGAAGATGCATCCAGACCATGTATTGCACTTTTGTACTCTTCATGCAAAATTTTGGAGCCAAATCCTTAGTAAAACTGAGTCAAAGACTCGAAGTGCTTATGTTCATTTTCGTCAATGTCATAGTATCAAATCTTCCTGCACCACCCGCACCCCCCCCCCCCCCCCCCCAAAAAAAAAGAAAAAAAGAAAAAAAAAAAGATGATAGATGATCGAAACAAAAATGCCGCAAGACATGGAAGTCAAAGAAGTGTATATGACTAAAGTCTAGCCAAAACAGGCCAATTTCCAATGACATTACAAGGCTAGCATGCCATCTTAACAGATTTATAAAAAATTAGCAATTCACAGAAGGATACCAAGTTCCTGGCTTGAGAGTTTATAAGCCAGCATGATTCCAAATTAATACATATCAACGCAAAAAGTTAGAGATGATATACTCCCTTTTTTTAGTGTTTCTGGAAATATCGGGAGAACTATTTAAGTATTTATTAATATGCAATACAAAGAACATATATAGCAGTGCCATGCATTATGAAACCTTGCTTTAGAACCCGAGAAGTGGTATACCAACATATGATGGAATAAAAAAAAAAACCTTGAACCATATTAGAATAATCTGAATTATGATTTGAGCTAAATAAAAATAAGTTGAAAAATAAATGACAGTTTCTTCAATTGAATTAGTCTTGAAATCTAAATTTGATTCCAAAATAGCATATTACCTAAAGATGATGTGCACAACTGCAAACTATTTAAGTATTTATTAATATGCAATACAAAGAACATATATAGCAGTGCCATGCATTATGAAACCTTGCTTTAGAACCCGAGAAGTGGTACCAACATATGATGGAATAAAAAAAAACCTTGAACCGGATTAGAATAATCTGAATTATGATTTGAGCTAAATAAAAATAAGTTGAAAAATAAATGACAGTTTCTACATGCAATTGAATTGGTCATGAAATCTAAATTTGATTCCAAAATAGCATATTAATGATGTGCACAACTGCTAAAAAATAGAAAACAAAAGGATTGACAATAAAAATATGCATAGATTGGTTAAGAATTTGAGCTTATAATCTAGAATTAATTCAGATAAGCCAAAACATTTAGAAGGTGGTGCTTCATCCTTGATCAAATATATCCACATATAACTTATTTAGTTGGGTGGTGCACATGTTTCAAATGTATTGAAGTTGTCTCCAAACACGCAGTGCCACTTCGTCCAATCCCATTCAAACGGTAGTTAAACTGGGCAAGGCTCTCATGGTGGTGGCCCTTAGATTTCTCACTCCCTGTCAATCTAAGTTTTCTTTTTCTTTTTTTTCTTTTTTGTGTTAATCTAGCATTAGAGAGTGGGATGGTGTTTCACTTTTAACTTATTTTTCACGAGACTCCTCGATTTTATCCTTCTTGTAAATAATTGCAGCAAAATTAAGAAAATTGATTCCTCATCTTTTGCAATAAATAACTCTTTTGGCACAAAAATTTTAAAAATTAAATAGGATAAGTGACACAAAAATGAAAATCTAATTGAAATTTAATTAAATTTTCTCTCAGTTTTAATTGTCTATTAACATATAGTATATAAATTATAAATGTTTCATCTTAAGGTACGCTATTTTCTACCATCCAATTTATCTTCCTTCCATCTATACATTACCTCCTTTTCTCTTTATTTTATTTTATTTGAATTTATTCATTATCTCTTTATTGTTAAAGAAGAGAAAACTCATGAAATAGAAAATGAAAAAGTTTAATTCCAAACTTCTTCCAACTGACCATGTGTTAGTTGAAGGATCATTCATGTGAACTTTCAATCATGTGGCTCACATGAAATTTTTAATGAGTCATGCGACTTGTTATAATACAAGTACATAGTTTTATAAATTATTATTAGATAAGATTTATCCAAATTGGTTTAAAGGAAAATTATGTTCAATGGATTGCTCTAACCTATTTGGTAATTGAAAATTGGAAGGAAAATAGGAAGAAAATATCCAATGAGAATCCACAGAGCAAATCTAACATCTTAAAAAATGGGATTTGGCTTACCTCTTGACATTTCATTTTGTTTTAAATAACAATGACAAGTGGTAATGAGTTTTAATCTTCACATTTTATTTAGTTAATGAATGATATGACAATTTCTTTTTAAAACAAAATGAGATTTCAGTTAAAAAAATACCAAAGATAAGTCCAACCCTAAAAAATGTTGACAAAGTTTGTTACTTTCTCCAAGATAAACATGAATTTTCCTTAACATAATGGAATATTATACAGCGTAAAGGAATATTACAAATTTGCATATTTATAGCAAATGGAATATTTATTCCAAATGTGGAACCATATTCAGGGCCGGCCCAACAAAATTTGGGGCCTAAGGCAAAAATTTTTATATGGGGCATTTTTATATGTAAATATTAATTAAATAAAATTATATAATACTAATTAAATTAAAATTAATTTGATGTAAATGTAGAAATTGATGAATAATACTAGCTCAACTAAGGTTAATTTCAAATAGAAGATTGAATATTATAGTTGAATTATTTTATTTGAAACATCTTAGGGTTTCGATTGAGTTAAATTTTTATTGGTCTCCTATTTTAAAAGCCATGTTAGAAAGGAAAAAGAAAAAAACTAAAAATACTACAAAATATTCACAATAAATGTGATTATGACTGTAATTGATGAATTTCAACAACTTAATTTATTTGTGTTTGAATTACTTTTTTATGTGATTGATGATATGTCAGTTAAATCTATAATAAAATTTGTGGTATTTTTAGCATCACTCTTAAAAAAAAGTACCAATTATTTAAAAAATGTTATATTTTATAAAATTTTGGGCTTTTTACTAAAGGAGATAGGGCCTTTTTTTAGTAGGAAAATTTTTTATTTGTTGTGGGTCCTTAGGCCTAGGCCTTGAGCCGGCACTGACCACATTGCAAGCAAGTGTTCGCACTATAGAAATGTTCATAAGGCGCTATTACCAACAAAAATGGAAATGGTTCCAGAGCTTATACTTGATTACGTTATATATAGAGAAAAGAAATGGACAATGAGAGGATTTTTTTTTTTTTTTTTTCTGCTGAAAAAAATGAGAGTATCTAAATATCAAGAACAATCTCCATGCACTTCGTCAATGCACTCACCTAGATAAATATAAAAAGGGAATCTTTTTTATAAAAAAAAAAATCTGCAATTTCCCATAGGAAAAGCAAACCGTTTTATTCAAAATTTTCAAAAAAATAAATATTACTACTAGATGCAAAAGAATGGGAAAAACTTAGGTTGGGTTGCTTAATTAGCTATTCATCACACCCAATAAGTGTGTGTCAACCTTCTCAAAAAAAAAAAAAGTGTCAAGATTTCTAAATAAATTTTCAGATATTTGATAATTGATCTACTTAATGAGACAAATTAAGTCGTAAAAATAACTACAAGTAACTAATTCATGAAAACAATTTGCTTATAAACTACTTTTTGAGAAGATAAGAACACCCACAAAAATAAATAAAGAGGAGGATTGTATTCAAACTATCATATGATTATTAAACCAAAACAAAAAAAAAAAAAAAACTCATATGATACAAAACAAATTATCATATGAGTATTTCAGCCGATTTTTATATACCTAAACAAACAAACTAATGTGGTTCTTTAACGTGAGCATATATATACATACTCGTACAAGGCACTGATTTAGCCCCTAGGTATAGGGACCAAGCTTTCCTCAAAAGGACAAAATACTACAGTAAAACCTGGGGTATTTAGACCATTGTTACCAATTTCTACAGCTTCAAGGACTTTACTTTTGATGTCATAAAAAACCCATTCTCCTCCTCCAATCTGCCGAAGCATTAATTTTCCTTGGTTGAGGCATGAGAATCTAATACAATACGAGCCCGCAATATCAAGCGGTTGAACATCAAACGGTTGAAAATCCTCCAAGAGGACCCTATGCCGAAATACCCATCGATGATCTTGTAGCATGATATATATGTCTAAACACTTCCTAGGGTGCTGGATGAAGCCAACTAGACACAACCTACCTTCATATATTTCTAAGCACTTCCATGATAGAAATTGATCACAAAGGTTTGAAGGAGGATTGACTCTTCGAAATGTTTCATCACTAACATCAAATGCCATAATGATAACCGCTTCAAACCCGTAGAAATTCAACCAATATATAGTGCCATCAAAATAAATTGTATTTCTCCAAATAGTAGATTTGTCATATACAGTCCCAGCCAAAAAGATTGTATCTCTCCAAATAGATTTGTCATTGTTGATTGGAGTTTCAACAATCCTCCATGAATTAGAAGATCCCACCGTTATAACTGCAGCTTTGACTTTAGGAAATACCTTCCCTTTATAAGACTCTCCAAAGAGTTTGATTACTTTATATTGCTTTGTTACAGAAGCATATCCAAAACCAGTTACGTAAATGACCCTCCTTCGACCAACAGGACCAGAATCACAACGTGGGAGAGTAACAATCTCTCCAATGAAGGGATTACACAAGTAAACATTCTCTTTGGCATCACATAAACCGATCAAACCGTTTATGGATTCTAGCAAGTAGAGTCTTGTATCCAATGAAGTGGTATTGGTATTTATGGATTTTGTCATCAAGGTCTTAAAACCACCTCCAATTTGTAAGGAATTTATGCGAAGGAAAAACTTACCACGACGTCCATCAACACCAAAATAGTTATCACAACAATAGCAATAACTAATGATCCCAAGAGAGGTTTCCCTTGAGAGCTTCCAGTATGCCTCCGCTGATTCGGTGATTAGCACAAACCAGGACTTGCATACGTACCTTAATCTGAGCAAACTATGAAGTGGAAGCGTGAGGAGTGTCAGTGAGAATATGTAGAGGATGATCTCACGTGGGATAGAATCAAAATTGCTGCCTCTTAGACCTACTAGTCCTCCATCCATTATCGCTGCTTTTTTTTTTTTTTTTTTTTTTAAAAAAAAAAAAAAAAAAAAAAAAAAAAAAACCCACACCGGATCACAACGCCACAGCCACCACAGCTCCACCGATCTCGCCACCCACCGATCTCCGCCACACTACAGCTACACAACGCTGATACCAGCAAACCCAGAAAAAAAAAAAAAAAAAAAAAAAAAAAAAAAAAAAAAAAAAACCCACACCGGATCACAATGCCATAGCTCCACCGATCTCACCACCCACCGATCTCCACCACGCCACAGCCACCACAACGCCGATCACATATACCGCCACCCACCAATCTCCGCCGTGCCAATCTCGCCACCCAACGATCTCCACTTCGCCGATCTCCACCGCAGGGTGTTGGGTCTGAAGAGAGTAGATGAGAAAGAAAGAAGGAAGAGACAAAAATGAAAGGAAAAAAATGAGGGAAGAGAGAGAAATGGCCGGGTTAAAAGGAGAGAGGAGAGAGAAATGACAGCATTAAAAATTTTTTTTTTTTTACAACCCAGCTACAGTGCCATCTTACATTTGAGATGGCACTGTAGCAAAATCCCAAATTTTTTTAGCATTTGAGATATGACATTCCCATTGCTGATGGATTTTGGGGCTTAAATGCCAAATGTTCTTAACATTTGGCATTTAGAAACCCAAATGCGGATGCTCTTATACAAAATCTTGTTCTCCCATTTTCCCTTTATTTATTTATTTATTTATTTATTTATTTATTTTTATCCTTTTAAAATGATTTGACATGATTCAAAGGGTAATTTGGGAATGAAGAATTTGAAGGTCCCGGACTTCACATGTGCCGTTACAGACGTGCAGGCTTTCAACCTATCTGGCTCATAATCGCTAGTAGTGCCCTCTTCCCGCTTTCTCTTTTCAATTGTGATTGTGATACAAAATTGGTGTCCTTTTCCAAGCTAAAATTATGGATATAACCTCATTGCTTGAAAATATCTATACATTTTTGTAGGGCCTTATGGCCTATAAATTTTAATTGGATTGGTCCTTCCTCATCAGTTTGCAATTAAACGATTTAGGCCATCTAATTTGTTGGGGGTGGTAAACATGGCAAAACGGGTCAGAATTTTCTAACCCGACCTGAAAAATATCTGACCTGAACTCGATTTTTTTGACCCAAAGCAAAAACGAGTTGACCCGTGACCCGACCCGTGTTTTTTGTGAGTCAACCCGACCCGAACCCGAACCATTTTTTTAAAACTTTTTTTTGGTAAAAAAATAATAGTAAAATTAAGACAATATTGGTTTAATTGTTTGTTGTGAGTTTTAAGAAAACAATTGATACATTTACATAACTGCGTACAAATTAATTGAAAAATAAATGGTTGAGCATTCTGTAATAAGTAAAGATTTTTAGAGATCAAATAGTAAAGTATATGCCAAGATGATCTTGTTACAGTAGAGTTAAAAACATAAATTTAAAATTGTAGACATGTGTGAGAAACATTTACGAGTGTGAAAATAGTGAAGTTAAAGTATCAAATTAGCATAAATTATGAATGCTTAGACCTATTTTTTTAACAATTTATGTAAAAAATAAACGACTTTTCAAAATAAATTATGATATTTCCTAGAGTGTGTGTTGCTTAACAATGATATGATATTCATAAAAGAGACCATGTATAAATAAGTAAGCAATCAAACTTTAATGTATATCTCAATTGAAATAGAGTGCGAACTACAATTGATAATAGATTTATAAATTAATTTTCAAGATTGTAAATTTCTTATATGTTTTTATTCTTTATCAAATGAGTTATCCAATAAGTTATTTGTAATTTTGTTTTATATTTTGGAATGTTGATATTGTGTAGAAATAAAACTTGTGTATTTGTTTTACTTATCTTTGTATTATTTTGTTTTACTTACCTTTGTATTATTTTATTTTAGATAACAATGTTAGGATTCATATAATTTTAAAATTATTGAATAAGTATTAATAAGTTTAACTGAGTTTATTTTAATACAAGTGGTGAATTCAAAATAATGCATTTTACATCAAGTAATTTGTTGCATAACTTTCCAAATAGCAAATACATATTGTTTTTTTTATAAAAAAATAAAAATAAATTCATGTGAAAAATACGGGTCAACCCGGCCCGGCCCGACCCTACCCGCAACTCGATTGACCAGAACCCATTTTTGACCCATTTTTGACCCGTGACTCATTTGACCCGCAACCCGATTGACCCAACTTGCTCGTTTTGCCATGTCTAGGGGTGAGGCCTAAAGTAATGCCACATTCTTGATTCTTCCTTTCAAAAAAGAAAATAAAAACTATGGTTTAGGATAATCTTTGATCAAATATTAATGGTATTCCATGTGTTGATGCCTATTTTTGACAAAGGTCCCAACAGCAGAAAGAAGCCCAACAATATAGAGAAGGTAAGAAGGGTAAAATTGTAAAGGAATAAGGAAACAAGCCCAGTAGGTTGAAATGACTGGATTGATGGCCAGTAGTGCCACAAGAATAAAAAAGAGGTAAAGAAGAAGTAAATTGTTAGGATTAGTGCCCTTAAATCCTATTGTATGATGCTATATATGATATTAAGTGTGACATTGTGTATGATATTATGTATGACTTAATATTGTGTTAAATAAAGTTGTTTTGTTATTATTATTTGAAATAATTGTAACATGAATATTCGGACATTATCAAATAGTCCATGAGATACATAGTATGTGATTTAGTCACAGAAGATATAAGTCACAAGTTCTTTGTAAACTCAGAACTATAGTTCGTAGTCGGTGATGAAATTGAGCATTTCTTCTGTGAAGACTCTAACATATCAACTACGATGATTTGTCTTGATTATGGAAGTGGAGACTTCTAGTTGATGTGTTGATATGTTTTAAGAGTTAAGACATGTTGAACTAGACTGCTGTGAGATTTATTATTCTTCTAAGGACTGTCAAATGAATAATAAATTTCACGATTTATATTTGCATGAACTCTTAATCCTGAGAGAATAATGGACTTGATCATGAAATGTAAATTGCCTTGATATATCAGGAGTGAGATCTAAAGTAACGGTCAAGATGGAACATATATTCTCAAGATGGAATTCATAGTCTCTTAACGGAGATATAAAATATTCCCTTGAGATAAGTTTAATGAGTTTATTATTCAAAGAGTTAGGCCTAACCACTTTGGTAAGAAATTACTAAAGTATATATTTATGAAATTGGATTTCATAAATATATGATAAATAACTTAAATAGGATTAAACCAGGTACTCAAGGATTAAGATGTAGTAATCTACAAAATGGCAGTCCACATTTATGACTTTGTATTACTACGAATATTTTATGAAAGAGTTTGTATGTACAATAAAGTCTTGGGATATAATTTATAGATAAGGCCTAAAGTACAACTATATTTATATAGTGGTATTAAATATAGTTAATGGTAACTTTGGACTTGTCAAGAGTTGACTAAAAAGCCTAAGGCCCATTAGAGCTAGTGTCTTATTTGTCCCTTTTGGTCCCACTCCAAGCCACACATTTAAGCCCAATTGGAAAGGCCCAATAGGTCAGCCCAATTAGATAATTGGTTAGATACAAAAGAAAAAAAGTACAAAATTTTAAGGGAGTGAAAAACATCATTGAAAAGTGGTGTGTATGAGAGTGTAAGTCACTCTTTTAATTCTCCTTTTGTAACTAATTGAGAGTCCACACTTATTGGACGTTAGTGAAATTGGAGTGAAGATTAAGAGTATTCCCAAGTGCTTCGATCTTTGTTTTGAAATTCACTGCTTCAAGGTATGCTCTCTTATACTCGAATTCTGAAATCTACATAGTGCATGTTATAGATTGAGAATGGAGTAGATCTGTAATTAATTTTTTCGCTGTGCACATGCTTATTTCCATCATAAATGGGCCAAAGAAACCCAAAGAATGAAGTAGTAAGCCCATGAGAATAATAAGAAATAAAGCGGAAGTAAATGGGTCAGGGAAGCCCAGGAAATGAATTGTCAAACTCAAATGAGTTGGCTTAAAGGCCAATAAGCCCAAAAAAGTAATAAGAGGTAAAGACATAATAATTGGGCCGAGGAAAGCCAAGGAATCTAGCAAAAAGCCCATGGGAGTAAAGAGGTAAAGAAGAAGTAAATGGGCTGGGAAAGCCCAAGAAATGAAGTAATGGGCTAGCACAGCAAGAACGCTAGCCAACAAAGCCCAAAAGAGGTAAATATGTGAAAAGTGGGCCTAGGGAGTCTTAAACATAAAATTGATGAAGAATTGGGTTGGCATGGCAGAAGCATCTATTTGCAAGCCCACGAGGTAACAAGCAATAAAAGGAGAGGTAAAGTTACAGCAGACACGACAAAGCGATATGGCAGGATTAATAACCAAAAAGCCCATGGACATAGAGAAGGAAAACACGGGCTCAGCAGGAAGATGAGGGCTTTTGCCCAAACAATGCCTAATCCAAGAAGAGGTAAAAGGCAGGGAATATGAGCCCAAAAGCCCACATATCCTTCACGCCACAAAAGATAAACACTAACCAGCACATACAGCAAAATCAAACAAAGATGGTGGCAGCAGAAATGGTGTGAATGCTAGAAAGAAACAAAGTTCAAACGGAGTGGAACATACATAAGAGGCTGGGGCACCACCTATTTGTACCTAGCCAATACATGGGAGGTGGGTCACGGGTTAAGGGTTTCAGAGGTGTGGTATGGCAGTGGGGAGAAAGAGGAGGTCTATGTTGGGGTTCCCGCTCAAACTTCTTTGGGAGAGATGTCCTGCTGGTATGACATCTCACCCAAAAGAGGTAAGTGTGGGCTGAGATCACTTGATGCATGTCATAGAGGTAGGTAATGCAGAGGCTTAATTCTTTTCTGGATGAGGGAAGTGAAAAACAGAGAGAGGTAAGAAACAAAACAAGTAATTTTTTCTGGGAATGGAGAGTGGTGCAACCAACGCATTTAGAGCAATGGTAGTGGCTGAGCAGCTAGCAAACCAGTGGATAGTTTTGGAGGGACACCCATAAGAAGCCAAAAGCAGTTGAGGGGTAAGAATGGTAATCCCACCATGGTAGATAGTATAAAAGGGGTAGCTGTGAATAGTAAAGAGGGGGAGGGAGGGGAGAATAAGGGACGGAAAGAAGAAGAGGTAGAAAAAGAAAAGAAAAGAAAAGAAAGAAATGAATATATAGAAAAATAAGAGAGACATAAGTGGTAGAATAGAGGCATGCATCAATAGTCTACCTTATTTCTCTCCCTCTTGAGAGACCCACTCTTTGAGAGATTGAGGATTGAAGCTTAAACCATTAGGTCATTTTTCCAAAGTGCGTAACTTCTATGGCAGAAGCCTTCCTTGAGGTTACTTACATTGGAGATTGGTTCCTTTCTTGGACTTAAATCTGCTGAGAAGCTAAGCATACTTTTCTAGCAAACAAGTTTTTCTTTTATGCTTGTTGGGTAATTAGTTTACCATTCAGTTATTAAACTGTCTGTTGTAGTATTATTCCATTTGTTGTATTATTCTGCCATAACCTTATTAAGCTCCCTTCCTTTATTTCAGTGTTAGTATCATTTGTTTCGTATTATAGTTATTCTGTCATATTGTATTCCTGTTATAATATCTGTAATAGTTGTTCCTATTATGGGCACGTTGTACACTCAGCTCGTAATGCCTCTGCCAGAATGCGTCTATATTGGGACGACTTGACTTGTGCACAAACTGGCCTAAAGTATATTTTATTTAGGTCAGCCCAACTCTCTTACCTCAGACCCACGAGCTGCAGTACAACAGAAGAAATCAAAGTCCTAACAACGTGAAAAGGCCCACCTCCCATGGAAAGGAAAAGCTATTTTGGACATTAACAACATTGACAAAGATAGTTTCTTAAGAAGCATAATGGAATGGGTTTCTTTTTGGAAAGTTAATGGAATGGGGCTTAACCCTGTTCTATTGATTTTATCTAAAATGAGAAAGGCAAATAGAACCAAGAGTTTGGAAGTTTAACTAGCTGGTACATTTTAGTGTGTCTCTGATATTTAACATTTAGGTCTCCCCTCCCTGTTGTAATTATTGAACTATCATAAACTATTAATAAAGTAACATATTCACACAAGTTATGACTAAAACCTATTTGAACAAAAAAATCATTCAATATAAACTTATAAGACTTGTGATACACCATATGAGAGTTGTAAAGTTGTTATATAATAATCAATCATTTAGTTATTTTCACCCAAAAACAATGTACAATAAAATTACATATTACATAAGTTCATGTTCAAATCATATCATATTTTTGTGCTCTACACATTGTGATTATGCCAAGTGGAGGCCCCTTTGTTTTTATTTTTTTATTTTATTTTATTATAATCAATTCTTCTATTTTCTCTCGCTATATCTCATGTGGCACACTTTGGTTAAGTAGTGTTGATGCACCACCAGTTGGGTAGCTCGTCTAGTGATAGCAATGGAAGGTTGTCTAGACTTGCAAGAAAAAAAAAGGGGCTAAACGAAGGGGATCAGTGTGGAATAGGCCTATGGACCTCCAATTTCTCTAAGTATGTGAAATTGATCAATGCACCCAATGTATATACTCTTATACTCTTCTCTCACACACAAATAAACTCCCATATGAGTTCCATACATAGAATCCACATTTATATGAGAGGAGGGTGTAGCAACCGAATTAAATGTACTTAATAAATTCTCTCCAAGTATACTATTCAAGTATGCAAATGTGATACACAATTAGAGATCCTTGACATTCCAAAAACTAAAACAGTAAGTTTATTCACACAACATTTTCATGAAAAATATAGTTTGTTGATTTGGCAAGTTGCATTTTGTGCATAATAAAAAAGCTGTCAATATATTTGTTTATGTAAAAATAATGTATATATCAATCATAACTTCTCACTTTAACAAATTGTAACAAAAATAGTGTGACTACCACTAGTTAAGCTAAAATTAATCTTCCTTGATGAGTGTATATATATATATTTGAAAATCATAATTAAAAAAAGAAAAGAAAAGAGAGGCTAAATTGCAAACTATATCTTTAAAGTTTGGGGGTATTTGGATTTTACACTCTGAATTTTCAAAATTTGGATTTTATCCTCTAAAGTTTGAGGTGTTTAAATTTTACCTCCTAAATTTTAAGGATGTTTGGATTTTACTCCATAAAATTTGGGGGTGTTTGAATTTTATGACCTAAAGTTTAAGAATTTAGAGTGTAAAATTTAAACACCCAAATGTTAGAGAGTGAAATTCAAATTTTGAAATTTCATGATATAAAATTCAAATACCCCAAAACTTTAAAGGGTAAATTTAAATTCTAAAAATTCAAAATATAAAATTTAAACACTTTTAAACCTTAGAGCAAGTGAGCAATTGATTCAAAATTAAAATATGAAAGTGGTAAAAGAGAAAAGAAAAGCAAGCTTGGCATTTCCGTAAAAATGACCAATCCAAGTGGCATTGTCTTAATCCGCCATTACTTATATCCCAAGACCCGTCCTCTTCCACCGTATTAACAAAACACACAGAGACACTCTCTTTCTATCTCTCTCTGTGTCTCTCACGCACATACTGACACAATGAGCTCAACCCCAGCGAAGCCCAAAGCCTTCGTGAGAAAAATGAGAAGAGGATTATCAAGAAAACCCAGCTCAAGAAGACGATTTCAAGCACGTAGTACTTCTTGCAGAGCTCGGAGAAGCTTCATCAACATCAACAAAGGTGGGCGCACTAAGTGCTCCAAGTCCAAGGTGGTCTCAGACAAGTTGGAGGCCCTTAAGAGCCTCATTCCAGCCTCCACTGACGAAACAGTGAAACCCGACCAGCTGTTTCAAGAAACCGCAGAGTACATCGTTCTCTTAAAGACCCAGGTCGTGATTTTGCAGAGACTCCTTCAGTTTTATGGATCTAGTACTGATAGGGACAATGTTGTATCATAGTTTACTTTCTTTGTTAATGGAAATCAAAAAGAGAAAAAGAGAAAAAGAGAAGAGAGTATTTTGGTATTATTAGATTTTGCATGCTCTGTTTGTGTGGGAGAGAAAGTGGAAGAAGCAGATAGGGCAGTAAATGCCTGGAATTTTAATTTTATAGAAATATCTCATATTCTCAGGTTTAAGTTATTGCAGTCTTCTTTAACCCTCTCTCTTTCTTCATGGCATCCAAATGTGTTATTTTTCTTCTCAGTTTTTGGCTGACCTTAATTACTTTTAATAGAATGAGAAGAATGAAAAACTTCTGTACGGTACTCGCAGAAGATTATAATTATTATTTTTTATTTTTGAAACATGAGTCATAGCTCTCTATGAGTTACTTTTTGATCTCAACGAAAGCGAGGTAATTACTTATCAATAAGTCCAGAACCACAAATTTTTTTTTTCACAATAGTTTGGCCCAAATAAGAATTATAATAGTTTAACAACTCAACAGTAGTATAATTATATGTTATTTCTTTGAATAATACAAAAATTTATTAAAGAAAAAGACCTGGGGTTGGTGAGAGAGGAAATATAGATGGCACCAGAACAATTGCAAAAGGGGGCCCAAGCAGCAGGGGAATTGGCTAAACAACTGTTGTATAATGTTTATGCATGTGTAATAGCATTGCTCTTTACTTAATTCAGGCAATTAAGTTGTGTTGGAGTGCATTTAGTAACCAATTAAAAGCTAATTTTTCGCTTAAATTATCTGCTGTTTTTATAGTATTTTGTTTAGTAGAGTTTTGGTTGAGAAAGAATTTGTGGAAACCAAGACAAGAATTTATCAGAGACAATATCACTGTGAAGCATGGGGGGTGGTGGTGACGGTCATTGGAACAGCAAAAGAATTGTGGGCATTCTGAAATTTTCCGATAATATCTGAATGAAATGGACAGCAGAAAACCCATGTCTTCCTAAGCAGTGGCATGCTGTGATTGTAATGACAGACAGCGACAATTAATTTATTTTTTACTGTGAGGTCGGTCAAGAAGACTGAAGAGCAGCAGGCATGTGCAAAAGCCAATTTTTAAGGGGTGTTTGGTTGTGTGGGATCATGGAGTCTGTGGACTTTCTCTTCTAATGTCATTATTATGCAATACACTCACCCAATACGAAGTTATAGAATAGTATAGTAGTAGTGTGTTTCATTTAAAGCCGCTAAAAATTTGAAAAAGGATATATGTAATTTTCATTTTTCGTTGAGCACACAAATGTAGTTGTCGTTGGTTGCCTCTCTGAAACTTCTTCTCTCTCTCATGACTCATATGGTTCACAGCTCATTGATGCGAAATGGTCACGCTAGGAATAATACTTTGTGAACTGTGGTACTACCACTTGTCAATTGTCATGTGCACCATATATAGCTCATATTTATCCTTGCTCACCCAATCAAAACAAGTGTGGTGTATTAAAGTGTAGTTACTATTTTACCATGATAGGATCCGTGTCTACTCCGTCAATTTTACTCAACATGTGAGGTTGTTTATGGAATACAAATGTCTCATTTTTATTTATTTCACTTTATACTTTATCAATCATAATTTATTCTATGTTTGATTTTTTTTTTAATTTTTTTTTATAAGGAAATTCAAATCAATATATGTGAAGTTATGATTTATGAAGCATAAAGCGAAACACACAAAAGTGAGTGTGTTAATTGACCGTTACAAGAATTTAACAATTAAATATTAAATGTATGCCACATTTGATTGAAGGCATTAGGGATGAGGACGGAGTATGGCGAGAGCTACCTGAAGAAATAACAACGGTGTTGGTAAATTATTATAAATCCCTTTTTTCTTCTACAAATCAAACCGTGTCTCAAGCTGTCTTAGAAAGTGTACCAAGTGTCATCACCGAAGAGGTGAATTTTTTCCTAAGTCATGATTTTGACACGAGTGAAGTTGCTGCTGCATTGCAACAAATGGCGCCCTTCAAAGCACCAGGACTAGATGGGATACCCCCACTTTTTTACCGACATTTTTGGGTTACAGTGAACCAAGATGTCAATTCATCCATTTTAGAATGGCTGAACTCAGGTACCTTGCTTTCCCCCCTTAAATCATACATTTATATGTCTCATCCCTAAAACAAATTCACTTGCACACCCTCACCAATTCTACCCTATTAGTCTATGTAATGTGCTGTACAAAATCTTTTCCAAGGCTTTAGCCAACTGTCTAAAAATTTTACTCCCATCCATCATAACTAAGCACCAGTCGGCCGTTACCAAAGACAGATTAATTTCTGATAATATTCTTGTGGCTTTTGAAACTGTACACATTTTACAAAAATATAAATATGGTACTCATGGGTTCATGACATTAAAATTGGATATGAGTAAAGCGTATGATCGAGTAGAATGGTGTTTCCTTGAAGAAATTATGAGGAAAATGGGTTTTAATGAAAAATAGATAAATCTTGTCATGGTGTGTGTGAAGATAGTTACATATTCTATCTTGGTGAATGATGAGCCGTGTGGTATTCACTCTTTACAAAAAAGGCCCCATCCCATTGTAAAAGGCCTAAAATTTTGTAAAAAAATATGAATTTTTTTTCAAATTGTTGTGCACTTTTTATTATTAGTGATGTTAGGGATATCACAAATTTTGCTATAGATTTACAAACTGACATGTTACCAATCACAAAAAATTATTTTAAATATTCATTAATTACATTATTGAAGCTCATCAATCACTGTTATTGTCACATTATATTATGAATATTTTGTAATACCTGTAACATTTTCTTTTTTTATTTCTAACAAGGCTTTAAAAAAAATTTGCGAATGTTTTAGATCATCAATGATGATTAATCTCCCGCCCCTAATAGTTTGAAACTTCAATATTTGTAAACTAATCTACTACAAAGCCACACATCAATTAATATCATAGATTATAAATTAGATTATAAATGTAATTAACTATGTATCGTTATATATCCAAGATAAATTGATTTTCTTTTAATTTTTTTTCTTTTTTTTAAAATTAATTTTTGAACTATGATATTCAACTCTCTATATGAAATTAACCTTTGTTTTAGTTAGTATTATTCATTAAATTATGTATTTAATACATCAAATTAACCTTAATTTGATTAATATTAAATATTTTTTTATTTAATTAATATTTATATATAAAAGGGCCCACATAAATCCTTTGCCTTAGGCCCGAAATTAGGTTGGGCCGGCCTTGGGTATGATCTATCCTACAAGAGGGATTAGACAGGGTGACCCTCTTTCCCCCTTTCTTTTCCTTCTTTGTATTGAGGGATTAAACGGAATGATCAAGCAAGCAGAAAGAAGTGGTGAATTACATAGGTACTCTCTTTGCAGGAGGGGCCCTAAACTAATACATCTACTCTTTGTAGATGATAGTCTTCTTTTTTGCAGGGCTACAATGGAGGAGTGTGGAAAGGTGCTGGAGATTTTAGATATGTACGAAGGAGCTTCGGGAAAAAAAGTGAATAGAAGTAAAACATCTTTGTTTTTCAGCAAGCACACTTCAACTGACGTAAAGCATGGCGTCAAAGTAGCATTAGGTGTCCCAGAAATCATGCAGTATGAGAGATATTTGGGTCTACCTTCCTTTGTTGGTAAAGGAAAAAAAATGCTAGCTTCAGCAATATCAAGGAAAGGGTATGGAAGAAACTCCAAGGATGGGAAGGTAAATTACTATCTCAAGCTGGTAGAGAAGTGTTACTTAAATCTGTCATTCAAGCCATTCTCACGTATACCATGGGATGTTTTAAAATTCCAATTGGTTTGTGTAATGAGAATGAGAGCCTAATGAAGAAATTTTGGTAGGGACAAAGGGGTGACCGAAAGAAAATATATTGGATTAGATAGGAAGAGATGATGAAGTCTAAAACAATGGGTGGAATGGGCTTTAGAGATCTTGCTTTGTACAATGACTCTTTATTGGCTAAACAAGCATGGAGACTATTGCAAAATGAAGCATCTCTCTTTTACAAGGTCTTCAAAGCTAGATATTTCCCAAACACTTCAATTTTGGAGGCCCCCGATTCAAGATTGGATTCATATGCTTGGAGGAGTATTCTTAGAGATAGTCATGTAATTCTAAGTGGAGCTAGGTGGAGAGTCGACAATGGGAAGAGGATAAAGATTTGGCAGTGTCAGTGGCTACCTAAGAAGCATCCATCTCAACTTCCAGAATGTCCCTTAGAGGATTTTGCAAATTCAAGTGTGGACTCTCTAATTGATCCCATTAAAAGGGAGTGGATACCAGAATTGGTGGATGGGTTGTTTATGCCAGAGGATGCAGACATTATAAAAAAAAATTCCCTTGAGTCGTGCTGCATCAGAGGATAAGTTATATTAGCCACACTCGAGCGACGGAGTTTATACCTGCAAATCGGGTTATAGATTTCTTAAAGAAGAGGCTGAACTTTCAGTTTCACCACAAGCCTAACTAGATCGAGACAAACAGTTATGGAAGAGGCTGTGGTCAATGAATGTACCACAAAAAGTGAAGAATCTCATTTGGAGGGCTTGTCGAAATGCTCTGCCCACCAAAACAACTCTTCTAAGATGAACTATAATTGATAACCCACTGTGTGATTGCTGCCATGCTACAAACGAAGACCCACTTCATGCTTTGCGGGCTTGCTCAGAGTTGGATGTGGTTTGGAATGATTTACAAATTCAAGTGTGGACTCTTTAATTGATCCCATTAAAAAGGAGTGGATACCAGAACTGGTGGATGGGTTGTTTATGCCAGAGGATGAAGACATTATAAAAAAAATTCCCTTGAGTCGTGCTGCATCAGAGGATAAGTTATATTAGCCATACTCGAGCGACAAAGTTTATACTTGCAAATCGGGTTATAGATTTCTTAAAGAAGAGGCTGAACTTATAGCTTCACCACAAGCCTAACCAGATCGAGACAAACAGTTATGGAAGAGGCTGTGGTTAATGAATGTACCATAGAAAGTGAAGAATCTCATTTGGAGGGCTTGTCGAAATGCACTGCCCACCAAAACAGCTCTTCTAAGACGAACTATAATTGATAACCCATTGTGTGATCGTTGCCATGCTACAAATGAAGACCCACTTCATGCTTTATGGGCTTGCTCAGAGTTGGATGTGCTTTGGAATGATTTTCAAATTCAAGTGTGAACTCTCTAATTGATCCCATTAAAAGGGAGTGGATACTAGAATTGGTGGATGGGTTGTTTGTGCTAGAGGATGCAGACATTATAAAAAAAATTCCGTTGAGTCATGCTGCATCAGAGGATAAGTTATATTGGCCATACTCGAGTGACATAGTTTATACCTGTAAATCAGATTATAGATTTTTTAAAGAAGAGGCTGAACTTTCAGCTTCACCACAAGCCCAACCAGATCGAGACAAACAGTTATGGAAGAGGCTGTGATCAATGAATGTACCACAAAAAGTGCAGAATCTCATTTGGAGGGCTTGTCGAAATGCTCTGCCCACAAAAATAGCTTTACTAAGATGAACTATAATCGATAACCCACTGTGTGATCCATGCCATGCTACAAACGAAGACCCACCTCATGCTTTGTGGGCTTGCTTAGAGTTGGATGTGGTTTGGAATGATTTGGAGTTGTGTAGTTTTAGAAATACAGTTGGGTTCATTGATTTCAAGGAGCTCTTATCATGGATGATTTTAGGAGCAAATAATTTGGAGTTGTTTGCTGTTACGGCTTGGACAGTGTGGAACCAACGCAACAAGGTTCGCTTAAACCAAACAACTTCGGCACTTCATCAGGTAGCTTCTGTTTCTAGAGCATGGTGGCAAGAATTTAAGGCACAACAAGTATTGGTTAAAGGCCACGTGAGACAAAGTAGTAGCAGAGCTAAAGAAAAATGATGGAGACCTCCTTCTTCAGGGTTAGTAAAAATCAATTTTGACGACGCGATGTTTGCAAAGGAAAACAAGTCAAGGGCTGGCATGGTTATAAGGAATGATGAAGGGCATGTCATTGCCTCTTGTGCAAAGAAATTACTAGTAGTATACAACAGAGGT
Organism: Quercus suber; assembly: GCF_002906115.3. NCBI lineage: Eukaryota > Viridiplantae > Streptophyta > Magnoliopsida > Fagales > Fagaceae > Quercus > Quercus suber. Next base: position 506,545 of record NW_027069602.1, on the reverse strand, counting down.
GAGGTTGAAACAATGGCAGCGGCTATTGCTCTTTCATTGGCTATAGAGATGAGCATTAAACGAGCCATTCTAGAGGGTGACTTGTTGGTAGTGATAAAATCTTTAAGGGAGAATGTTAAATCTTTATCTCCTACTGGTTTGTTGTTAGATGATGTTATGGCTTTGTTTCAAAATTTTGATGAATTACTATACTCTCATGCCAAGAGAGAGATAGTAATCAAGTAGCGCATAGTTTGGCTAGATATACAATAGGCATTCTAGATTTTTTAGTGTGGATGGATGATGTTCCACCACAGATACACCATGTTTTACAAGCCAATTTGATAGGCTTACATCAATAAAATTTCTAGTTTTCCCTCTCAAAAAAAAAAAAAAAAAAGTTATGGTCTTAATGAAACTCTTTTGAGTCTTTTCTTTTCTCTCATTTATTTCACTTGTTTCCTTTCCCTTGAATCCCCCCTTCTCTCTCCTCTACTAATCTCCCTCCTTCACTATTTCTCTAATGAACCAAAATTGATGGCTAACCTGCTTCACTTATTTGAAATAATTGTGCTAGAGAATATTTAGAACTTAGAAATTAACCCTGTGTTTAAATGGAGGGAGATGGGAGAGAGGAGAATATTTCCTTCCAATTTTCAATGACCAAATAGGTTGGAGATTTGGTGTAATTAATTGAAAATTTTTTTCCTCCAAATTAGTTTTGAAAAATCTCCTCCAATGATAATTTATAAAACTATGCACATGTATTATTTAAATAAGTCACATGATACCCATCATAAAGGTCATGTGACTAAAAGTACACGTGAATGATCTTTCAACTACTGTGTGGTCAGTTTGAGGAAGTTTTCTATTTCATGATTTTTCTATTCTTTAATAGCAAAGAGATAATGTATAAATTAAAAAAGAAAAGAAAAGAAAAACATATAGACGGAAGTAAGATAAATTGGACAATAGAAAATAGCGTACTGTAATTTAATTTATTTATTTTTATCATAGTTAAGCTGTGTCTATTATCCATTTTTTATAAGTCTAATATTTTTTTTTAATTGAGAATTATCTTAATAATTAATAAGTCATCTGATCAAAACCAATTGCATGACATATAATACAAATATAGAGCCACTTGGTGTAACCACAGCTTTTAAGATATAATTTTGATTATATATATACACAAGCACACGCACACGCACACTTTTGTTTCAAAAATTTTCAAAATAAATAATGTTATTGTGCAACATAAATGACTTGCTAATATGTAAATGCCAAGTATATAAAGTAACATGTTGGCTGATAAATCTTCAAAATATAAGTTGTCCAATATGAGCTATCCCAAGTTCCCACTACTAATTTTGCTCCAAATTTCAATAACCTAAGGTTGTTGCCACATGTGTGTATTTGTTTCATAAAAAAAAAAAAAAGGAACAAAAAAGATTTTGACACATGGCACATTCCTTGAGAATGAAATAGAATATTTGTTTTTTAAAGAGGAATACTTTAGTGTTTCACCTCAACAAAATTTTTCATCATTTGTTTTATCAATTTTAGTATTCTTTTATATTAAAAAAATATTAATGTTTTCCGTCAAATACATGGAAGCATGAACTGTACCTCCTAATTAGCTAATTTTGTCAAATTGGTTCCAAACTCTTGAACACCATTATATAATTAGACACGACAATTCACTAGAGCCAACATGATGCAAACACATGTCCAATTTTTGCCACGTGTTCATATAATGTCAGCTCTAGTGCATTGGAGCCAAATTTTACCCTATAAGATTAACCTACCATCATCATTGAATATGAAAATGAATTCTATTATTGCTTTTATTTATTTATAATCTATAATATACATAAAGCTAGAAATATTTGATAGGTTGACCTCATAATATCATGGCACATAATCTTTTAGGTCTCACAATTGCATATATATATAGGGCCATTAAGCCATAGCCTAGTGAAAGATAGAGGAGGCCCAGTTGATGAAGGGGCCCACTTGGGCCCAACCCATATTATACCAAGAGCTTCACTTGGCCCAATGTCACTTGCCAAGGAGAACTTGACCGAAGTATATGGCCAAGGAACTACAATGCTTGGTAATGCTTCACGACCAAGCACATTCCTCAAGATATGACACTAATTACAGGAAACGACTGTAGTGGTGATGTCAGAGAGAGACAATGAGGGTCTATGCATTAATTGCTGAAGTAACCGGTATGAGTAGTAAGCCAGACACATACTCCCATTATGATTCCAAAAATGGAATAAAATGTCTGGCAGGGCAGGGCTCCTATCATTACAAGCCCACTACTTATTACACTAGGGTAAAGAGGAGATGGGTGATGGGAGATGGGGTCAAGAAAAATTAGGTTGAAGGAGAGAAATTGGAGACTAGAAAGAAACCTACTAGCTCTCCATTGTTGCATGTAGGTGCTTGAGGAAGAAACTAACTTAGGTAGTCTCATAGGTGAGTGTTTTTGGGTCTTATATCAACTCAACCATCTTGTTTTTGAGTTGGTCCTCTTAGGCTTCCCATTATGAGCTATCCCTTCGTTCTCACATAAAAATTAATTGTGACGTTAGTCTAACTCAACCAAGGTTGATCTGACACTTCCATAGTTGCAATTAAAAAAACCACCTACATGTACTTATAGTCACATGACATTCTCAGTGAGTCGTGTGACTTACTTAAATGATACAAGTTGATGTTTTTTTTAACCACTACGTAGTGGGTTGTATAAAAATCTTGTGTGTGTGTGTGTGTTTGTGTGTATTTAAAGTCTGTTTCATTTTTTTTTGATAGATTTTCATCCTGTGGTGTCCGCTTTGTGATTTTTATTATCTATTATCAAATCGAGTCACTAATTGGGTTTTGGTGTAGGCAAGGATTGAATATCAGATCTCTTATTCAATTATCACAGACTTTATTAATTGAGCTAACTAAAATGCATATGTCTATTTCATTTTTGACACCTCCATTAAAATTCCATATACAAACACAATTGTAATAAATGCTTATTTCTTTTTAAAAACATGTGTATTAATAACTACCATAATTATCAATTTTTAATATTAGACAAAAAAAAAAAAGGAAAAGAAAAAAAATTATGTGAAACTTTCTCGTGAATTTCATTGGTTACCAATTAGTTAGAAGAATTAAAGTTCAAATCCCCTTCTCCACTATTGTAATTACTAATTATAAAAAACGAGATAATTACTATAAAGCCACCAAAAAAAAGCCCTTAAACTTCTAGTTTTGTCTAAATATTCAGTAAAAAACAGAAAAAGAAAAAGGTTAGGAGGCCCAAGTCAATTTAGATTTTTCCTGCTAGTAAAGGATTGTTGGGCTAAAACTTGAAACTAAGAACCATAGCATATTGTCTAAGCTGGGTCACATAGCCCATGGGCTTCAATATTTCTTTTTTATAAACTGATTGGGCTTCAAGAAGCTTTACCAACCTTCCCCACTCCCCTCTACTTAATATATATTTTTATGTATAAAAATAAAATAAAAATAAATAACATTACCGACTTTCATTCGTCTGCCTTGTAACCCTAAAAATAATCTCTGTATATACATATATATGCATCAATAAGAACAGATGGTGCACGCACGTATTAGATCTAGTCTCACAAACTGAAAGAATTTTTTTTTTTCTGGGTTTGCTAGTATCGGCGTTGTGGTGGCTGTGGCGTGGCGGAGATCGGTGGATGGTTTTTCTGGGTTTCTGGGTTTGAGAAATTTCTGGGTTTGTGGGTTTGTGGCGTGGAACGGTTTGTGGGTTTCTGGTATATAAATTTCTGGGTTTGCTGGTTAATGGTTTTTTTTTTTTCTTTTCTTTTCTGTTTCACCGATCTGGGTTGTTGAGGAGTTGGGTTGTTTTGCTGGTTAATGATGGAGGAGTTGTGTGGAGGAGTTGGGTTGATATGGATGATGGATTTGGAGAAGGAGGCTGGAAGAAGGTGAAAAGGAAAGGAATGAAGGATGACGCCCGCGGGGGAGAAAATTGAGAAAAAACAAAAAAATAAAAAATATATTTTATTACGTAAATATATTATTTTAATGAGTAGAATAGGAAAATAGAATTTTGGGATGTTGAGTATATTGTAAATGGGATGGTATAATTGATAAAGTAGATTTTTAAGATGGTAAAATAAGATAGGATTTAGAATCTGGCTGCGGATGCGACTTGCTAGTGGGTAGTTAAGTTCAGATAAGGTTTAGTTTTTTTTTTTTTTTTTTTTTAATTGTATTTAGCCTTTTTTTTTCCCTAAAGCAACTTTAGGCTAAATACGGTATTTGCTTATTAACTTTTCCAATTTATTAATGTAGTGGGATTTGTTTGATTTCCCCTTAACGAGTGTAAACCAACGTCTTAATCAATAACAAGGTACTTCATCCTCTTACAATCATAGTAAATCTCACTAAATTAAATTTATAATAAAAATTATCATAAATGTGAGAAAAATGAACACCATGTCACCGTACTCTATAATCGCCTAATAGTTTTCCTGTCATTAACATATTCCTTTAATTTGTCCTTATCAGGCATGCATGTTCAATTTGACTATGCAGCCACACCATCCAATGGATGTGTGTCCCATTGCAAATATTATATATATTCATGATAATGCCAAAACACAAACACAGCCCTGTCTGCAAAACAAAGACTAATAAAGTAATTGAAAAAATAAGTGTCAAATGATCTAGAAGAAAAGGTTAACACTTGGTAAAAGAATGATGACTTGAGATGACCGACAAAATATAAGCAAAGACAAAGCATCCCTTTAAACTTATATATAATGATAGTTTAAATTATACATAGTAATTTGATAGGTGTAGAGGGGCATCGAGTCAAATTGCTCAAAAAGAAAGGTGGCAAAGCTAGTTGTACTGGGGCTGTGATTTCCATAGAAGGCACATGTGAAGGAGATATCGGCCAGCAACGCAGTAAAGCCCTATTGGAGAGAAAGAGAGAGATAGCACATGGGAAGCACATGCAAAGAAATTGGTTTTGTAGTGTAGCTTTGATAAATGAGAGCATGTGACAAAGGAGAGACAGTAAGGCAGCACGAAATGTACAGCATGTTCTGCACATTCCCTGCATACAACTGAACCAGTGACAGCCCCTTTAGCTCTCTCTTTTTTTCTTTTCTTTTTTCTCTTCAAATTTATAAAGCACTTTGTTTTTAGTTATTGTTTAGTACTGTTATTATCCTATAGTTCCTTGCTTTATTAATCAACGAATTCAATTAATTAATATCTTATCTAACTAGATTTTACTTGATTTGACGCACATGTTTACACTTGTATTTCAAGCTATTTCAATCCGGCATGTGTGACATGTTTATGTAATGCATGTGACTTTATATTTTTTTGATATTAAATTCCTCAAGTTTGTAACTCCTTTGTTTTTTCATGAAAGTAAGTAATAACCAGGACACTTTGCAGAAAAGTTTTTTGTTTTATACCTTGGATGTTGATTTTGTTGTTGGTTCACATAAGGTAAGATCGTAGTTTCATTTTTTTTTTAAAAATATATAACTACATGAGGATTGTTTCGTTGGGTGAAGCTTTTGGTCAAATACAATGACAAGGTAATGCTCATCTTTATCTTTATGGACCTTAATTTCCCAAAATCGATTCTTTGTATTCAATGGTAATTATGTCGTATTGAAACAAGCTGGGTTTCCTTCTCAAAATCGATTCTTTGTATTCAATGGTAATTATGACCTTAATTTCCATGCATGTAAATCAATTTAGTTGCCATTTTCCTTTTTTAAATACCAAATTACCATGACTCCCATGGCAACTCTACTGAATTACACTTTGACAACATTTCATGTTAGAGACACAATAAAAGTTCATAATATTGTTAAATTAATATTAAAAAAATTTAAATTACATATTGTGATGTGTCCATGTGTAAAGTGGTAGACTAATTTTAGAATGTTAAGAATAATATTTATGATTAAAGAGCATATTGAACTTGAAAGTAAAAAAGCTAATGATTTAACAAATTTGTTGGATATATAGGCGTGTGAAGCATTGAATTAGGGTCGATTTTTCTCTCTAGACTCTAGAAGGTAAAAAAAAAATGAGCATAAATGGAAATGAGAGACAATCGGACATGAAGTTCCTTTTATATATTTTTGGATTAATTGGCAATGATCTTACAAAGAGATGTGATGTAACATCTTTTTTTGGTTCATCAGCACCCTCTTAATATATATATATATATATTTTTTTTTTTTATATAGAGAGAGTTTTCATCGGTGTGAATCATGTGCAGGTTTTTTTGCTTTATTCCTTTTGTTTTTCGGTCGGCAGAGGCTGCCAACATCAACATGGGTCACTCACCCTTTTCGGTTGCAAGCCAATGACCCACTTGTTTTGTCTAATGTGAACCAATTCTGAGCCTCTGGGTTGCTACTTTTCTTTTCCCATTCTACTTTTCAGTTTGTTTAGGGGTTCAATTTAAGTTATTCTTATGTTCTGGGTCAAAATCAATAACCAAAATTATCATTCCGGGATTTGAACCACCCACTAGTTCACTAACTTAGGTCAATTTAGTTATTTATTTATTTATTTTATGTGAACTTAGGTCAATTTAGGTTTAAATGAAAAGCCAACCACGGTGATGGCCTATTAGCACCTTTCTAAATATTTATGGAGTTTTATTAATATAAGCCCTTAGAACATATATTAATCTCCATTCTAGGAAATTTTTATAAAAATTTGAAAAACCGACCCTTACGTTGAAAGGAAGTATAATTTACCATATATATTTGTTCCTTTTTTTTTTTCTTTTTTTCTTTTTTTGCTATCTTTATCTTTAGCTTAATTCTTAAACCCTTTGTTTGATTAATTAAGGCATGTGGCTTCATTTCTCACGTGGGTATTTGAAATTGGCATTTGGCAATTTACAATTGTACTTATTGACAGACGCTGTCACGCAAGTTGTTCCAGACATGTACTCTCTACTTTGGGAAAATATTTGAATCCGTGAACCTTTCCCATCAAGTTGCATCCACCTTTAATCAATGGGGTTTTCTACATTGCTTTTTGAAGATAGGTAGAGACTAGGAGTAGGACAATGAAAGTTGAGATTCAAATTATAAACATAATGCAAAAAAAAAAAAAAATCATTATCGTTAAACTCTCACTTTGAACCATATTAATAGTGTTTTCAATACATTTTTAATTAGAAATTATATGAACTTGCTTCAGAAAGTAGAGATCCTTGGTTCAACTCAAGCTTCCACCATTTAGCAAAAAGAAAGAAGAGGGAGTGAGGAGGGATAGAGAATTAATATAAAAATTATATGATCCTATGAGATGAAAGACAAGGCTTTTAATTTTTAGAAATTATATCATGTTTATATTCTCTATTATAAAAGTTGAATTTGAAAACTTAGGAAGCATAGAATGATTATTTTTTGTCTCTTTCTTAAAATATATTTGGATGACATGTGCATATTTTAAAGCACATCATGTCCTCTTTTCTAACGCTAATACAAGAGAAAATTATTAAAATGACTATCATTTACTACTAAACCATTTCACTTCTCCTTAAAAAAAAAAAAAAAAAAAAAAAACACATTTCACTTCTATATTGTCCAAAAAATTTCCCTTCTTGTTTACCTTAATTGTTTTCATTATCACCTATTTATTGTTGTTGATAATTTGATAATTATAATGAGAGAAAATATTTGAATCTTAAATGTTTCTATTGAAAGCAATAAAAAATATTTATTGAGCTACAAGACTTTTAGATTTATAATTGCTCTTTAAGTAATTTTAATTATTCTTGTTAAGTTAAGAACTTTACAACTCAACTAGCATGTTTTGAATCTTTTGATGTTTCCAACAAAAACCTCTACAATTAAAATCCCTTCATCTCTAAATATCAAATTATCAAAATAATAATAATAAAATACTTTTTTATGAAATATATGTAAGGAAAATATATATGTGTGTGTGTGTAAAGAGGGAAAAAAATCTGTCGGTAAAAGTATATGTCAAATAGGAAACGTAGTGTATATATGCTACTTCGTATATGATATCTGCTTTCTCTCAAAACAAAAAAGAATCGTGTATTACAGGTTCAAGGGATTATTGCAATAATAGAGTATTAATTTTATTTTAATTCAATTCTTTGTTTAAACATGGCAACGGGTGTTAATGGCATATAGCGAAAGTGAGGAGGTTGGAATAGGGTGCCCCAATGAGAGAGTTCTTAACTTGCAAATAGATAACAATTCAATAAATAAATAAAAAGAATAAAAACGCAAAAGTTAAGAATAAAAAGTTGATAAGACAATTTAATATATAAAAAATTAATAAGAACAAATAAGTTAAAAACAAAATAAAAAACTATTGTTTGGGGTCTTTTTCGATTAGCTACATGTTTGAACTTGATTAGGTTTTCTTGCTTTTTTAGATTTAGTTCGAGGAGTTGAATCCACAAACATGAATAACAAGAAAAGTTAGCCGGTGTTAAGTGTGTCCTGCCGATATGTGGCACTCAAGAAACCTGTAAAAGAGAGGAAAGACTTGCAACTATCTCTCACAACTTGGAGAATTGTGTGTGAGCCTCAAAGGAAAAGGGAAAATGAGAGTATTGTGATGAAATAGAAAATAGCCATCTCTGTTTTGTGCATTCAGTAACTCATGGAAAATGTTTAAAGTTTTGGGTTTTTGGATGGTGATACTTGACTGCAAGAGCACTTTTTTCAGTATCTATCTAAACCATTTTAGGCCCCTCCTAGTTTTTAAATCTCCCTCTTTCTTATAAATCTTTTGGAATCACCAAAAAATTGCTTAATAATGAGGAGGAGATCTGTTGAACTGGTTGGACACTGCACTGTTTGCTTTGGGCAATGATTACTGGTATCTAGGGTGGCTGTAAAATAAATCTTTTATGTTTTTAAGCGGATTTGGATCTGGTGAAATATCTTGAGAATTGAATTAGGGGTAATTATCTCATTTTCATCTCACGAATCTTTTAACTTTTCCTATTATTTAATTTCAATGGTTAAGATTGAATGTTGTTTTTTTCAACTCTCAATCTCAACTATCTAAAGCTACTATATTAGGTGCAATACTTGGTCTCGATTCGTTTTAAGCAACTATTTGGGTCAATGCTGTGAAAAATGTTTCCCTATCTATCATGTCAATAGTTTGACTAACTTGCTCGTTTACTAGGTACAAACCCTTTTTTTTAAGGGGTTTTGTGCACTGCCGGGTAAAATGAGTTGGTTAAGCAAAAATTTTAGGCTCTCCATGAGTCATTGAATTTACGTAATGCATGTGGGTTCTAATTAGCTCAACTAGTAAAATCTCTGATGGTTGTATAAGAGATCTGGAGTTTAATCCCCACTTACACCAAAAATTAATTAATGTCTTGATCTGATAATAAAAATTATCATCAGGAGCAGACGCTAAAGGCTGAAATTCTACCAAAAAAAAAATTTACACAATGCACTTAACATGGGCTCATTTGTTCCTCTTATGTCAAAAGCCCATCATAGAAGCCTTAGATTAGCCCAAGATTAGTGCTAAATGACCCTCCTGCCCTCCAATCCACATCTCCTCACTATTCCATTTGTTGGGTTATTTCTTTTACATGTGGGCTTGGTCAGTTGGTCCACATAACTAATCATAGGAATTCAAAAATAGGTTGGACCTTATGGGCTTTTTCTATTAGTATTTTTATAGGCCCATATCTTGCCAAAAGGGTCCTCAACGGCATACAGCGAAAGTGAGGAAGGTGGAATGAAGGTGCCCTAATGAGAGCTCTTAACTTAAATAGAAAAGAACAATTCAATTAAAAAATAATAAGAAGAACGAAAAAGTTAATAACAAAAAGTTGATAAGACAATTCAATAAAATAAAAAGTGGATAAGAACAAATAAGTTAAAAATAAATTCAAGAACTATTAATAAAATTTTGATTAGGACGAATAAGTGGATCATAAAACTATAATTAAAAGTACTACATATGCCAATTAGGTAGGATTTTCAAATTGGTAAGAACAATTTAATTTTAGAAAGAAAAAATGAAACTGATAAAGAAAACATAAGTTAACAATAAAAAGTTGATAAGAACAATTCCTTTTTCTTCTTATTCAATTCCAGTAGAAAATTTTGATAACAGCAAATAAATTATAAACAATATATATATATATATATATAATGTAACTATTACTAAAAAAGTTTTTTTTTTTTGGTTGAGAAAGTATTACTAAAAAAGTTGATGATGACAAATATGAAGATAATAAAACTATTATGAAAAACTAGTACACATGACAATTTAATAGGGTGTCCACTTGGCACAACCATAGCTTGTAGGACTCAACTTTATTTCATATATATACACACACATATTGGCCTATAACTTGTACTATGTGTACCTTCTATTGGTAAGAATTTGATTATATGCAGTTACCTTTCAATATAATTAATTTTTTTTGGAAGGGAATGTCTATGTGCAACTTAAAAAGTAAAATATATGAGTGTAATCGGTTCGGTTCGGTTCGGTTCGGTCTTTTTTTTTTTTTGGCCAATCGAAACCAAAATTTTCGGTTTGTGAAATTCTCAACTGAAACCGACCAAAATAATTGGAAATCAATCGATTTCGGTGGTATTTCGGTTTCGGTCAATTTTTGGTTAAGCACATGGGGCTATCAATTTTCCAAAACTCTAAGTCAACATCATAGTCACAAAAAGAAAATAATAACTCAACATCACATTGGTTTATCGATTTTTCAATAAGAAAATAACAACTCAACATCACAGTCACAGATTCACAAAAAACAACATTGATTCAATATTAAACAAAACCCAAAATACAAAAAAGAGAGAGGATTATCAAGAAATTAAAAAGAGAGAAAGTCACTGTGAGAATGAAAAGATCAAGCTGCATGGGGAGGACGGCATGGGGAGGCTGGCACATGGAGGCGGCAGCAAAGGCAGATTCGTTTGGAGTGGAGGCTGTGAGGTGTGACAGTGAATACGTGTGGGCTGTGGGGTATGTGGAGTAGCTGTGGAGGCCGGCGTGTGGAGTAGTCGTGGAGGTCGGCGTATGGAGGCCAGAGTGTGGAAGGCGATGGCAGATGTCAATTGATGGAGGCTGGTGTGTGTGAGAGGGAGTGATGGAGGCTTTGTGTGAGAGAGAGTGATGGAGGCGTGAGGGAGATGAAGGCATGAGGCGTAAGAGAGATGGAGATAACAGACGAGGGAGATGGAGGCATGTAAGTGAAAGTGAGGTAGGTAGGGCTTTTATTTTCAATTAGATTCTGTTTAACTTAATTAATTTAAGTTAATTAGTTTAATTTTAGTTAGTTAATCTAACTTATCTAATGGGCAATGGGCTTCTTTCAAAAAAAAAAAGGGCAGTGGGCTTTAAGTAATTTTGGCAAGGCCAAGCCCACATTTACAAACTTTATATTATATATTATATATTATATATTTAATATAAAATATAATATAATAATATATTTTGGTTTAGTTCGGTGCATTCAAATCTGCCATCGAAAATGGAATTGAAATTTTCAGTTTTTTATATATAAACCGAAACCAAACCGTAACCGAACCAAACCGAATTTTTGCAACGGTTCGGTCGGTTTGAAGCAATTTTTTCGATTCGTCAGTTTTTTGGACACCCCTAGTAAAGTATGGTTTATATATATATATTTAAAAGAGATCATTTAAGTATGTTGATAATGTTTATGACTTTATGTATATGATTGCCTATAACTTGCACTATGTGTTCATTCTATAGGTAAGAATTTGATTATATGCATGTACTCTTCATTTTTTTTTTTTGGAAGGGTCATTAATGTCTATGTGATTAAAAGATTATTTAAGTACGTTGATAATTTTTATATATTGAATTGTAATTTTTCTTAATTTCTCAAAATAAATTTTACAAATTTCCTTAATTTTATAACAATAAAAATTATGGATAATTATTAAGTTTTAGAAGGAAGATCAATCTCTAACTCGTTTTTAAATTAATCAAATAAATAAAATATAAATTTTATTTTCTCTTGTTCATAGAGTGTAAAAATAGAAATATCTTTTTATTTTCTAAAATATATTTTAAGTAGGGAAAGGAAAGATTCAAATCATAAATGTCTTTATTGAAAACATTAAAAAATGTTGTTTTACCTAAAGATCATTGACTCATGCTGATTATCAAATGTTTCTGTACATAATATGAATAAAGGTCTAATAACGCTTACATTTTACACTTAATGTTAAATAAGTGTTACCTAAGTAACAAAATACTTAATGCTAGTATTCCCCCCCCCCCCCCCCTCTTTGATTGATTTGATTGTGGTTTAGGTGTTTCAATTGTTGATTCATTTTTTGGTAAAACAAATTTTTTTATTATTAAAATAGCTAATCTTTCTAGTTTGTACATTAAAACCACACCGCTTTGCTCATCACCTATTTGGTGCTTTATATCTAAACAAACACTTTGCAAACGATCAGATTAACACATGTTGAGATATTTACTAAGAAATTGTTGTTTTAACAAAAGTTCTACCTAATTCAAATCTTCTATGGAATATGTGTTGATATTAAAGATAAACTAATAGTAACAAATAGATCTCAAATCGTAATATATAAAGAGTAATATGTGTATTACATAAATAACGAATATGACGTAAGACTTTCAAAGTTGTACTGTAATCCTCTTCTTCTTCAAGAGAGAGATCAACTTTTATGAAATCATATATAATATTTTCCAGCCATTCTTCCTTCTTCCTTTTTTTTTCCCGGAAAAAAAACTTAACCAAGGAATGGGAACAAAAAGAAAAGTAATATATAGATTTTAAAAATTAGAATACAGAAAAAAAAAATGTAGAAAATATATATAATAAGTATACCCTAAAGGATTAATGCAAATTAGTGTGTGTGTGTGCGCATATATATATATTCAGGGACGGAGCCAGAACTTGAAGTTAGGGAGACAGTTTTACTGTTAGTTGCGTGCGGTGGCTTTAGCTTCTGGGTCAGTTGCTTAATAGCTAATGAGTTTTTTTTTTTTTGTGTGTTTTTTATGTGTGCATCCAGGTATGGACAAAATTATTTTGTTTAAAATTTTTTAAAGGGTCAAGTTGTTTGTTTTAGATAAAATTGGTTGATTGAGTTTAATTATTTTTAGTTTTACTATTGGTAATTCTTGTTGTTGAATAATTCTTTTGGGCTTGTTTATTTTGCTTTAGATTTTAGATCTAGCCTTTAAAATGAGGAAAATGCTAGAATTATAAACTTTTTTTTTTTATAAATTATTAATGTGGTGAGTGGTTATTAGTAAGTAAAAATACGATGTAAGTGATGAGCCCAAATGCAAACCAATAAAAGTTTATTACCACAACAGTTTATAAAAATGTTATAGAAAATTTCGTGGCTAGAGTAGTACTTCTAAAAGAATCAATGATAATATTAAGGGGGGCAAAGTGTGATTTTATAGAACAAAATTGCTAAAATTGGTGACTATGTATATATTAATTAAAAAAAAAAAATTAGGAGGGGCCATTGACCCCCCTAGTCCAAGTCTCCCTCCGTCCATGTATATATTGAAGAAGAGAATATATATGTTAAAAGCAATGAAAGCTTAAAAAATGTGGAAAAGACTTAGGTTATGTTTGGTAACAGTTTTTATTTTCTATTTTCAAAAACTTGTTTTTGGGAATATAAAGAAAAAATAAAATTTTTTTTTTGTATTTTTTAAATTAAAAACATGTTTGGTTAGTTGAAATTAAAAAGATAGTTTTTTGAAGAAAAAAAATAAAAAATACTAAAATATGTTGTTATAAGGATTTGAGCTTTAATGCTAACTCATTAAATGAAACAGATTCATTAAATTAAATGTGTGTTTTCATTGATTTTAGAAAGTTAGAAACTGAAAACAGCATTTTGCATGTTTTCAGTTTCCTTCACAAATTGAGTTTTGAGAACAATTTTTATTTTCTGTCCATTTTAAGTTGCCAAACAATTTTTTTAGTCTAAAAAATAAAAAATTATTTTTAAAAACAGAAAATAATGAGAAAAAACAATTACTAAACATACCCTTAATATGTCAAATATGTGAAGGGTGGTATCCAAGTTTTGTTAGGACACGATGGTGGCATGTTTCACAATTAACTACAAAAATCATAAGTATACATATTGGAAATCTAATTCAGTTTGAGAAAAAAAAAAAAAAAATCAGTTTGGAAAGAAGTGTGACCATGATAAAAAAGTGTTTCTAATGTTTGTATGATCTAATAAGAAGTCTTTTTCTTCTAAAAAAAATATAATAATAAGAAGTCTTTTGATTGGAAAAAAGTATGACCTTTGTTAATAACATACCTTTTTATTCTTAATTTGTATTGCCTAATCTGTCTTTTTTTTTTTTTTTTTTCCTTTTCTTTTCTTTTTTGGATCGGATCTAATAGGCCTTTTAATTTCAAAGAAGTGATTGGCCTACGTTAATAAGAAGTCTTTTTAATGTTTTGTGGTTTAATGTGAGAATTTTTTTTTTTTATTTTTTGAGAAACTAATGTGAGAAGTATTTTAATTATAGTATATTATAAAAATATGCAAACTAATTAGCTATGTAGATATAAAATATAGATAAATAATGTTTTTTTTTTTTTTTAATAATTCAATAATTGAGGGTGGGAGGGATTTAAACCCTAAATATTTCTGTTATAAACACAAGAAAACCCTAATAAATTGAGTTACAAGTTTGTTGATTGTATAGACATAAATATAAGAGCAAATTAATTAGACTAAAATACAGACAAGCTGGAATCATCTAAACCTTCACTTAAGTGCATGTCCCATCAGACGCCCTCTTTGGCTTTCTGTGAATTGTAGTAATTGAAATTGTACTGTTTAGAGATATTCTTCACATAAATGCGGTTAGAAAAGTAACTGCAATGCATTTAATATGGTGGTAGCAGATTTTCCTTTAGATATTTTTGAGTTCTTATCACTCTTGTACATGCATAAAGCTTATCCTTATCATGGAAACCTCTTAGTAGGTCACCTAGGTTACTGGAATATAGATTCGAACGGTATTTGTTGCGTCCAAGGAGGAGTTACTTCTCGGACCGTTCTCCGTCCGTTTCTTCTTTATGAGACTTTAAACTTGGGGTCTCTCTCAATCACTTACCTTTTCTCAGACACGCCAACATCCCAAGATAAGACCCAAAGCCCAATATACAAATTTGGGCCTTTATCCCTACACCTTTCATTAATTATTATTTCCTCGGTCATAAAGTCCTTATTATTAATTCCCACCATTGTGGAAGCTGTATTGCTATAAGAATCAAAATCATATCTTTTTACCTTATATGTCTGCCTTTCCTACCTATAAATACCATTTTCTTGACCTTGATTAGGATGCAGTAGTCTTATTATTAATTCCCACCATTGTGGAAGCTATATTGCTATAAGAATCAAAATCATATCTTTTTGCCTTATATGTCTGCCTTTCCTACCTATAAATACCATTTTCTTGACCTTGATGAGGATGCAGTAGTCTTATTATTAATTCCCACCATTGTGGAAGCTATATTGCTATAAGAATCAAAATCATATCTTTTTGCCTTATATGTCTCCCTTTCCTACCTATAAATACCATTTTCTTGACCTTGATTAGTATGCAGTAGTCTCTCTTAATTTCTATCTCTTTATCTATCATATAGCCATGGCTAGGTCTCAAAATTTGTTTACATGCATAATATTCATGACTCTTTTTGTGATAGTCATGAGCAGAAGAATAATCAGCATTGGTGAGAAAATAAATAGTAATTGGATTGATGCACATGCAACGTTCTATGGTGACATGACTGGTAGAGAAACCATGCGTAAGTATATAATTATATTGTCATAACTAGGGGCGTAAGGAGTATAGATATAACCCTAATTTCTTAATAGTAGCGTACAGTTTCAGTATTATTTACTTTGTATGTTGCTTGTGAGTTTTGAAAAAGTCTTATCTTTTTAGTTTCGTACATGAATATAAATCTTCTATACAAATTTTTAAGTTCTAATTTATGTTTCACCAATCACAACTTATAATGTAGTTGTTTAATTTTCATTATAAAAAAGCCAAATTAAAGTTTTTCTCTCAAAAAAAAAAAAAAAGTCAATGTTTAAACTATTGTATTCTTCTTACACTACCACCTACTAATTCTCTATAATTGTTATTGACATTATAAATAACAAGCGCTTTCTCTCAAGCATGTGCATAAATACATTAAAAATAAACATAATTAAATGCATATATATATATATATATATTAAACTTTTTACAAGAGTTAAATACTATTGATGATGATTATTCTTAGATTTTGTCCACTTTTAAAAAAACCCTTGTAAAAATACTATTTGGTAGAACATGCAAGCTGTTCATTCTTGGTTATTTTATTTTTTTTATTTTAAAAAAAAAAATTGCTACTTCTTAAATTAATTTTTGTTCATATATTTTTTTCATATAAAAAAAGAAACTTAATTTTTGTTATGATGATGCAATAAATTTATTTTATGTGTACATTTTCAAATAAGATATGAACAGCCAATATAGTGAACAAGATATACTTTTCAATTAAAATTTATATTTAAAATAATAATAAATTTTTTTACGAAAATCTAGACTAGCTAGTTTTAAAAGATTAGAAGTTGTTTCGAATGGGATCTAAATAGAATGGACTAGAAGTAGTATTAAATGTATTTAAAATAATTTTTAATATATCAAAAATATTACACATTCAAATTTTTACATATAATAAATTTTAATTGAGTCCTTTTAATATAATATTTATGATTTTCATAGTTCGTGATTTTTTATCTGATAAATTGCATATTTTATCATCAACCTTTGATATTTGTTTTAAAATTATTCGTGTACTTTAAAATGTTTCAATTTAATTTTTATATTTTCAAAATTGTTTCAAAAAGATCTTTACGAGCATTAAATGGATAAATAAATAAATAATTGATAGGTTATGAGTATTATTTGTCATGATTATGATTTCTAACTTGAAACTTTACGTGAAAGAGGGAGCTTGTGGGTATGGTGATCTTTTCGAACAAGGTTATGGCCTTGCGACAACTGCCCTAAGCACTGCACTCTTCAACAGTGGAGGCACTTGTGGTGCATGTTTTGAGATCATGTGTGTCAATAATCCACAATGGTGCATACCAAATGCTGGCACAATCACAGTCACAGCCACCAATTTATGCCCTCCTAGCAATAACCCTAGTGCAAATTGGTGCAAACCCCCACTTCAGCACTTAGATCTGTCCATGCCTATGTTCACAAAACTTGCACCATATAAAGCTGGAATCATCCCTGTTAAGTATCGCCGAGTCCCATGTATTAAGAAAGGAGGAGTTAGGTTTCAGATAACAGGAAATCCATATTTTTTGCTTGTACTGTTGTACAATGTTGGAGGCGCTGGTGATATTTCTGATGTCAAAGTCAAGGGCTCTAATATCAATTGGATTCAGATGACACGCAACTGGGGCCAAAATTGGCAGACTAGCACACCTTTAGTAGGACAAAGCTTGTCATTCCAGGCGACTACTAGTGATGGGAAAATGTTGGAGTTCAATAATGTTGCACCGCCTAATTGGCAATTTGGTCAAAGTTACCAGGCCGGGATTAATTTTTAGAAATTCACTATAATTCATTGTGTCATTTAATATTTGTAGTTGATTTATAAGCCTGTACTACTTACGGGGAAAATGGCAATGCTGTCTAAGTTCACTACACCAGGCAATTTGTAATAAATTAAGTGAATAAAGATGTGTCCATCTTTCCTTTTCTTTTCTTTTTTGAGAGAGAAAGATTCGTCTATCTGATTTTTGGTATTGTGGACGTAGATGTAGTAACTCACGTCAAATTCATGGTGAGAGTTGTTAGTTTAATGGGGTTTACGTGTCCCTGAAAAATCTATATTGGTCAATGCCAGTTTGCTTTCAACGCCAAGTTTTGCCTTTGTTGACTGATATGCACTGAAATTTTGGTGAAACTAAATTATATGTTCCCAAAAATCTCTCTCTCTCTCTCTCTCTCAGTAACTTCCGGCAAAATCCATGTCAAATCTTCAAAGACGGCAAAACAAGGAGGTCTGAAAACTAGAGATCCGTACATCGGAGCCTAGCCGATTCTCACAACCTACATAGTCTTACATATCTTGGCGTTAACTTTTAAAATTAAATTTCTCAGTAACACAAAAGGAACCTTCCATTTTTCTCCTCCTCTCTCTCGTTTTTAGTATTATATAATTTGTCTTTGATTTGATCATTGGTCTACTCTCTGCGCAAAAATTCAGCTTGAGTTGAACATGAAGGCTATGACAACCTAGTTAAATTCTATGGGCTTACTTTCCTATGATTTACATGTAATAAATTTGATAATTGACCAGTTGACCGATTTAAATTCTAGAAAACCCATTATTGATATGGCTCCCAGTGTAAGTGAATAAAAGGCTTTCTCTATCTTCCATATATTTCAAATTTTGACAAAATCAAATTAATTTACCCCTATATTTTGGAGAGTCAAACCAATTAATTTTATTAAGTTTTGTCTAGATCAAATTCGCATCCCATCCTTTAATTTTGATAAATAATGATTCAAAGAAAACTTGATCTAATGAATGAGACACAGTTAACAATAACGAATGAGATGGAAGGAGTAAAAGATATAAAGGTCTGAATTATATAATTGTCATAGGAATTTTTATTTGAATAGCAGTTCATGTAACTGTCATTTGCATCCTAATTAATCGAACTTTAAAGTTTAAAGATCAACATTTATTGTTTAATGATCTGTTAAGGGGTATTTTTTCTAGTGAAAACGTTAATTGACAATGGAATATAATTGTTTCTCAAAACAAAAAAAATAAAAAAATAATGAAGAATAACGCTCTTCCTTCCCCAGAAACCAATCATTACCGCTAAGAGTCTCTCGTTTTCAATTCAGTTATGCAAAAGTATAAAGCTACAGATGTTGTGCGGCCTGAAATTTTATCAAGAGTTTTGTAAGATGGTGACATTATCTAGTCTCTTTATTAGGGAAACTAGGGTTCAATTTCCGTACCCTGCTATATAACAATGAATTATCAAAAAAAGGAAATTGGAGGTCAAAATTTTTAATAGCAACTAGAAGCGTACGCAGTTTGGTTGGTGCGGTTTTTCCCTAAATTTATCACCGAAATTGATTAGGATCGGTTTTCTCATAATTGAAATCAATTCATTCTGCCTAGGATTGGTCTTCCGACTTATGGCGGTGCTCTTTTTTGCAGTCAGATTAATCAGTTTGGTTGTTTTGAATTATTGACAAAACAATTTTTAAAAATTATAAAAAAATAAAAAAATAAAACAATTGGGCTTTCAAACACAATATCTATACATCAACTTGTTTCAAAATTTCAAGTAAATACAACAGAGAGGCAGAACCTAAACAACGAAAAGCAGAATGTAATGCAAATAAAATTGATATTGATTTCCATGTAAGTAAATAAATAAATAAAATAAAAACAAGAAATGCTTTACAATGAATTTATACTGCAACAAATAAACATAAATTATACTACTACAAATAAATTCTTTGACAAAGAAATGCTTTACAATAAATTTATACTAACACAGTAGCTCTACTAAGTAGTTCAAAATCAGAAATCCCCAAGTCAAAAAACATATAAATAAAAATACAAAGATGTTGAAATATACTAGGCAATATTTGGAATCATTGAAACTTATTTGCAGTGTTGTAGCGGACTAGCAAGGGAGTGAGAACTGAGCAGCTTTGGTGCTGCAGCAGGCAGTAGCTAGGAGGCGAGAGAGAGAGTTCTCAACAAAGAATCTGGGAAAGAACAATTTATACCGTGACTCAATTTTCAAACGTAAAATAAAACGACATCATTTTAAACAACAATGCTATTTCACTTAGCTATAGGGGCAAATTAGTAATTTAAATATATTAAAATATACATACATATATATATATATATATAAAGTATCGGTTCGGTGGAGAATATATCGGTTTTCAAATTTTAGTTTCAACTACATCACTACACCAAAGTTATAAAAACCCACAATCTCCGTTCGTCAACCTCAGCTTCTATGGTCGGCCCCAGGCACGATGTGATTTCTCGACCGGTCGGCTGCAACGGTTAATCAGCTCAATTGCACACCCCTAGTAGCAACTAACAATAACAACAATAACCCAAAAAAAAAAAAAAATCTCTAAATAAAAATAGAGACCAAACTAATTTCATTAATCCATGTATATCAACGATTTTGTTGTATGTATGTTAGGTTCAAGTTACCCCTAATATAACTCTCCACAATATTTACATTACTCTTTTGTCTTTTTATTAGAAGCAAATTTTAACAAGTCTAGTATTGGGTCACTCTTTTTTTGTGGGGGCAAAATTTAGATACTGTACCTTAGGTATTGTCTATTTAACAGAGCAAACGACGTTAACATTATATCTTTTTTCCCCCCTTGTTAAAACTTAATACTCATTCATCTTGTTCGGCTTCTCTCTTTGTACTACCATTTTCTCATAACTCTCATCCACATATCAATATTGGGATTGGAAAACTTAAACAACAAGAACAATTCATCACACTCAATCTCAACCACCAAACCTCACACTCACCACCTCCTAGTTTTCATTCACTACCAATTCTCCAACACTACTCTTCTAGCCTCTCTCAAACCCTATCCACCCAACCCCAACCCCACTTAAAGTCCTCATTTCCTCTCATTTCAAGCCTTGCTAGACCGCTTCAAGTCACGATGCACCACAAAAGAACCCAACACATTCACATTACAATCATTGTCATCATTGAAGAGAGCCACAAGAAAATGTATACCTCGCATTGAGTATATGTTTCCCCTCTCTCACAACTAGTGGGTCTCACTGAGAAGTGGGAGCCACCAACTTTGAGAGAGGGAAAACATATGCCCAATGTAGGGTACACCTGCTTGAGCCACAGACTTAAGAAGTAATGGTGGGCCTAGGGTTCTCTTTGATGGAGGCTAATTTATGTAAGTGGGGTTTTTGGGTTTGGTGGAGAAGATTGAGATTGAGATTTGGGTTAAGAGTTTTTGCAGGGGGTTGGTTGTGCCGCCATTGTCGTGATCTTTGAGGTGGCGAGCTAATGGTCCTGTCATTAGTTGTTTTGTTTTTGATAATTTAGAATAAAGTTAATGAATCTATGGGTAAAGGGTTTCAACAGGTTTCAACAGGAAAAAGAAAAAGAAAGATGGTGAATTCACAAGTGGCTATTTTTTAAAAGGAGTATCTAAAAAAACAACACCTAAGATGCTTTATCTAGGTTGTCTTTTTGTTTGATTTAAAATTATCCATAACAAATGAGTTTATTCATCAAACGGTAAAAAATATTATTAAGTAAAGATTTTATTACAATGTTTAACACTTGTCCATAATACAAATCTAATGTTATTGATCCATTACAAGTAAATGATAAAATTGGCCACAGAATTACAAATAATTGTTCACAATTATTAACGCAATAAAAATAAAAATACAAATACAAATTATGTACAGACTGTAAACATGCAGGTGAACAAAACAAATAGTACCACTCAAGCCAAGTCTTCGCTGAAGGTTAAGAGAGTTCGAACATTTATCGTTGTGCCCTCCTCCACAGATTAAACAACCAATGAAGATGCAAACGTACATTACACATCCATTTCAGCTGGGTTCTTCTTGCTTTCACTTGGCCAGTAGAGTCCAACGCTTCACTTCCAATCAAGCATGTCTAATAACCATAGAACCTCATCCTTGGAATTTGCCGCATCACAGAAATCCATTTCAACCCCAAAAACATCAATAACACCGTCATTTCCATCGTCCATGAAAAGCAAAGAGATCCATGCCCGGATTCCTGAGATGAAAGGGTAATCAGGAGAAAAGTCTAAATAGTCAAATGCCAAGGCCCTATATGCTGTCCTATCTATATAATCAAACAAGGATTTATTGATGATGCAAGCAACCCTATTGGAATCCTTGCGCCCCACAAGCACTGAAACACTGACAGGCTGGCATATAGGCACGGTGAACCTTGGCTCAACAGGTAATGTCATCTTGTACTCAGGGCCCTCCAGGTGAAACCTAAGCATGTCACAAATTCCTGGAGGTGGGATCTTGATGCCAGCTTGTAAAACGGGGCCCGGGACTACTTCAGAAAATATTAATCTGCCTTCAGTCCAAATGTCTATAAAAAATTCCAAATCATCAAAGGACAGCCTTGGGGGAAGAAGAGTTCGACGATTCTGACGTTTATAAAAGGTCTGATATAGCTTATAGAAGGTTAAAGTTGGAGGGTTAGGCCGCTTGCAGATCGAAGGCCATCTCTTGGCACATACACATTTCCAAAAGTAATCATCTCGGGCTATGTCTCTCCACTGCTTACTCACTGCCATACAAGAAGCAAGGTCCACACCATCCAATAAAGGAAAAACTGCCTTCAAAACTTCTTCATAATCCATTTTCAGCATACAAATATTCCCCTAAAACCATTCACAGCATTGAAGGGCCTAAACGTGGTAGATAAAGATAAATCCCCTGTGAATAGAATGAGATGAAATTCAGATTAAGAAGCAATCATATAAATACAGATATTTTTTGAAGCACCATCATGACATATTAATATATAAAAAACCACAGCAGCATACAAAGTATTCATAAAAGAAATTAGAAGAAGCATCAAAGGTGGGGATAGATTCCCCACCCAACCCCGCACAAATTTTCCCCACCCCGAAAAGATGAGGAGACGGAGGCAGGTTCCCCCCATCCTGTCTTGCCCCACCATACCCCAAATGTGTGTGTGTGTGTGTATTTCGTTTTTGGATAAGTGCCAGTTAACTACAAGGAAGATATTTATAACCAAAAACAGCAGCCAAAGACTCCACCTCAGAGACCTTCCCGAACTCCCTAATGGAAACAATCTCAGACCTGACAAATTTATCCCGAGACCAGAAACAGCACAACTACCCCTCCTCTTCCTCTTTCATCTCTACCTCATTGATGTCAAAACTACCTCATTAGGGATGACAAAATATCTTCAAGCCGCTCCGACCTTGACCTACCCTGCCACCTCCCTGCACAGGTTTTCTGCACCTAAGAAGGGTGGACAAGGTGGGGAACGGGCACCTCTCATTTGACCCTACCCCTCCCCACTGCCATCCCTTTGAAAGGAGCAAAAAACTAAGGATTCAAGCTGCTCCAAGATTTAGACTGATTGTTTAACAATAAATAGTTATTAGTAACCAATGCTGCTAGTCATAGCCTAAAGAAAAGATCTAATCAAGTTACAATGATTTAACCAAGTCTGAAGCCACTTATTCTTGTGTACCGCAATGCATTTTCTTCTATTCTGCCATCTATGAATTTTTATTGCGTAAGATATACACCCAACTTGTGGATTTTGAACCTATGGCCTTACCCTCCATCCCATTATTGAAGGTGGAGTAAACCATTTGAACTAGATCTCACGGGCTTTTGCCATCTCTAAATATAATCCAATAATGTAGTGCAACAGCCATATTTCTCAACTGTAAGCCCACCAATATACATAATTTGCTTGCATAGAAAATGCATATATACCAACTCACAAACATATAGCTACAGACAAGAGCCTAGATGTTTACATTTTAACATTCCAATCAATTTTTCTTAGCCTATGTCATTGTTGTGCCCAAAATTAACACTTTTTAGGTAATCATAAACAATTCATTTAGATACCCACATGCTTTGCTTCAAGATCAAAAATAACATGCTTGGTTTAAAATGGCAGTAATGGAACAACTTTAACCATCATGCTCCTAATTCAATCCATTGAAGAAAACTTATATAAAAAAAAAACCAATAAAAAAGTAAGAACAAAAAAAACAAATTACTTGATATTAGTAACCTATCGTGTAATAAATAAAATAAATAAATAAATAAAAAATCATTGATTTTGATCACTACCACCAAAACACAAAAATTCTTTGTATCCAAATGAAGATCAAAATTGTTGACTTTTTATTTATTTATTATTTTTTGCAAAATTGGGTAGTTGGAACTTGCAGAATGTTGAAAAATCGATAATCATAAAGTATTATTCTAGAATATAAAATCAAATCTCACAATCAAATTCGATTCAATGAATTTCATGGTATCACTTACAAAACCCTAAATTTCTCAATTCATGACAAATCTAAAACCTAGAGAGAGAGAGAGAGAGAAAACCTTAGATCGTCAACGACTGTGAGAGTTTCATCGAAAGCGCAGCGAGAGGAAAAAGAAAAAAGGAAAAAAAAAAAAGAGAGATTTGGGATCGCTAAGGAGATCTGAGTAGCTTAATTCTCGGTGGAATCGGTAAAAACATAGAGCTGTTTGGAGAGAGAGAGAGAGAGAGATTTTCGCTTCCAAAATGGAGAAAGTCTAAGAACTAAGAAATGTTAAAAGCATACGGCTGAGGTTGAAGAGGATAAGCCAGGAAAGATTATTAGATAATTTAATTAACCTTATTGGGCCGTGCCGCTGTGGGCTTTCTGAAGGTCCCACCTTTTGTCTTTTTCTTGTACTTTGAAAAAGGACAAAGTAGCTGCACCTGCAAATTGATTTGAACTTATCTTACTAATTTAGAGGAATTTTTTTATAACCCATTATGTGACCATTTTTATTTTTTATTAAAGAAATAAACACACACGCATAATGTGGTAATTGATAAAAGTACTTATATGTATTATTTAAACAAGTTGTATAAGTAATTGTATTGGCCATGTGACTAAAAAAATATATGCATTTGGATAGCAATATTTGAATATGTAGATTTGGATTTGATTGATTAAAATACAAATACTTTTTTTTGGATAATTTGAAATGGTTGAGGAATTTGATTTGGCCAAACCCATAAATGATTTTAAATCTTGAATGTAATATTTGAAGGCATATACATGTTACGTACCAAAACATAATCAATGAATCTACTAGGAAAAAATCTTGTATGAGATGAGCTCATGAGACCCATGTCTCCCATCTCAGTAGATACTTTCTCATCTACAAGGATTTAGGCACATACATTCTAAACACCATGAGTAAACCTAAATAAATTACCAACAACTGTAAACATGCACATGCACACTTGACACATGGCCAAACCCATCAGATATTCATGTCCATGCTCCTACTTCCATGATGGCTCTCAATGGGACAAACAACATTAGTCTCTATAAAGAATGAGATTTAGCGTTTGTCTAAAGTTAGGATTGGAGAGGAAACCCTACACCATACCTTACATCATGGATCATGTTTAAAACCCTACATTGTACCTTACATCAAACTGAGATATAAGCCTAATAAAACAATGTGTATCAAAGCCCAGTATTGAATATGACTATACCAAATTTATCGGCCCTCAAGTATATTAATTTTGTCACATCCAACCGGTTTTATGAAACCAAAAATCTAATTAATGATGAAAGCCTAATTCTAACATTGAAATCTTTGGATTTGAAATAATATCCAACCGTGTGGAATTTTAGGCCTTTGTCATACTTTAATGGATTTTAAATTTTATAATTTCAAATTCTCCTATTTATAAAATGCATAAAAACAAGAAATTTTAAATTTTAATATTTATAATCAAGACATTTTAAATCCCTTGATTTAAAATCTAAATTCAAGTATCCAAACACAATTGTAAATAATTTTATCAATCACAACAATGTAGTGATTTAGGGGAAAGCGATCTCTAATGTATGAATACAAGGGGAGAATATATAGTGAAAATGGGTTCTACAAAAAAAAAAAAAAAAAAAAAGGAAGGACAAGGACAAGGTTTAGCTCCAAATTAGAGCTATCCCTTCCAAATAGAAATCTTTTGTCATACTTTTTGTGTTCCACCTTATGCTCCACTAATTGTGGTATGCCATGTATTTGATTTGATTTGTTAGTCTATATCTCATATCAAATTTAAGTTTTTTCTTCTAATTAAATCCATGGTTTACATATGTTAATATGTAAAATATGATGTTTTTCCAACATATTCTTAAGCATGCATAATGCTATGGATATGCTTAAAAACTTCTGTTTTGTTTTTGTTTTTTTTTTTTTTTTTTTTTTTTTTTTTTTTTTTTTTTTTTTTTTGTTGAGAGAAAAAGTTAGAAAAATATCCATACCATAAGACATATTTTGATCTATGAGAAAGTTGACACATTCTATAATTTCCTTTAATGATTTTTAGGATTTATAGGAAATACTTTTTAAATTTATTCATAAATGATAAAATAAATCTTGAAGTTTAGTATACAATACATAACTAAAACTAATCCATCGAGTTGAAACAACTTAAATTTTTAACTAACCCGCCATTTTTGTAATTTGGTGGTGGTTTGGAATTTTTTCCAACCCACCAATGGCAGATTGGTAACACCCCCCCCCCCCCCCCCAAAAAAAAAATCTAACTCGTGCATATCCCTAACTATTAAATCTTACATTACTTTAGCCTTATGGGTAGATTGTAGAGAGTAGAATGGTCCTCTAATTTAATAACACTTGAAGGCCATTTAATTTTTAAACATATTTCTAGTCTATTTAAAACTACCTCAAGCCCATTTAAAATTATCTCCCATATGGAACTAGTAACTAGTTCAACCCCATTTAAAACTATTTCTAACTTTTTAAAAATTAAATCAAACTCTCTTAAGTCTCTTTATCAGATCTTATCATTAACTTGAGTGTAAGCTAAAAATTGATTTTAAAAAAGGCAAAAATCCAAAACTAACCCTCTAACTTTCAGCCTTTTTTATTTCAGTTTTCTAATTTTTAATTTTGTCATTTCAGTCATTTAACTTTCAATTTTTGTCAATGTAGTATTCCGTTAAAGCTCAGTTAGCTACTACTGTTAATGGTACTGAAACGACGCCATTTTGACTTTTTTTTTAATTATATAAATTTCAGAATTAAAAGAAAATAAGAAAAATATGTAAAAAAATAAAAAATAAAAAAAATTAAGGGGAACAACTTGGAAATGAAGTTTGACAAATCCACCATTGAATTACATCTTCTTCTTATATCCAATATTTTTTAAATCCACCATTGAATTACATATTTTTCTTAAATCTACCATTTTAAACTACAACTATACTCAATATTCTTTTAATTGGAAGTGAATTTTGACAAATCCACTATTGAATTACATCTTCTTCTTATATCCTCTATACTGGCAAAATTTCTAGAAAATTAAAGATTAATAGCCATGTTATCAATAAATTGTTTAAATTACAAGTTTTTGCAGTTTAAAATTATGCATAAAATATAAACTTATAGATCATATAATAAATAATATCCAATTGACACAAAATTTGATATGTGTATTAAGAGGCAAAAGTGTAAATAATATACAATTTAATGGTTAGATTTTCAAAATATGTAATTGTGGGATAAAGGCCCAAAATTATATATTAGGCCTTAGGCCTTGTCCGAGGATGTTAGCATGTCCGAGAAGGGACAATTAGCTATGAGAGATTCCAGTTTAGAGTCTCATGAATAAAGAAGGGTAGAAGGCAATCTGAGGAAGAATTCCTCCTCGGCCATGACAAATATAGCTTAGATACGCATTCCAACGCTGAAAATGACCTCCATAGGAGCTCCAGTGTTAGAAGCGTGCCTCATGACCACATGAGAAGGAAAGTAATCCAAAAATATCTAAGGAAAAGCTGATACCTCCGCATTAAATGCATTGTAACTACTTTTCTGACCGCATTTATGTAGAAAAGACCTTTGAACAGTGCTTTCTTGGCTACTACAACTCACAGAGAGCTAGAAGGAGTATCTGATGGGACGGGCATTCGATTAGTGGTTTGGACGATTGACAAATGGAGGGCCTAGATCACCAGAAATGAGGTATATAATGTAAGAGACTCCTGAAGGAAGAGCGATCGGAAAAATAGAGAAAGAATACTGTAGCAATCAAAGTTACATTTGTAATCAGTTCTATTGATTTATACAAGATTTTCCTCCTCGGATAGTGAATTTATTTAGTCCTATGTGCCTTGTTCTTGCTTGATCATCCTTTAAATCCATACTAGCCGTTATTAAATTCATTAAGGCCTAGTTCTCCAACCTACTCTTTATAAATTTATTGTACTAGGCTCACTGGGCCAAGATCCCATACATTTTGGGCTTGAGCTGCAAAAACGTGTCCCTACATAGTAATATTTATTTTATTTAGTAAGGTTGTAGCCTTAGACGGCTACAACCAGTTTTATAGATAAATTTTATCCAAAAAAAGAAACTATACTGCAAATCAATAGTGCTATTGTAAATTTTTATAATTATTATATCTTTAGATGGGTTTTACACGATTTTACATAAACTATCGTAGGTGGTTTTTAGTTTTTACAAGTTGGTTGGAAAATTTTTGCCCTTAAGCCAAGTGCCCCACTAGTAGCTCGTGCATTAAATAGAACTTTTTGTCACGAAAAACCTTATTTTCCCCTCATTTCACAAGTACTGTGTTGTAACCATAAGTACCCCTATAGTCCTGCATTGCAACACAAACAAGAGAAGGATAACAAGAATATGAGATCCTCTTATCAAAAAAAAAAAAAAAAAGAAAAGAATGTGAGATCTTTGAAAGCATTAGCTCTTAGCATTTATTTTGCTTTACCTATATCATACTTTAGATATCATTCATCTTTGAATATCTCATTGGAATTGGAGCTACAAATTTGTTTACACACTACTAATGTAAAAAATAATGTTAGTGGTAAGTCCAAATGCAGGGACGAAACTATTTTTGGACTTGGGGCCCTAGATTTATATATTATTATATATGTGTGTACTAATTTTAGCAATTTTGTTCTATAAAATTACATTTTGTTTCTCTTTAACAATATCATTGATTTTTTTTAAGAGTAATACTATACTCACAAGTTTTTTATAACATTTTTAAAAACTGTTTTGGTAGCAAATTCTTATTGGTTAGCATATGGGCACACCACTTATATTATTTTTTTTACTTACCAATAATCACTTATCGTATCAATAATTTATAAAAATTTGTAGTTCTAACATTTTTCTCATTTTAGTGACCATAAAAAATTTATAGATCTAAAATCTAAAACAAAATATACAAGGCCAAAAAAAAACTAATCAACAACAAAAATTATCAGTAAAATTAAAATAAAAAAAATTAAGCTCAATTAACTAATTTTATCCAAAATAAATAACCATGTCCTTTAAAAAATTCTAAACAAAAATAATTTTGTTTTTGCCCACACCAAAAAAAAAAAAAAAAAAAAACCCTCAGCAGCTAAGTAGTAAAATCAGAGATTGAAACCACCACACACAGCCAACAATAAAACCGACTCCCCTAACTTAAAGTTCTAGCTCCGTCCCTACCCAAATGAGAACTAGTAAAAATTTGATATAACAACAGTTTATAAAAATATTATAAAATAGTTCATGATTATGACATTACTTTATTTCATTTTAGGATAGCATTCATACACCTCACCTACCTTAACCCCAATTGTTTCACACAAATCCATAAACACATATCTTTTCAAATATTGCCTTTGAGAATTTATCCTAAAGTGTGATTCTAATTTTGTCCCTCATACATAAACATTTTTGCTAGACAATATAATATATTAGCTCTTTATACAATTTACCAAGTCTAAGTAATATATTCTTCACATTTAACTAACATTCTAAGCTCATGTTCGATTGACCTTTTGTCCTTTTCTTTTTCCTCTCAGTTCTATGTATTCCATCGAAGATATTACCGTGATTTCTCCAATACATCTACATGAATTTCAGTATTAATAGCTTAAGTATGCAATCAATTCTTAGTTAAAAATGCTTTCTCGAAAAAAATATTAGTTAAATATAAAAAACTAAATAACCACAATTAGTTGTTAATTATATAAATGTAGTTATGTGCTATGCAGAATCTAAATTGCATGTCAAGATAGAGTTTTTGGTCGGCAAGATACTTCAGCTATAAGACAGCCGTTGCAACTTTCTTCTTTGCAATAAGTTGATCATCTATTTGTATCAGTTTCATAAATATTGTTGCATAAAATCTAATCATGTATTTGTGATTTGGAATCCTTGTTTTGGACAATTTTGAAATACTTAATTTTTTTGGATGAATAAGGTTAGATGAATACTAATTTTAAAACCAAACATATATATATATATATATATATATATAGTTGGGTTAAAGTTACACTTGGTGTAACTCTAAGTAATGTTATACCACTCAATAACTTAGTATTGAATTAATATTTTAAAAATCCAACCATTGAATTACATATTCTATATGTTCTTAACATCCATGCGAATTTTTATATCAATCCGATGCCATTTACCATTTGATCCATATACTCATCTTTTATACATTATTTTAAACTACAAAAATTTGAATTTTAACAATTGATTGATGACATAGTTATTAATTTTGATCTCCTTGAAATTTTGCAAGCATGAAGAATATATAAAGATAATGTAATCTAACGATGGATTTGTCAATATTCAAATACAATTAAAAAATATTAGGGGGTGTAACATTACTTAGAGTTACACCAGGTGTAACTTAAATCCAACCCATATATATATATATATATATATGAGATAGATTCAAGTTACACTCGGTGTAACTCTAAACAAGTTGCACATTTTTAAGACCATTGATTTCTATGAGATTTAATGGTTAAAAATAGTTAACTACCACATCAAATTTTATTTATTTATTTTAGGGTTTTTTTTTTTCTCTTACCTTATTTATTACAACCACTGATTTCACTCTTCTTATTTATTTATTCATGATGTCAAAATGAGAGCATTTTTTGACAAAACATGTAGTATGTGCATGCAGTTCAATGTGCATAATTTTTCCATACTTCTCAAAGTTGTAGACCTCATCCACTTCAATTTTCAAACTATTCTTATTTTATTTTACCTTGTTGATTAGCTTCAATTTTCAAAGGTGCAGTGATAAATTTAAAAACGTATTCAACAAAATAAAGGGGAAACATATTTTGTCTTGCAGTGATAAATTTAAAAGCATTTTCAACGAAAAAGAGGGGAAATATATTTTTAAGACCAACAAAAGTAGGAGTTAGCAGTTTCTTTTATAGCATAAATTGTGAAAGGAAATACTACATAAACAAAGAAGCCGAAATATATTGCTCCTAGATTGTGGTTATATTAACATAATTGTAAAATCAGGACATCATCAATAATTAGCTTACTTATTCATTAACCCATTACTTAGAATTTTGACATCCAAATCAGATCTTTCAAACTCTTGAATGACAAGTGACAACTATTCAACGTTAGGGATAGCAAAATCTTCATGAAAAGTTTTAGATGATGGCTCGAATATGAGAAATTATAAGATTCACATGGTGGACAAGTGATGTGGTCCACCATTCTATTAAAAAACTTCCACATGTTTAAAATTGTTAGTTAGAAATTTTTTTTAAACATAAATTAATTACTAACTCAGCAATTTTAAATAAGTGGAAGTTTTTAGTGGAATGATGGATCACATAACTTATCCACCAGAGGACTCTATAATTTCTCCTCCAATACCTCGGCCGCCTACCCCTTGCTTCAAATAAAATCCAAGAACATCAATATATATATATATATGTCGTACGTATTTGCAACGCAAGCTTAAATTTATTTTATTTATAAGTTTTTAATATACAACCATATTTAACAATTTAAGCTATAAATAGAATAAATTAATTACACTTTCAAGAAAAATTATTATAATGAAAGTCAAATGCATATAGTTAAATTCTTACCAAGAGAAGGTAGTTGAATTTAGTGTGGGTTATATTTATATTGGGTTCTAGAAGCTATAATTTCTAGATTTTAATTGTAGTTTTATTTTCTGCTTATATGTCCTTATCAACTTTTTAGTAATAGTTTTTTGTTTTGTTTAACTTATTTGTTCCTATCTATTGTTTTTTTTGGAATTGTTCTTATTAATTCTTTAAAAAATAAATTGTTCTTATCAACTTTTTATAATGTACTTGTGTTCTTATCAACTATTTTTTCCTAATTGGATTGTTCTTATCTACATCCTAACTAATTGCCACATGTACTGCTTTTAATTGTAGTTTTAGGGTTAAGTTTGTGTCCAGTTTTGGATACGTATTCAAATTTCTACATGTTTAATGTATTACTGCACTAGACACAAGCCATGTCCATATATAGTTTTATCATCCATTTATTTGTCCTTATAAACTTTTTAGTAATACTTATTTTTTAATTGAATTGTTCTTATCTATTTGCAAGTTAAAAATTATCATGTTTGTTAGAACCTCAGTCTCTCCCTATCCTTTGNTAAAAAAAAAAAAAAAAAAAAAAAGAGAACCAATAAGAGACTAATTTGTTCATCAAGTAATCAACCTAAGTGACATCATAGCTCGTGTACAAAACTATTAATCTATTGTCAAAGTGTCAAATGACAATGTGGAAAACATTTCATAAATAACTTATTGATAATAGGTATAGAGAAGGGGCTTTTGTAAATCACCAATGGAATTAGAGTCAACATCTCATTGCAAATGGAATATAGTTCTATATTAAAACGAAAAGTAAAGTTTCAATCATTCTCTTTCTGTAAAATATTATTGAAACTATATGTAATTTACCTCAGTTTCAAATAGAAATTACTTGAGGAAATAACTATTTTGAATCATTATCTGAAAAAGGAGCGACATAAAAAACTAAAATAAGATGAAATTCCTCAAACATATTTCAGCATCAATGTCCAAGTTGAGCTTTATGTATAGCAACCAATTAGTCACTCCAATTGAAAGCACAATGTTTGAAAAAATCTGCCAAATATCTTACTCACAATTTTCATCCACCTCCCTAGATCACTAAACTATACATCTAGCTACTTAACTTCAATATTGAATACGAAGACAGAGCCAAAATATATCATAAGAAAATGCATACAATAAAGAGCCTTGAAGCCAATAATGTCTATAACCTTGAGATTTTGGAAGCCTGACAGAGCCAAGTTTTTTAGCAGCTCATAGCCCAATCCATTAGCCCCTACTTCTAACACTTTTGCATATTTTGCAAGATCCTCACTCAAGTCTCAGCTACCACCAATTAAAACAAAAACCTTAAAAGTTTTAACATATTTGAATAAGGATTAAACCCAAGATGGTTGAAGCTGAAAATTGATAATAAAAAAAAGAGTAGTACCATGTGGGGGTACCTTGTCTGCATCCATGAAATACAAGAAAAAGAACTGCACCCATAAAAGTTGGTTGAAAAGTAAAGACCCAAATATTATAAATTGAAGAAAATAAAAATTACTTTAAGAAAGTGGGTGAATTTGAAGGAAATTTAAAAGCAACATTGCCTTCACATAACCAAGTATATGCTTTGAAGACCATCCCAAAAAATAAAAACCTATACCTAAAAGGCCAGAGACAACCTTCATGGCCTTCTACTTTGATCTATCATCGCGTAATCTTAAAATTTACAGAGTCTATTTAAGACTTAAAGATTCCATTTGTGGCACTATAAGATGATAGCCTAACCTAATAAATAAAAATAGAATTGGTAAAGCAAATAATACCTTCATTGCATCTTCCATCTCTCCAACTTCTCTTTTATGGTTATTGTCTCTACTGCCTAATGAAGTAAAAGAATATAATCAAAATATTTAGTCAAAAACCATGTTATATGGACAAAATATTGCAAAAATTTTATTTGTATTTATTTTATTTTACCTCATCCTCTTCACATAGGTTCAAAATTTCTGGTAGCACTAGACTGAACAATATAGTTGAAATTTTGTAGGTCAGTCTTGATGGTAAGCTCAGTAAAGCATCTGTACATTTGTAGTAGAATCAGAACCTTCGAATACCTAAATAATTGTCACCAATAACATCTACTTATGGGAAGCATCATGTGTGCTTGATCCCTTAAGCCTCTGAGTTGAAGACAGGTGAGTAGTATTTGCTTAGCACCTTCCTCTTTCCCATCCTTCAACTATTAAAACCAAGAAAATTTTCAAAATCCAACACCTAATTGTAATGTGTAAGACACAAATAAACACAAAATCATAAGAAACAATTTGTCAGCAATC
This sequence comes from Quercus suber, assembly GCF_002906115.3. NCBI lineage: Eukaryota > Viridiplantae > Streptophyta > Magnoliopsida > Fagales > Fagaceae > Quercus > Quercus suber. The sequence goes on along the minus strand of NW_027069602.1, from coordinate 472,376 downwards.
TCCATCATTTAATCAAACAAAACACACCCACTCAACTTATTTTTACCAGTCAGCATCTGATACCAAATACCATTTTTTTTTTATAGAGAAAAGAGTTCAATAGTGATACACATTGTGATTTTTTAGAATGCACCAACAATTATGAACATGGCATGATAACAAAGTCAATGTTTGGTACATGTTTAGTCATATAATATATAAATGAATAAAAGAATTGAAAGTTAAAGATTTCAACTTTTGCATATCTCCTCTTCTCATTAAAATTATAAAATATGCAAATTGGAGTGGCTTTTCATTCTTCTTCTCATAGTCATGCTCTAGTTCCTGCCAACACATAGACACCTAGTAATTAGATAAAACATATATAAAAAATATGCTAAAGTTCCAAATTGGTCATTTGGTTGCATTCAGATAAAATAATAATAATAATAATAATGGAAGAGAGAACACTTTACAATTGGTCATTTGATTGCATTCGGATAAAAAATAACAAAGCAACCATAATATACATAACCATAGAAAAGAAAACTCAGTTCTCACACGACACAACAACAATAGCCAATAATAATAGCAACAAAAATTTCAATAATACAAAGCCAAGAATAGCCAATAAATATTATAAAATGATATTTACAATACAAAACTATTTCTAAATTTAAGCGTGATTGGAATACAAAATGTGATGGGGCTACGAAAACAATTAGTATTCGAGTGGGTTGTGCCTAGAAACATAAATTTAAAAAAAAAATTACCAAAAAATTTGCCTCCACTGATTTGGTTGGAGGGGCGGTGACAATCTTCAGAGAAAATTGCAAATGGGTGTGTTCAAAGTTGAGGCTTTGGTTGATTTTGGAACTTGATAAACAGAAAGGATGAGAAAAGGAGGGCGCGGGATCTGAAAATTTAAAGCAATGCAAAGCAAGATTAATAACAAAATCAAAAACCAAACCTAACATACCATATCATCTCCCTAATGGCCAGATGATTCGCAGCGTTCATCTAGAATCGGACTCCCCTAGATCTTGAATTTCTGTAAGTTATAGGAACGAAGTTCAGCAATGACTTTAACTTTGGGCAATCGCAGATTTTCAGAATCGTTTTTTGCTTTTGGGTTGTGGGTTTGATATGGTCTGATTATGGTGGTTTGTGTGTTGCGGTTGTTGTGGGTGGTGGAGGTGCTGCTACCTACTGAGTTGGGATGGTTGTGGGTGAAACGGTAAAGGAGAAGGGGAACGGGAGAAATAGGGTATGGTGGGTTTTGATTGAGGAAGGAGAAGGCAGAGATTGGGTTTTGTGTTTATCGGGTTTAAAAGTTTTATGTTGCGTGAAAAGGTTTTTTTTTTTTTTTTTTTTTTTTGAGTTTATGTTTTTTTTTTAAAATATTGTGCTGACGTGGAAAATTGTAGGAGCTTCAAAAGTTTCGATTATATATATATATATATATAGATTATTACATTTCTCAAGTTTTCATAAAGTTATCTATGCCACTTGGCATAACTAAAGGAATTCTAGGGTTTCAAAATCAAAACTTTTTTCTCAAATTTAACTTTAATATGTTATATATATATATATATATATATATATGATAAGAGCAAGTTAGACTAATTAAACAGCCTTCTGCAATATATATTTGCCAAATTTGTGTGATAACTATAAAGGAAATTCTCCTTTTATCTTTTTTTCTTTACTCTAATTTTTTATCATTTGGGGCTATCTACTAGCCTGATTTGTGTTATTTTTCTGTCATAAAGTCCTTATTAATTCCAACTATTATTGCAGTTGTATTGCTATAAGAATCAAAGTCATATTTGTTTACCTTATTTGTTTCCATTTCCCGCCTATAAATGCCATCTTCTTGACCTCACTTAAAGATGCAGTAGTCTCTCTTCTCTCTTTATCTATCATATAGTCATGGCTAGGTCTCAAAACTTGTTTTCATGCATAATATTCATGACTCTTTTGGCGATAGCCATGAGCAGGAGAATCACCATTGATGGGGAAATAGATAATAATTGGTATGATGCACGTACAACGTTCTACGGTGACATGACTGGTAGCGAAACCATGCGTAAGTATAACTATATTGTCATAGCTAGGGTTGCAGGAATGATAGAATTTAGCTATAATCCTAAGTTTTTAATGGTAGCGTACAATTATAATATTTATTTTGTGTGTTGCCTGTGACAAAGGGTCGTAGATTTTTAGTTTCTTTTACTACCGCATACTAACTCTTCTTAATTGTTATTCACATCATAAATAAAGTCATGTAAATTTTGTCTTTGATAAATTGCATATTCTGTCATTAACATTTGATATTTATTTAAAATTGCTTTAATATTTTAAAGTGTTTCATTTTAATCTCTATATTTTCAATATTGTTTCATAAAGTTCTTTACGTGCATCTAATGGATGAAAAATATATTGATGAGTTATGAGTATTACTTGTCAAAATTATGATTTCTAACTTGAAAATTTATGCCACAGAGGGAGCTTGTGGGTATGGTAATCTTTTTGATCAAGGGTACGGCCTCAGTACAGCAGCCCTAAGCTCTGCATTCTTCAACAACGGACTCACTTGCGGCGCTTGTTTTGAGCTCCAGTGTGTCAATGCTCCACAATCATGCATTAAAATGCTGGCACTATCAAAATTACTGCAACCAATTTCTGCCCTGCTAACTATAGTAAGACTCAAGACCTTTGGTGCAATCCCCCACAAAGACACTTTGACTTGTCCATGCCCATGTTCACAAAAATTGCACAATATAAAGCTGGGGTTATCCCTGTTAAGTATCTCCGAGTCCCATGCACTAAGCAAGGACGAGTTAAGTTTCAGATAACAGGAAATCCATATTTTTTGCTTGTATTGTTGTACAATGTTGGAGGAGCTGGGGATATTTCTGATGTCAAAATCAAGGGCTCTAATACCAGTTGGATTCAAATGTCTCGCAATTGGGGCCAAAATTGGCAGACTGGCACACAGTTGGTAGGGCAAAGCTTGTCATTCCAAGCGACTACTAGTGATGGAAAAACATTGGAGTTTGATAATGCTGCACCTCCTAATTGGCAATTTGGTCAAAGTTATTCTGCGACGATTAATTTTTAGAAATTCATCACTAGCATTCATTCTGTCCTTTACTATTACTAGTTGATTACTTGATTTATAAGCTTGTACTACTTATGGAAAAATGGCAATGTGGTCTAAATTCACTTGCATCATGTGATTTGTATTTTATTATCAATAAATTAAGTGAACAAAGATATATATATATATATATCTATTTGATTTTTGGTATTGTGGACGTAAATGTAGTGACTCATTCATGGGGGAGTTGTCAGTTTAATGGGATTTATTTGTCCTTGAAAAATCTACATCGGTCCATAATCCACACCGAGTTTTGTCTTTCTTGACTAATATATGCAAATAAACTTTAAGATTGTTTAAGCTTTAAAATCTTTATTTTTTTTTTTTATCTGAAGATTTATCTGACGTCAGAATCAAGGATTCTAATACCGGTTGGATTCAAATGTTGTGCAATTTTGGGCCAAAATTGGGAGATAAGCACACAATTGGTAAGGCAAGACTTTCATTCCAAGCGACTACTAGTGAATAATTTGATAATGATGTACCTCGTAATTGTCAATTTTTTCAAAATTATCAAGATTAATTTTGATAAATTCACTAGCATTCTATCGTATACTACAAGTTGAGATGAAATTCAAATTAAGAAGCAATCATACTAATACTGATATTCTTTGAAAATTCCCTACCTTGTCCCCACAGGTTTTTCTCACCCCAAAAAGCTGATCAGGTGGGGACATGTTTTGCTCACCTTCATCTTGCACCACCATGCCTCGAATGTGTATATATATGGTTTTTTTTTTTTTTTTTTTTTTTTTTTTTTTTTTAAATAAGTGTTTATATATGCATGTGGGTGCGCGCTCATGTGTGTACTTATTTGTTAATTATATATTTAAATTAATGTTATATATAATTCGGTTTTTCCTGTACATTTTTTATATTTTGAGGGTTACAATAGGAGAAGGAGGATTTGAATCCTAAATATCTCAATTGAAAACACAAGGATGTGCCAGTTGAGATATATGCTCCTAACTAATCCTTTTTTATACATATCCTATTAATAATTTTGTTTATATAATAAATGTCACTCTAATAGAGAAATAAGAGTAAAAGACTGGACTTAAGGTAGGTGAAGTGTGTGAATGTTGTCCTAAAATGAAATATTCAAGATTATGATAATTGTTGGCTTCAGTTAACTTAATTAGTAAAGTTTCAATCATACAATCCAAAACTTGCTGCAAGAATTCTAGCAAGCTTGAATAAATCCTCCAAAACTTGTTCATCCTAGGAATGGCAATGGGTCGGGTTCGAGCCGGGTTTTTCCATACCCAGACCCAACCCGCGGGGCAAGACCCGTGGCCCAGACCACTGCCCATTTAGGGTACCGGGTTTTTTTTCCCGAGGCCCACGATTGGGCCCAATTCGTGGCCCAACCAAAAAAAAAAAAATTTTAAGCCCAAATTTATTTTTGCCTATATTAAGCCTACATATTCTAATTCAAGCCTAGATAACATGGCCCAAATGCCAAATTAGTCCAAATCATAGGCTACTAATCATAAATCAATAAATCACTTGTTAATTATAAATCTATAAATCAATAAACCATAACTAATATCATAATCATAATTCAATAAATCATAACTAAGATTTTAAATCAATAAATTACCTAGCTAAAATAACCATTTAATCATTAATCAACAAAATCATAACTAAAATCACCAGCTAAACATAAAAATAAAATAAATCCAACAAGTCCAAGAAATAAGTATCAAAAGTCCAACAAGTCCAAGAAATTAAAAAGCTATAAAATAAATCCCACAAGTTTAGAATAATTACAAACAAACAAATTAATCCAACAAGTCTAAGAAATTAAAAAAACTACTAAATTAATACAAAATGTTTCATCTTCATCAATTGTGATACAACTCCCATCAATTATGGCACAACTCCTATCATCTTCATTTGGCTCCCCATCATCAAGAATGGATTGAAATGTACTATCTCCAGATATAGTTGAAGAACCTACAACAACAATGAATTCAAAAATGGAATAAACTTCATCAAATTGTAATTAGCAAATATAAAAACACAATTTTGATTTTATAAATAGAAATTAGACAATTGCTAACCGTTGATTTCACTCCATAACCAATTCTGAGCACACATCATTGCCTCTATAGTCTTGGAATGTAGCCTACTACGGTGTGGACTTAAAAGTCTCCCACTAGTGCTAAATGCAGCTTCTGAAGTAACAGTTGTGACGGGAATGGCTAAAATATCTCTTGTAATCCTTTGTAAAGTAGGATACTTGAGACCATTACTTTTCCACCATGCCAAAATATCAAAGTCTTCACTCCTCTTCAACACTCCTTCATCAATGAAATGATCAAATTCCATTCTACAACTCCCATTTTTCTTTGAACTACTTGAACTATTGTTCACAAACCCATCAAACCTTGACATTGACCTAATCAACCTAAATTTTATTTGTGCCACTTGATTTGAAATACTTGCAGGCATCTGTGAACTTCCTTAATTACCCACAGGAGACTCATCTACAACTCCATACTCATCAAGCAAATCATTACAAAGATTCTTAATTTTTTCAATCTCCAAATCAGAATTATCACCATAAATGTTAGGATAATAAAACTCCAATAACTCCATCTTATATCTTGGATCTAAGATAGCAGTAACAGTCATAACAACACTAACATTAGCCCAATAAGAATTAAATTTAGCAAGCATGCTTTCTGCCATCGTATTTATCATCTCACTTGAAAACAAACTCCATTCATTCAATGCAATTTTCAACTCACACACCAAAGCAAGATACATATTAGTTGTGGGGTACTTACGACCAGAGAAAAACTCAGTCACACTATGAAACAACTCCAACCTCCCACAAATATCTTTGGCTACCTCCCAATCATGATCATATGACAAACAAGTATAAGATGTTTCACGTTTAGCCAAATGCAAGAAAACATTTTTATAAATCAATGCAGTAGAAAGCATTAAGTAAGTTGAATTCCAACGAGTTTCACAATCTAAGATTAACTCTTTGGTGCATTGAACACACAATTGACGTGCATTTTCTTCAAATTTTTGCCTCTTTTTTGGTGATCCCAATAAATCACACTATCTCAAATCCTTTCAATACTATCACCAATAAGAGACAACTCATCTTGAACAATCAAATTCAAAATATGTGTAGCACACCTCATATGCAACATAGACCCATCCAATATAAGAGAACTAATATTAAGCTTATTCAAGAGAAGTCTTATCATGACATCATTAGTACTGTAATTATCTACGGTTATTATGGACAACTTCCTATCAATGTTCCACTCTAAAAAACAATCAACAAGGACTTCAGCAAGGACATCTTTCGTGTGTGGATAAGGAACATAAACAAACTTAGAAAAATAATATGAATAAATATAACATAACAAAATAAACATTCAATTTAACATAACTTAATAAACATTCTAATGTAAAGTCTTTAACATTCAATTTATAGATAAAAAAATTACCTTAAAACCCGGTTTTGCAACGTCCAAGTATGATCAATAAAATGAGCGGTAATGACCATAAATCCTCTCTTTTTGTTACTTGAAGTCCACATATCAGTTGTAATTGTCATCCTATTTCCATTCTTGTCCATGATCTTCAAAGCTTTCTCCCTCTCATTATCATAGATTTTAAGAATGTCACTCTTCAAAGTATTTCTTGTGACAAGTTTAAACATAAGTTGAAGATCAAACACAAATTCTCTAAACCCAATGTGATCAACCATTGAAAGGGGATATTCATGTAGAATGACCATACAAGCAAGCTTATTCCTCACTCTGGCTTGATCAAATTGGTAAGTATTTAAACTCATAATTCGAACCACCTTATTTTGTTGTTTAATTAAGACTTGTTGTCGAATGTCTTTAAACTTCATCCGTGGACATCTTGCTAAATGATTACACAAATGGGTTATACCTTAGCTAGAATTACCCAAGTAAAGTTTGCCACAATGATGGCATTGGGCTTTAACTTTTCCTTCAACTTTCTTCCTTGTAAAATGAGCCCAAACATCTGAGGTAGTCTTTCTTTTTTTACTTGTATCCAAATCCTCATTTGTAGGCTCTTGCTCTCCCTCTTTCTTTGTCCCTGGACTCCCTTGACTCCCTTTTTGTTCCTCTACCTCTAAGTCCACCATCGGGGATTTTAGACTCCTAATTGGTTTAGAAGTTTGGGAGTTAGAATAAAAACAAATTATCACAAATTTATTATTACACATACTCATTGATTAATAGGCACAAATTCATAATTACACAAATTCACAAATTAAACATGATTAATAACAAATTCAAACACTTACTCGTTGTTTAATGGGCATAAAGGTGATGGTGATCATGAGGGTGAGCTACCAGGCGACAATGGCAAGGGTGATCGTGAAAATGGCGAAGGAGACCGCATAGTTGGCAAGTGACAATGTCCGATTCTTAAGGGAGAGCCGCTTGGCGAGGAAGAACCAAATTTGTTTGTGTCTTCCATCTCTGTTTTAGGCTCTGCATTCCCAACACAAAAAAAAAAAAAAAAAAATTTCACTGCCATATTTCACACTTAGTTTCACTGATTTCAACATCCTCCAATCCCCTCCTATTTTTAGCCTGATTTGTGACACATGGTATTATTTAATTTTTGAATGCCACATGTCTTAGATTTAAATATAAATTGGAGGATTTGGAAGGGATCTTATCCCAACCCATTATGCTCTAAACAAATAAAGGAGGTAAATACATTTGGACATCACAAAATCACAATAAGAAAACAAGAAATGCAAGTATTGAACAATAGATCACATTAAACAACACTATTCAGCTTCATAGCCCTAGACATACATATATCAATAGTGAAAGTGCAAAGCTTCTAACTTGGTTCTGGACCACTTGAGAAGCTATTCTATAGCATTTGCGAATCAGTCTTCCTAGTTCTCCTGTTAATTGAAAATAAATTTCAAACAAAGTTAATTTATGATTAACATTAAATTTTTTTTTTTTTTTAAAGTTAAAATATTCTCTCTCACAGAATACAACAGCTCAATAGTTAACAAACCCAATAACACCACAAACACTTTAACCCATAAACCAAACCCTCACCCACCCAAAACCCAAATAAACATTATTATCATCACAACAAATTCAATGAACCACCACACATAAGACATTAAAACTTCACATATCCTAATTATGTTAAATAAAACAAACATAATTAATACAATCATAAATAAATAATAATAATAAAAAATACTGGAGAGTAATTTTAATTCATGCTTTTCTCATGAAAATAGTAGCCCTTAGTAGTTAACAAATTCATCATTTTTATTAAAAACACACTTGTGGGGCCCGTGGGCCTGACAACCTCGGCCCATCGGGTAGCAGGCCCAAGGGCCATGCCGAGGAACACTGACTATTCAATGCTAAATTGGGGAAAGCCTCTTTTCCCAATCCACGCCGAGAACCTCCTCATCCTCGGCCTGACAAGGGTGATTTTCGGGAAAGACCAAGCCCAAAGTAAGCTGTCACCCTCGCATTTAATGCATTCACCTAACCCCCCTGACCACATTAATGGGGATATAACCCCTTAGCAGGGCAATGTTAATCAGAGTGAACCACTCGAGTACTGATAAGGCCTCTGATGGGACGGATGGCCAGAAGAGAGGCAAATGAATGATCAACAGATGGAATAAGGAGATAGGAAGATGAAGACTATATAAGGAAAGCAAGTAAAGTAAAAAAGGGGGGGAGAAAAAAGAGAAGCAAAAGGCTTCCTCGGCCCATGGCCGAGGAGAATCCTCCCAGTTGTAAAAAAACTCTAAGTATCTTTTTATAAATGAGAGTTCATGCTTGATGAACGACGGCCAGCGCCTAAACCTTTAACCCACTCTCTATAAATTTATTGTTTGGGCTTGTTGGGCTGAAAACCCATTCATACTCAGGGTCAATCCAAACTGAGTCCCTACAATGTGAAAATATTTAATTGTAGTCAAATATTTCTTAATTGTTTTAGTAATTTTTGTAAGATTTTTTTGGGAAAAAATAATGCTGAGGTATGAAATTAAAAATAATAACTAAAATGTAAATTAAAAAAAAAAGGTAAAATATAAGAATTATTCTTGAGATTGGGGCTAATATCATAAACTATTAAGACTTTTCAAAAATATTAAATTTACTTTCTAAACATAAATGACACACGATGCACGCCTGTTACATTGCAATTGGAATAATAATGTTGCAGGTCTTATTGGAATAGGAGCTCTTGGAGCTAATAATGCCTAAAATTATTCCAAACGTCGCAACAAAACTCTACAAATATAAATTGAGTAGACTTATGCTTATCTATAAGAGAGAGAGACAGAGAGAGACAGAGAGAGAGAGTGTGTGTTTTCCTTGAACATCCCTTGAAAGTTCCTTAGGTTATGTTTAGTAACAGTTTTTGTTTTCTATTTTCAAAAACTTGTTTTGAGGAATATAAAGAAAAAACAATTTTCTTGTATTTTTTAAATAAAAAACATGTTTGGTAGTTGAAACTAAAAAAATAGTTTTTTTAAGAAAAAAATAGAAAATACTAAAATATATTGTCACTATAATTTGAACTTAAATGCTAACTCATTAAATAAGACAGTTTCATTAAATTAAATGCGTATTTTCAATGACTTTTGAAAATTAAAAACTGAAAATAACATTTTGTATGTTTTCAGTTTCATTCATAAATTGAGTTTTGAGAATAGTTTTTATTTTTTGTCCATTTTGGGTTGCCAAATAAGTTTTTTAATTTCAAAAATAGAAAATTGTTTTTTGAAATAGAAAACAAAGGGAAAAAACAGTTATCAAACATACCCTTACTATTCTAACAACTTGTTTGGATTGCACAAATTTCATTGGAATTTTATTATGGCAATCACAGGCGCAAAAGGGTGTCTGAATAATTAATGATAGATAAATAACCATCAAAGATTGATAGAAAAGAAAGTGTACAGATAAGGGCCTAAATCATATATTGGGCATTAGGCCTTAGCCGAGAGCAAAAATAATCCGAGGAGGAACGAATGGGAATAAGTGGCTCAAGACTCTAAATTTAATGAGTAAGATACAAATGGGAAGAAGGTTCAAGGAAGAATATCTCTTCGGATATGATAAATACGGCTCAAATATGTATTCCAATGATCTAGGGCACCTTCCAAGAGGCTCCCGTGATAGGGACGAACATCATGAACATACGAGAATGAAGGAAACCCAAAAATATCTAAAGGAAAACTGCTATCATCGTATTAAATACACTGCAGCTACTTTTATGGCCGCATTTATATGAAGAAGACCCCTGAACAGTACTGCCTTAACTACCACAACTAATAGAGAATTAGAGGGGGTATCTGGTGGGACAGACACTCGAGTAAGGGCTCAAATGATCAACAAGTGTAGGGTCAAGATGGTCCAAAGGCAGATATATAATGCAAGAGACCCTTCATGAGAAGGGGATCGGAAAATCAAGAAAGAAACACTGTAGCAATCTAAAACCAGACTTGTAATAAAGCCTTAAGAGCAATACCTAAGAATCAGTCTTCTCGGACTTGGTCGATGAGGTTTTTCTTTAATGAATGTTTATTATCTTTCTTTCTTTGTCATCAAAATCTATTGGCTTGTTATTTAATTCACTAAAATCCAGTTTTCCAACATATTCTCTACAAATTTATTATTTTGGGTTTTTTGGGCTAAAGTTCATATATCTATTGAGCTAGGAGTTCAAATCTAGTCCTTACAGAAAGTATTACGAGAAATTTTAAACCGTGTTATGTAACGTTTGTCATTGCTATGCAAATGAGTGTTTAGGTAATCAATGGTAGATAAATAACATCTCTCTCTCTCTCTCTCTCTCTCTCTCTCTCTCTCTCTCTCTCTCTCTCTCTCTCTCTCTATATATATATATATATAT
>NW_027069602.1:303164-456881 GCF_002906115.3 Quercus suber | reverse complement strand
TTTTTAGTAATATTTTTTTTTGTTTGAAAATTTTTTTTTTTTTTTTTTTTTTTTTTTTTTTTTTTTTTTTTTTTTTTTGGAGAAGAAGCTAAGAAGTCTTATAACTGTAGATTTCTTTTTTATTGAGAAACTCTTTCGGTCGTAGAGGTTAATTTTATTAGTTTTAATTTTAGTTAATAAAAAAAAGTTTTTTTTTTTTTAAAATTAGATGTGGATTCCAGTTAACTCAACTAGTAAAGCTTCTAATAATTGAATAAAAGATCTGTGATTCAATTCCCATCTGCACAAAAAACTAATTAGTGTCTTGATCTGATGATATTAGCTATCATCTAGAAGGGACGTCATATGTTGAAACTCTCTAAAAAAGGGTTTTAGTTTTAGTTTTTTTTATTACATTTCACAATTTTTCAGAACGTTAGCTATGCCACTTGGCATAAGTTAAGGAATTCTAGGGTTTCAAAATCAAACTTATTCTCAACTTTGACTTTTATATGTTATTTATGTATATATAAATATAGATATATAAGCAAATTAATTACCAAAAAAAGAAGATATATAAGCAAATTAGACTAAACAGCCTTCTCCTGTATATATTTGCAAATTTGTATGCTGTAATGGAAATTCTCCTTTTTCTTTCTTTTCATTTCCTCCTTTAATTCTTTTCCATTTGTGGCTCGATCTCTACTAGCCTGATTAATTTCATGATTATTAAAAATTATACTTCTCGTTAATTTTTTTTTTTTTTCAGTCATAAAGCTAGTCCGTATTATTAATTCCCACCATTCTTGCAGTTGTATTATTATAAGAATCAAAGTCATTCTTATCAAAAAAAAAAAAAAAAGAATCAAAGTCATATCATTTTACCTTATTTGTTTCCCTTTCCCACATATAATTACCATCTTCTTGACCTATCTTAAGGATGCAGTAGTCTCTCTTTCTCTATATTTTATCTCTCTCTCTCTCTCTCACATATAGTCATGGCTAGGTCTCAAAACTTGTTTTCATGCGTAATATTCATGACTCTTTTTGCGATAACCATGAGCAAGAGAATCACCATTGATGGGGAAATAGATAATAACTGGTATGATGCACATGCAACATTCTATGGTGACATGACTGGTAGTGAAACCATGCGTAAGTATAATTATATTTTCATAGCTAGTGTTGGAGAAATGATAGAATTAATTTAGCTGTAGCCCTAAGTTTTTAATTGATGATAGCGTACAATTTTATTATTTATTTTGTGTGTTGCATGTGACAAAGTCATAGCCTTTTAGTTTCTTTTACTACGGCATTCTAACTCTTCTTAATTGTTATTCACATTATAAATAAAGCCATGTTAATTTTTTTTTTTTTTTTTTTTGATAAGTTGCAGATTTTGCCATCAACATTTGATATTTATTTTTATAATTTAAAGTGTTTCATTTTAATCTCTATATTTTCAATATCGTTTCAAAAAGTTCAATATTTTCAATATTGCTAATGATGATTTATGAGAATTACCTGTCAAAATTATGATTTCTAACTTGAAAAGTTATGCGACAGAGGGAGCTTGTGGGTATGGTAATCTTTTTGATCAAGGATACGGCCTTAGTACAGCAGCCATAAGCTCTGCAATCTTCAACAACGGACTCACTTGCGGCGCTTGTTTTGAGCTCCAGTGTTTCAATGATCCACAATGGTGCATACAAAATGCTGGCACTATCAAAATCACTGCAACCAATTTCTGCCCTGCTAACTATAGTAAGACTCAAGACCTTTGGTGCAATCCCCCACAAAGACACTTTGACTTGACTATGCCCATGTTCACAAAAATTGCACAATATAAAGCAGGGGTTATCCCTATTAAGTATCGCCGAGTCCCATGCATTAAGCAAGGAGGAGTTAGGTTTGAGTTGAAGGGAAATCTAAATTGGTTGCTTGTATTGGTGTTCAATGTTGGAGGTGCTGGTGATGTTTCTAATATCAAAATTAAGGGCACTAATACCAATTGGATTCAAATGACTCGCAATTGGGGTCAAAATTGGCAGACCGAGACACAATTGGTTGGGCAAACCTTGTCATTCCAAGTGAACACTAGTGATGGGAAGATGTTACAATTCGATAATGTTGTACCTCGTAATTGGCAATATGGTCAAAATTTTCAGGGAAGGTTTAATTTTTAGAAAGTCACGAGCATTCTGTAGTTTACTATTACTAGATGATTTCTATCGCTAGTATATCTTTTTGTTTTTTCCTAGAAAATAAGCTTGTACCGGGTAATTGGCAATGTCGTCTACCAAATAGAATGCAATTTGGAATATATTATCAAAAAGAGACTTTCTCTTTATGCTTTCCATAATATTTCTCATTTTGACATAATTTACCCCTATATTTTGGAGTGTCAAACCAACTAATTTTTATTGGGTGAAAGCACGCACCGTGTGAGTCCAGCCCACATGCTAGGGTCAAAGCTCATAAATGAGCTTGCTTCCTCAAGCTATTCCTTGCAGTGACTTAGGTGTGTGGGACACGCTGAAACTGAAAAAGGAGAAAAGAAAGAAAACTGGGGGGAATGGACAAATTAGCAGTGTGAGGGGCAACTATGTAGTAAGTTAGGTAATGTTTCAAAGTTTTAAGAAAAATAGCATCTCGAGTTTTAGAAATTCGAGTCCCAAAGACTCGCTTTGCGAGTGTTTTGCTGGATGACTTGGTCTGAAAATGCCACATAGATCTCGAGTTTTAGAAACTCGAGTTCCATACAAAAAAAAATTTAGTGTGATAGCCCCTATAGTGGCGCTTTTAAGTCCTATAGTGATGTTTTAAAGCCCTATAGTGGTGTTTTTCTGTAAAAAAATTTTATGTGTGATCACCTCAAGGAGCCCTATAGTGGCATTTTTAATTCATAGTGACGTTTTAAAGCCCTATGGCGACGTTTTTCTGCAAAAAATTTTTTGTAAGGCAAATTTTTTTTTATAAAGATAATCACCACATACTAGGTTTAGGGAGCCCTATAGTGGCATTTGTAAGCCCTATAGTGACGTTTTAAAGCCCTATAGCGGCCTTTTCCTGCAATTTATGGAACTTAAGTCTTTAAAACTCGATTTTCACGTGTGTTTTTTCCACATCAGAGCCATCCGCTTACAAATCGAGACTTAAAAACTCGAGTTTTATATTAGAACTCGAGTTTTAGACACTCGAGATGTTAGTTTTCAGCATTGTTTTGAAACGTGACAACTAACTAAATTTTTTGATATTTATTGTTATTTCGAAAGGGTGTTCAAGAAAACTGAGGTCATTCGGCCTAGTGAGAAGAGCTGAAGCAAGAGAGCCATATTTGGCGATTTTGTGTGTGAGTTTCAGAGAGAACAAGACACAGAGAAAGAGAGTGCTTCAGCTTGAGTGGTGCAGTCCGATGAAGAGATAGAGAGTGAGAGTATGAGGGGAAAAAAAAAAAAAAAAAGACATTATTCTTTACTCAAGTTACCAAAAAAGAAGATAAATTGGTAGAGTTTTCATGGAGTTTTGAGTACTACAACCATGAAGAGTTGGAATATTCAAATGAAGATTTTGCTATTGGGTTTGTGGAGAGATTGTATTTACTACTAAAGATTTGTTTGTTGAATATCCAATTTATTGTGGACTTAGTTTAGCATAAAATAAACTTGATAGTTGTAATCTCTATTTCATAGTGGATATTTTTCGGAGCTACCCGTAATTTTTTCCTCTACATGGGAGGGTTTTCTTCTTGTGTAGTTGTGTTTATGTAGTGCTTGCTGGGATTTTTTTGTTTCCATATATTGCTATTGCTTGGTATTCATTAATTTTAATTCACACATACACATTGAGGGAATTAGGATTTTTCTCCAATAATTTTATCACTAGGAGTCTAATAACTCAATTAGTGGTTAAATATCTATGATTCAAATCTTTCCTCTCTATTGTAATATTGAATTAATAAAAAAAAAATGATCAAGTTTTGTCTATAGAGCAAGATTCGCATCTCATTCACTAATTTTTTAAACCAATCATTCAGAGAAAGCTTGATATAATGAATGTCTGATATAGCTTGCAGATTGAAGGCCATCTCTTCTTAATAGGCCATTTTCAGCACCCAAATAAGAAGCAATTCAAATTAATAAGCAATCGTACAAATACGAATATTCTTTGAAGAACTAGCATGATACATACATATAATTTTCTGATTACTCTTTAAATGGCTGATCTTACGAGTTTGTACATTAAAACCACATCGCTCTGCTCACGATCCATTTGGTGTATTCTATGTCTAAATAAACACTTTGCAATCATATTCGTATATTCTAACTAATTATTATAATAAGGTAATTATTGTTTTGGTTTTTATTGTCTTTTTCATTCATATTTCTTTATTTTATCATGACACCAGTTCTCCCTCTACCTCAGTTACCTGTAGGTTTTAAAATATGTTCTACCTAATTCAAACCTTCTGTGAAAAATATGTTCATATTGAAAATAAACTAATAGTAACAAATAGATCAAAAAACTCAACATATTAAGAATAATATGTGTTACTGTGTATTACATAAATAATGAATATGTAAAACTTAAAAGTTGTTCTGTAATTTATTTTTTCTTCTATTTTAAGAGATCAACTTTTATGAAATCATGCATAATATTTTCCATCCGTTATTCCTTCTTCCTCTTTTCTACCCTAAATTGTCTTGATTAATTTAATTATGTTTGGTCTAGTCTATAGTCTTGTAGATTAATTAGTTGACATCTACATATATTTCTAATAAAGACATTCAATGTTCAAATCTTCCACTCTAACTATTGAATAATAAAAAAAATGTTCTTAGTCTATTCTAGAATATATATATATATATATATATTTTTAAAGACCTATTAGAAGTTTCATCATGTCAAGAGGCCAAATTTCTGTACGGAAAAGAACTTTTTTTAGAATAAAAAAGAGAGCTATTAGAAATGCATTGAATTATGTCACACTATGCATTGTCTAATAGGTCTCTTTTTTATAGGTTCTAATAGATCTGTTAAGTTGTGATTTACAACTATATTTTTATGTTGACTTTAATTCCATATCAAAATTGATTGTATTTTTGTTCAATCATTTCCTTGTATTTATTGTGGGATTTAATGTAAGGGTTGTGTATGAAAGTTTGGTGAAGATCTGTGAGGAAGGAGATTTCGTGACTGGCTCACGACTGACAACCCATGAAAAGTCTTGTGAAAAGCACATGCTGAAATTTGAAGAGTCTTGTGCCAAGCTAGATTTTGCAAGTCACTTCACAACTCAAGCCAAGTCGCAAGTGACTGGCGAAACTCACTGCCTGGAGCCTTTTAAAGTGTGTTTATCTCATTCCTTTAACAACACTATATAAACCCACATTTTAACGAAATTGTAAGGAGTTTTTCCAAAGAACTTTTGAGATAGAAAACCCTAACTATATACTTGAGAGATAGAGATTGTATGCCCACAATTATCTACACCATTTCTCTAAAGTTTTCCTCTACTCCTACCTCTCCATCTACACATTCTTGAGAGATTCTTAGTCCAAACACTTACCTCACCCAATCTGAATTTTAAGAGAAGTTTTAGTGCATATGAGAAGTATTGGATGAAGCCATTGATTAGCGGATGCAATTTGGAGCTAATTGCAAGATCTGGATAACTGGTGAAGACATGGCTCTGTGAAGCCCGTTGGTAGCTGAAACTTGGAGGGTTCAAGTATATTGGATAGATTAGGCTTGAAGGGTCTTTTTGATATTCGTGTACTCCAACTTTATTCATTAGTGGATCAATTTCGGCTTAGAATGCCACAAATAAGTTTTTCGCTGAGTACTTCGATTTTCTTTTCGATAACACGTCTTGGTGTTATCTTATATTTGCATCTCTCTTCCCTACTCTTAAGCTTTAAATTTATTGTTTATTGTTCATGCTTATGCCTTAGAGTAGTGTTCCGGTTGTATTACT
Source organism: Quercus suber (assembly GCF_002906115.3). Lineage (NCBI taxonomy): Eukaryota > Viridiplantae > Streptophyta > Magnoliopsida > Fagales > Fagaceae > Quercus > Quercus suber. The sequence goes on along the minus strand of NW_027069602.1, from coordinate 450,925 downwards.
ATTCATTTACTCTTGTTCCACACTTAATTAAGTTAGAGTAAAAGTAATTATGCTGTAATTTAAAATTGGGAATCTAAACTAGTTATAGTGTTTTACACTATTTGAGCTTTCATGTTAATTACAAAGAAGTGAGTGACCAGCATTAGTAAGAAGTCTTTTTAACGTTTGTATGGTTAAATAAGAAGTCTTTTAATTATAGTAGTACAATAATAAAGTTATGCAAATTTAGCTAGCAAAAAAAAAAAAAAAAATTTGTTATGCGCCTATGCCACTCAGCAAAACTTGAGACATTTTAAGATTTACAAAATTGAACTCTCTCTCTCTCTCTCTCTCTCTCTCTCTCCATATGTGTATATATATATGTGTGTGTGTGTGGTGAAGTTATTATTATTATTTAGATAAGATAGAATTTCATTTTATAGCATCCACTCTATGACAAGAACTCTTTATCATTATGTTGAGATGTCAATCATTTTTGTGCGTAAGTAAGGTTTGAAAAAAAATTTTACAAGTTGTGCTTAATAGAATCCTCATGAAGTTATTCTTTTAGTTCGGAAGTCTTTTAGTTGTATATTTGTTTTTTATTTAGTCATCTTTTAGTCATAGATTTTCATATTAGTTTTAGTTTTTTAACTGTTTTCTATAAAAAATAAAAAAATAAAAGTTATAGTTTTTTAACTACATTTTACAATTTTTTGCTATGCCACTGAGCATAACCTAAGGAATTTTAAGGTTTCAAAATAGAATTTTTCTCTAATATTTGATTTATATATAGGAGTTTTTTTTTTTTGGTGAAGAAGTTGCCTATACTTTAGTCTAATCTTATCAATACAGACAAGATTCTTCTTTTTAAAAAAAATTAAAGACAAGCTTCTCCTATACATATCCAAATTTGTGTACTGTAATGGAAACTATCCTTTTCTTATCCTTCTGACTTTAATTCCTTACCATTTTTGGCTCTTAACTAGCCTAATTTCATGGGCTTTAATAATTTTCCTTATCTAGTTATCCTTATTATTAATTCCGCGATTATTGTAGTTGTAATGGGATAATTATTGAGTACTTCCGGAATACTATAAATGCATACTCTTGAAATACCATAAATGCGTGCTCTCCCTCTCACATAATTGTGAGTCCCATTAATTAAATTTATGATAGAACACACAGTTATGTGAGATGGGGGAATACACATTTATAGTACTTTTGGAGTATTTAATAATTTTTTGTTGTAATGTATTGCTGTAAGAATCAATATTCAATACCTTATATGGAGAAATTCTATGTTAACAATAATTTCATAATAAATTTCAGGTGGCAAGTTATGTTAATAACAATTTAACAATAAATTTTAGGTGGAAAGTTATTACTAGTGGACAAAAAAATAATTTTAGTACTGTGTCCAATTTAGAACTAATAACAACTTGCCACCTAAGATTTGTGAATAAGCAATGCTACATTTACTACAAATTTTACTACATTAAGCTTACAAACTAATATGTCACAAATCACAAAAATTTAATTCAAATATTCGCTTGGTATATTCCTCTCTCTCTCTCTCTCTCTCTCTCTCTCTCTCTCTATATATATATATATATATATTATTAATAATAAACCCAAAAAAAAAAAAAAAAAAAAGCGCATCATCTCACTTTTAAACATTATTTTACTTAATCCAAAATAAAAAAATAAAAACAAGTCTCATTGCACGTGCAAAGGCACGTGTGACGAGTTTAGTGTGTGTGTGTGTGTGTGCGCGCACGCGCGTATATATATATATATATATATTTTTTACTAGTTAATAGTAATCCTCAATCCCATTCTTTGTGGTTCACTTTATGGAATACAAAAGTGGTGCAAAGAATTTGTATTCTACTTTATGCTTCAACAAATCTCAACTTATCATATGTCAAAAAAAAAAAAAATTCCATTTTAAACTTTGGTAATTTTATAAGGAAAGTAAAAATAATCAAGTTATGATTGGTGAAAAGTAAAATAATGAACATTCTTAGATACTCCCGACGCATGGAAAACTTGTGTTCTCTCCTCTCACATTCATGGTATACCCCATCATAAATTTAATGAGTATGCCCCACCATAAATGTGTGAGGAACGAGTATCCTTCTCCGTACTCCGGAAGTATCTCAGAATTACTTATAAAATAAAATAGAAATCTCAACTTATCATGTGTCAAAAAAAAAAATTCCATTTTAAACTTAGGTCATTTTATAAGGAAAGTAAAAATAATATATGACAACTTGTGATTGGTAAAATGTAAAGTAAAATACAAAAAGTGAGACAAATGATTTGTATTTGACGCCTATAAATACCATCTTCTTGATCTTGCTAATTAAGGATGCAGTATCTCTCTTTCACTCTATTTATCTTAGGGGTGTCAATTCGGGTTAACGTGTCGGGTTCGTATCGTGTCGAGATAAGAATATTCGACTAAATGGCTCAACCCTAACCTAACCCATTTAATAATCGTGTCATGATCCTTCAACTCTAACTCGACCTGTTAAAAATGCGAGTTAACCTGACCCAACCCATTTGACATGCTTAATAAATGAGTCGTGTTGGGTTGACACGAATGTAGCACAACCCATTTCAACCTACATAATATTAAATATAATATCCATCTAGAAATAATTTTTTTTACATTCTAAAAGCAGTTCATACACTTCAAGTCTTCAACTCACATTCAAAATAATATAGTTCAACAAAAATATAATATTCATCTAAAAATAAGTTCTTTACACTCCAAAAGAAGTGCATACACTTCAACCTAAATTCAAAATAACATAGTTTAACAAAAATAAAATAACATAGTTCAACAAAAATATAATATCCTTAGAACTCGCCAAATGCTAAGTGTCAATATTAAAAGAATTTGAGCAAACAGTAGATTAAAGTTTATAGAACAAAAACATTATGTAAAAAAAAAATTACTGTAGAATTTTGAAACACCAAGAAAATGGTTTTCTTTAATTCTAAAACTCACCAAACACATGAGAGAGAGAGAGAGAGAGAGAGAGAGAGAGAGAGAGCAATAACCAATTTGAGAATTTGAGTTCGAGAATTGGGCATGAGACTATAAGATAGTAGAGTGAGTATTACGGCTGAAATAAAAAAATAAAAATATAAAAGATATTTAGAAGATGGTTTAGAGATTTAGGGTTTGAAGGGTTTAGAGATCTAAGATTTGTAAAATTTCAATTTTCAATTATATCCCTTGTAAGTTTTTGTAATTACTCACTGTTCTTTTTAAATTTAAAATATATGTTGGATATAAAAGGTATTTGACAAACCTAAAATAAAATGAATATTTATTTGTTATACAAGTTAAAAGGATTGTGTTAAGTGGTCATTTCGGGTTAACATAAATAAATTGGTGTGTCAAACATGTCTATTGCGGATTACGCGGGTTGACCCGTCTATGACATGTTTCTTATCGTGTCACTTTCGAGTCGACCCGTTTATGACTCAAACTCATTAAGGCTCAACCCTAACCCTCAAAAACCCGTGTCAGGTTCATGTCATGTTCGCAGATTGGGTCGAACATTGACGCTCCTACTTTATCTAACATAGCCATGGCTAGGTCTAAAAATTTGTTTGCATGCATAATATTCACGACTCTTTTTTGTGATAGCCATGAGCGAAAGAATCACCGCTGATGGGAATATGGATAGTAATTGGTATGATGCACATGCAACGTTCTATGGTGACATGACTGGAATCAAAAACATGCGTAAGTATAATTATATTGTCATAGCTATGGATGGAGGAACGATAGAATTTTGCTTAACCCTAATAAGTGAAAACAAAAAAAAGTCATAGATTTTTAGTTTCTTTTACTACCACATAATAATAACTCTTCTTAATTATTATTCACCCAATCAAAGGACGGTGCTAGAAGTTCAATCTAGGGGAGCAATGTAAAAACAATTTATTTTTATAAAAATTTAAATTAACATCCATTTAGCATTAACAAAATGTGAACAACAAAAAGGACACAAAATAACTATTTTTAAATACTTTGCAACACAATTATTTGTTATAAAAGAGAAGTCATTCTTTTAAATGTCAAAAACCATTACAAAATGTAATAACAGTTTGTCTAAAAATCATCTTCAATTTTATTATGAATCCTATTTTTAACTACAAAAGCTAATTATGGTTGCTAGATAAAATAAAACAAGATAATAATTAAAAAAAAATCAACACATAATCACACTGTCACAAACAAGATACTAATTAAACAGTGTCATAGTGTTGTTGTGGCTCCACCTTTGTAACTTATTATTAACTAGTTATAATAACCAAGTCAGTTTTTTCTTGAGCTACTAATCTAGTCAATTTAAGTGTCTAACATTAACTCGTATAAGTGAGTCTCACTTTCTAAAGAGAGAATAATGAGATATGCTGCGTGTTTTGCTGTTGTGGCTCCACCTTTGTAGCGTGTCCTTGAAGATGTTAATTCGATGAGGGCATCTGTCCCTACAACTCATTTATACTACTGAGGAAAATTTCATGAGTTCGGGGGACTAGAGCCCCCATTGATCAATACTTAGCTCTGTCCCTGCACGTAATAAATAATTTTCATAGGTGAAAGTCATGTTAATCTTTTCTTTGATAAATTGCATATTTTGTCATCAACATTTGATATTTATTTTAAAATTATTTTTATACTTTAAAGCATTTTATTTTAGGCTATATATTTTCAAAACTGTTTCAAGGTCTTTAGTCTTTACGAGCATCGATCTAATAGATTAAAAAAAAAAAATTTGTTGATGGGTTATGAATATTACTTGTCAAAATTATGGTTTCTAACTTGAAAAGTTATGTGATAGAGGGAGCTTGTGGGTATGGTAATATTTTCGATCAAGGGTACGGCCTCGCGACAGCAGCCCTAGGCTACTCTTCAATGACGGACTCACTTGTGGCGCTTGTTTTGAGATCCAGTGTATCAATGATCCACAATGGTGCATACAAAATGCTGGTACTATCAAAATCACTGCAACCAATTTTTGCCCGTCTAACTATAGTAAGCCTAATGATGATTGGTGCGATCCCCCACAAAAACACTTCCCCCACAAAATCATTTTAACTTGTCCATGCCCATGTTCACAATACTGCTTGCACCATATGAAGCTGGAATTATCCCCGTTAAATATCATCGAGTCTCATGTATTAAGCAAGGAAGGGTTAGGTTTCAAATAAGAAGAAATCAATATTATTTGTTTGTATTATTGTACAATGTTGGAGATGCTAGTGATATTTCTAATGTCAAAATTAAGGGCACTTAGAGCATTCTCATTGGGTGTGCCAAACATCAAAAAACCCCTCCCATGAGATGTTCTAAATGCTATAATATTTTACACACATGAACAGTACCGTTCCAAAGATGGAACGATACGGACGAAAATGCTAAAAAAAAAAATTATTCATTTTCTCTCTCTTCTTTTATGACTTGCTTTCTTCTCTCTCTTTCTTTCTTCTTTTTTTCTTTCTCCGCCTCTCCCTTCATCTTCTATCACTCTCTTTTCCTTTTTTCTTCTTCTTTCTTCTCCAAAATATTCACCTTTCCCTTTTTCTTTTCTTTTTTCTTTTTCCTTCTCTCTCTCTCTCTCTCTCTCTCTCTCTCTCTCTCTCTCTCTCTCTCTCTCTCTCTCTCTCTCTCTCTCTCTCTCTCTCTCTTCTTTGCCTAAATTGTTGCCATTGAGATTGGTTGTCATCGTGGAGTTCGACCTCACCGATGAGGTCGACTAGTGGAGATCGCATGTAAGTTTGGGCTTTTTTTTTCCCCCCAGTTGTGGATTCCATGTGATTGTGGGTGGTGGTGGAGTTGGGTTGATTCCATGTGATTTGGGTTGTATAAATGGAGTTGATTCATATCTTCATTTTTTTTTTTTTTTTTTTTGGAGAGTTTTGTGTTGATTTTGGGGAATTTTTTTTTTAGAAGTAGTATTGGGTGGCGGTGGCGGGCTATGCTTGTGAATGGTGGTGGGTTTGTTACAGTTATGTGCTTGTGTTTGTGTATGGTGGTGGGTTTTATTTTGTATTTTTTTTATATTGATGGTTTTTTAAATATTATTTTAATGTGTGGAATTGAAAAATAGAATATGTGATGTATGGTGAATTGTAAAATTGTGTGTTAAAATAATAAAGTAGACTTTTTGATGTGTCAAAATGGAATATTTATAGAACACTTGATGGGAATGCTCTTATACTGATTGGATTCAAATGTCGCACAATTCGGGCCAAAATTGGCAATTTGAACCACAGTTTACAGGGCAATTCTTGTCATTCCAAGTAACTACTAGTGATGGGAAAATGCTGCAATTTGATAATGTTGTACCTCGTAACTGGTGATTTCATCAAAATTTTCAGACCGAGTTTAATTTTTAGAAATTTACTACCATTAGTATTTATTAATAAATGGAAATATTGTCTAGATTTACGGACATGCCATTTGTAATATATTATCAATAAATTGAGTTAATTTAAGATATATCTCTTTGACTTTTGGTATTGTGGTCGTAGATCTAGAGTAGTGACCCATGTCAAATTCATTGGGGAGTTGTTAGTTTATTGGGGTTTATCTGCCCTTGGAAAACCTACATTGGAGCATACCAAGTTTTGTCTTTGTTGGCTGATATGTTTGTAAATGGCTTTGTTTGGATGGAGGGGTGGAAAATTGTGGAAGGATGGAAAATATTTAGTTTTCCCTCTTATGTGTTTGGTTGGAGGGGTGGAAAATTGTGGAAGGATGGAAAATATTTAGTTTTCCCTCTTATGTGTTTGGTTGGAGGGGTGGAAAAGTGGGCGGGTAGAAAACGCTTTTGTTTGGTTGGAGAGAAAAAGGGAATGATGGAAAATGTAATTTATATAAATTAACTATTATACCCTTGGTACATAATATATAAAAAATATATGTATTTGTACTCATTAAATAATATAAAATTTACCACATCATATATATAAATTTATATTATTATTTTTATTATTATAATGTAAAAATTACAATAATGTACATATAAATTTAATTAGTTAAAGGATTTTGTAACCAGTAAAAAGGTGGTTAGCAACTTTACACTACATCCAGCCCACAAAAACGTGGTCAGCGAAGAGGAATTCGGCAAACTTTTGTGAGCAAAAGATTTTGATGAATTATTGGTTATAAGCCTGAATTTTCACCATTATTAAATTTTCATGTATACATATCTAGTAATGTTGGCGAGGAGCATAAGATTTTCTTACTGTGTAGCCATAGTAAAAGACTCGCTATAGGATTTGGCATCATCAACACTCCTAAAGGAACAACAATTCGATTAACAAAGAATATTCATGTCTGTGTGGACTGCCACATAGCAATTAAGTTTATATCAAAGACAGTTGGCAGAGAGATCATTGTGAGATTGGTAGCCACCACTAACCAACCAATAAAAAAGGAATTCCTTATGGCACTGCCAGCCTGCTACCAAGTAAGCATAGGAAAATTATAAATACAACTAAACAGCATTGTTGTAAAGCCTTCATCAACCAAATTGTTGTCATCTACTTCCAACAATGCAGGAAATGAAAATGACATTGTTCCTTTTAAGAACTGCATCACATGATTTGTTTGGAGAACAATCTATTCATTACTTGAAAGAATTCCCACAGTAACAATGAATGACTTACCATCTCAATCCAACACACCTAGGCTAGACAAAATGCAGATCTGAACCAAGAAGAAGTACAAAACTTTAGAGCAAAATGATATTAATTTCATTCATCCATAACACTGTATAAGTTAAAATATTACATTATCTTCTAGTGTCTTAACTGAAATACAAATTCATCAAATATTGCTAATTCCACAAAAGTTAGCAAATCAAAATACAGCTACTACCAAAAGTCAGTTGTCACTACATACATTCCACAAAAGTCAACTACTACCAAAAGTTAGCAAATCAAATTTACGCCCCTTTGAACCCACAAAAGTTAGCTACTACCAAAAGTCAGTAAGGTTCCTTAGCATACATCATCTTCAATAATATTTGTCGACGTAACTCATTAGTTGGAACACCAAAAAATGCTCTCATTTTGGATGGATCCTTAATTAGGAAGAGCATAGCATCAAGTTGGTGTTACGTTGGTATTCCTATTTTCACCAGTTCAAAAAAAACTTCATCCTCCGAGTAACAATGTGGACAACCTCTCTTCGTGATAGCAAGTCCCTCCTTAGCAATCTCATGTCCTTGCATCATAATAGCAAATCTCTCCTTAGCAATTTCATTTCCTTGCCTTATACTTGCTGCCACATTATTAATTCTGGATTGAAAATTTTCCATATGCTTTTCAAGCATTTCAACCATTTAAGGTGTTTTATTCGCCTTCTTGGATGATGTCTCACATGAGTAGGAAGGAGAGACCATTGGAGAATATGATTCTACATTTGGCACGCTAAACTCATCAAAGCAATCAATATTTTCCTCCAAATTTACGCTATCCTCTCTATTCTTTTCCCATCGACGGACTTTCTCCTTTGCACTTATAAAACCTTCACCATTTGCTCTATTCTTGGAAAACAAATCAAACAACTTCTCATAATGATGAATTGGAGTTCTTTTCCATTTTTTAGCATTTGGGTTTGCCTATAAGAATACAATACACACTTATTAGTACTATTATTATTACAACAAAGTACCAACAAAATGTATCAACTTGATCTAAAAAACATTTCACAATATCAAAATAAATATAACTAACCTCTATTAAAGGTTCCCACACTTCATCTTCAACCTCAAAAAGTGCAATAATAGGATTCCATGCAAATCCACTCATGTTCTTGAAAAGGTCATGACATGAATGGAAAGTACCTTTTAATGTTTTGATGCGATTCTTGATGTTACCTTTCTCAACTACATAACTGAACGATTCTGAACACTTTTTACACATATTTGAGTAAGCTTGAGAACTCCATGTTCCATTGGGCCTATTTCCATTATTTTGTTCCTCCAACATAACGTTATGTAAGAAGCCATCCATGTCATTAGTCCATCTCATGTTAGTCGCTTTAGACTCATTATCAGTTGTCTTCTTCAATTTCTTAGACATTTTTAAGACTGCATGTTAAACATATTAGTATTTACAAGATTACATACAACTACTACAAAGAAATTAATAAGATTTACATACAAATACTACAAACAAACCAACAAAACAACAAACGACATAGCATAATGTTGCTATAAATAAACTAGTAATTCTTCTAAAATATTAATAAGGTAGATATAATAGTTGTACAAAAGTAACTACTAGTAAATGTTTAGCAACAGTCATTCCATTCGAAACTATTCCATAAAGAAAGATACACATAAGCAAATCAATTCTCATAGTCATTCCACATTCTAGTTGCTATACTAGTTCGTAATATTGCTCCTTTTCTAGCATCTGCATCACTATCATTTGTATTGTTTCTAGCTTCATTATGTATGTCATCATTTGAAATCTCTTGATCAACTTCTGCAATCAACCTTTCATCCGGATCAATTCCCATAAGATAGTTGTGCAATATACAACAAGCCAAGATAATCTCAGTAACTGTATCAACTGGAAAAAAAGGTTATATCATTCCAGATATAATAGTAAATCATTTCTTTAACACACCAAATGTCCTTTCAATGACATTGTGCAAAGAAGAATGCCGATGATTAAATAGTTCCTCAGCATTTTCTGGGCCACGTGCTGAATACTCTTTTAAATGGTAACGTACACCCCTATATAGCGCCATAAGTCTACTTCTCAGCATAAAACCCACATCTACTAGATAATATTTTCCTATTAAGAAAAGAATTTATATAAGTAATTCACTATATATATAAGTAATTCTCTATATTTTTTATAAGTATACTTTGTATTTATAACTTAACATTACCTCTAGGGATTATAAGTTTGTCTTCCTTACTTAAAGTGTTTTTAATTATCCTCGAGTCAGAGGCAATCCCTTCCCATCCAAGTAAAACGTATGTAAACCTCATGTCAAAATCACATGCTACCAATACATTTTGAGTTGTATACTCTTTCCTCCCTCGATATCTAGGCGTATCTTTTGCTGACACTTTTACACGAATATGTGTCCCATCAATAGCCTCTACACAATCCTGAAATTAAAGCAATCTATTAAATCAATAAATTTTTATTCATATTAAAACAATCCATATAGTTGCTTAAAAATATGTTTACCTTAAAGTATGGGTAAAATCTATGATTATTTCGTATCTGTTAGGGAACCTCTGCCCCATTATGTTGTAGAAGGAACTGATTTTCTAAGTAGATGACTGCTCTCAACACATTGTGAAAATGACGGCTTATGATCTCATTAGAATGGCGGAAGAAAAAGGAAAATGTACGAATTCTCTCATTATGTGCTAAAATGTAAAGAAACTTGGCTACTTGTTCTTCAACAGAAGCATTCTTAGTGTCTTTAAGACGACCAGTTCCTCGAAGAATTTTACACAACTTAGCAAAGGCATAAAGTCCCATTCAAATTATGTCTCTACATTTCCTACTACATCTAAGTTCATTTAATAGTTCTTGCCGAATATTTTCTCTTTCCGCACTACTTTCGATAAGTACTCTATCCACATAACGTGGACTACAATATATGCCCATCATCCATATTCCATGCACCACAAGAAGTTGCAAAATTGCTACATCTCGTCTTCTCTACCAATCAGTCAAAAGTTGCAAACCAAATTTGTTCAATTCATGAATATTTCTTAGTTGATCTTGACAATTTTCCTCCCAACTTTTACTCAAATCTTCCGGTGGACTATTATCCCAATTAGTTGAATTATCCATCTACCAAATATCCATCACAAGTAAAAAATAATCAACACATTGGTCATAATAATTACTAATTAAAGCAACTTACCCTTGTTGTTTTGTTTTTATCATCCCAAACATAACTACCAAAGAAACACTATAAAAAAAAACTAATACACATAACTAATCATGTAAGAAATTATGTCAAGCTCAAGTTCTTAATCTAAGACAAATTATTGGTAGGGAATGTTAATTGCTACTTTCTAAAATCTAATGATCAAATTGGATATTAGTGTAAACTTTAAGAAGTAGATATGGTTTTATCCCTTAAAAAGTGTATTATATTTTTATTCTTTTTTAGCATATACCATAATCACGACCAATTTCATAACCATATTATATAATTTCCATCCAAAGAAAAAATGTTTAAAGTTATTTTTTTCTTTTTTGGTAATAATTTTATTCTTGTATTGATTATATATATGCTTATTGTTATTGATTTAATTTTATAAAAAAATCTTGACATTGGTTCCTATTTTCACTATTGTCTATTTGTTAGATATGCCAATTCTTGCAGAGCATGGAACCTGTTTTCTTTCTTAACAATTTTATTATTATTATTATTATTATTATTATTTTGAAAAATCTCCTTTAACCTACTACATGGCGATTCAAGACTATCCACATATATAATTTAAACAAGTCAAATGATGTAGTTCCGGTGTTAATGATAATTGACCTCAAGATAGAGATGGTTCAAAATCATGGAAGATGGGATGCACAGAATTGAGCTACGTAGGTCAAGTCACTCTATAAGACAAAATCATGGAAGAAGAAGGTGATTGGTAGTGACAACACAAAGGCTTAGCTTGCTTGAGAAAATAACTTAAAAGCTTACAGCCTATAACAAACAACTTTTAGACTTTCAGTTACACTAGGGTTGTGTTTATAGTAAAATATTTAAGTTTCAGTAAATGATTTTATATTTGAAACAAATGGAACAAACAAAAAACTCTTTCATTTTGATTGCTACATGTTTAGCCATCTATGAGATACCAAAAGGTAACACAGTTGGTTAAGAACACTCTTATGCAAAGCCATCATTTGACACCATTTTCATCCAAGTTTGCTGTTATCATTACACACAATCATATATATAAATTAACATGGATTCTAACAATCACAACTAATACCAACAGGATTCATCAAACTTGGATGAAAATTAACATGGATTCAGCAAAACATAACCACTAATAAATGAAAACCTTATACCAACAGATTCTAACAATCACAACTAATACCAAACAATAAAATCCACCAACTATGAACACACACAGGCAGGCACACATGTAAACTAAAATGTTGTGCTCTTTAAAGTGTAAACTATAATGCCCTATAATTCATTAAATACTAATAATTGAAAGCATAATTGATAATAGAAGTTACTGATGGAGTAGTGGATTGAACTGACTGAAAATTTGAAGGCAAAGAACAAGCACGGATACAGAGCTTCGGCCACTGACCACCAACATCCGAAGCAAAGGCATAGAGAAGGAGAGAAGTAAAGGTGGCAGTGAGTGAGAGTGAGAGGCACCGAAGTCCAAAGTAGAAGAAAACAAACAAACAATACACAGATTCTTTACATGCATAGATTCAATAATCCCAAATGGGTTTGCAAAAAATAAGAAATAGGAGAAAAATTCTGGGAAGAACGGAATTAAAAAAAAAAAAATTCAAATAGCAAAAAAAATGGAGAAGATCATACCTATCTTAGCTAGAGAGGAAATCAAAAGACCCCTTGGCTGGAGAAAAAAACAAACAGAAATGAGTACATGGTAGATAAACAACTGAAAAAAAAAAAAAAAAAAAAAAATAATAAATCACGTTGAAAAAAAAAAAAAAAAAAAAAAGGGAGAACCTAGAACAGTGGACAGTGTGCTGAAGGTAAAGCTGAGAAGATGAGAAAAGTGATAAGGATTTTGTGGGGCAAAAGTCATCAGGGGTGTAGGTGAAGGGCATGAATGCGGGTTGGTGGGAGGGTATTACGGTAAAACCGCAATGAGGCGGTTTTCCCTCATTGATTTTCCTCCCGATTTGGAAGGAAAAGTTTTGTGGGCCTGGGAGAGAAAATTTTCTCTCGGTTATTCCACTCCTCCTATTTTCTTCCCACTCCCAAACAGGGGAAAACCCATTTTTCTACTCCATTTTCCTTCTTATATTTTCCATCCATCCTAAATCCACCCAACCAAACACAGTGTTAGAGTTTAAGCTATATGCTTTGTTAGATTCCCAAAAAAAAAAAGTCCAATTTTTTTGCAAGTTACGCATTTCATCAAAGTTTAATGCACAGTTGAAGACAAAATCAAGGAATTTATTGTTTTTGAGTAAAAATGGGATTTTAGCAAGGTTTAGATCCTATGGATTTTTTAGGGTAAGTGGTTAATATGTAGGCATATCATCAATTTGCTTATACATCTTTAAATTAATCATTTCTCAAAAAAAAAAAAAACTTTAAATTAGTCTTTCAAAACAATAAATATTCCTATTTATCCTAAACACCTCTCAACTTCTAGACTTGTCTCTTCTAAAAATGATTCAAATCTTCTAGAGTTCCTAAGGTACTCTACCAAGTGGATTGAAGGAATTGATCGAGTTGGATGGATCCATCATTTGTGGTTGAAAAGATTGAAAGTTTTAAGGATGCAAGAGATTTGTATAAAAATATAGAGGTTTTCTTCTTGAATGATTTTGCCAGGGAGTGTTTTTTTTTTTTTTTTGGATTCAGATGTTTTAGCTTTTGGTGAAGAATGGTGGGAGTAATTTTGCGGATTGATGATTATTTCAAGTTTGAGATCCATTCTATCGAAAAAAGAAAAAGAAAAAAGAAGCTTGAGATTTGTTTGTCTAACGTTAATGCTTACAGCTTACTAAGCTTAATCAATTTTTTGTGTTTTTTTTTTTTATTTTTTTTTTTTTTTATACAATATAGAAATTCTACTCTATCTTAATTTAACTATATAAGTTAATATTTAAGTTAGTGAATTGATGAGGTGGCAATATCTTAAACCATTAATTTTAAATAAGAGATGAGAATTTAAAGAAATTTACTTAGCAAAATACTCTAAAAACTCTAGAAGATTTTAATTCCTCTTGGCACATGCACATTTCCACAAGTAATCATCTTAGGCTCTCTCTCCACTGCTTGCTTCCAAAAAAGAAGCAAGGTCCAATAAGGGAAAAATAGCCTTTAAATCGTCTTCATAAGCCATTTGTAGCATTCAAAGTAGACAAAAATAAATAAATAGAAGAGGCATCAAAGGTAAGGATGGTAAAATGTCCTCACCCTACCCTGCACGGGTTTTCCTACCTTTTTGTGGCAGGGATAAGTTTTGCTTGTCCCCGTCCCATCTTACTCTACCTTACCACAAATGTGTGTTTATATATATGTGTGTATTTTATTTAATATTTATTTAAATTATTTTTTATACATATCCTATTTATAAGTTTTGTTGTTACTTATTCATTTACCATTTCTCTCTCTTTCTCAATAAGAAAACATTATTAGAAAAAATAATCAAATTACATAGTATATACACAACACAAATAATATACGCAGCCACCTACAAGAACATCACCTAAATGAACAAGCATTTATAAACTCAATCAAATCGTAAAACAAGAATGACAACTCCAAATAGCCATCCACTCATACAAGGTGCAAAGTAAAATAAACTTTAGATCTAATATAGAATGTTCAATCCCCTCGAATAAGTGACTGTTACATTCTTCCCAAGTAGTCCACATGATGCACAAAGGAGTAGCATTCCAAACAATCGCATTCTTATGCCAATCTAAAGGTCCCTTCCAACAAACCAGCAAATCTACCACCCTCCTTGGCAATTGGCATAGTCCAATGTAGGCTAAAAAAACAAACCACCAAGGACCAAAGCTAGAAAGAAAACTCATAATGCAAAAGCAAATAATGCACAAAATCACTACTATCCTTGCAAAAAGAGCACCACTCAACAACATGAATCTATTTATTACAACGACCCATTGTAAAAATCTTTCCTCTAGTAGCTGTCCATGCAAAGAAGGCAACCTTGGGAAGAACCTTGATCCCTAGACACTCTTCCATGGAAAAGGATTTAGGCTGCCTTGAGAAAGAACATATAGACTTCACCTAAAAAAAACATTGTTCCTTGAAGGAATCCAACCAATTCAATCATCCTTGCCTCTGCCAATCTTGTAAGAATAAAGATGAAGAAAAATTGCAGAACCTCCAAATCTCAATTCTGAAAAGGCTTAAGGAATGTGACATGTCAAAGCAAACTACCATTATACCCTTGCATAAGTTCCCCCACTGTAGCCTCTTGGGGTCGATAAATGTGAAAATTTTATGGTGGAAAAAGCTTCATGAAGAGGCACTTTCCCATACCATGGATCCAGCCAAAATTGAATGCACTGACCATCACTAACTTCAAATTTAAAAAAGAAGAGACACTTAACCAACTTTTACAAAAAAGTAATATTTATTGCACACAAATTGTTTTATACAACTCGAAAAAATTAAAACCTTAAAATGTTTGTGCGGTTGTCCATTAGTGACCCAACTTGGAAATTGTGAAGTTATTTTGTTTCCCTTGACAAAAATCCATATGCCTCGTGGTTGTGGACTTACATTTCTCAACTAACCACTTAGCCCAACAGGCTTTACTAATCTAATTAAAGTTGCTTAAGGTGAGAGGTCTTGTTGCAAGTGTCATTCACTCTATTGCTAATTTGTTATTGTAAAGTTGTTATTTACAACTATATATTTTTGTTGGCTTATATTCCATGCCAAATTTGATTGTAATTTTATTCAATCGTTTGTACCTTGTTTTTATTGTGGGATTTCATTGTAAGGGTTGTGTGATAAAGAGAGTAGTGTGAAGATTCAAGCATTTGAAAACTGAAGAAGTTCTCGCGAATAGCTCGCAACTTAGCATCCCGCGAAGTATCTCATGTGCCTTGCACATACTGAATGCGAAGAGTCAGGCCAGATGGAAACAACTGTGTCTCGCAAGTATTTCGCGAGTAAAGCCTTCCCGCGAGACACCTGCGAGACATTCTGTTCTACCAGTCTGTCCAGTCTAATACACACTTTCTGTGCCTACACTATTTACTCTCACATTACCCACAAATGTTGAGGAGTGCTTCTGAGAGAAAACCCTAGTCAAACACCTTGAAAGTTAGAGATTGTTATACCCACAATCCTCTAAACATTTGTTTTGAGAATTTCCTTAACTCCTACTTCTCCATTTCTATACCATTGAGATGTTGATAACCCAAACACTTACCATATCCTTTCAGAGTGTTAAGTAAAGTTTTGGTGCTGTTGGGAAGCATTAGAAGAAGCCTAGGATGGCAGATGCAACATAGAGCTTGTTGCGGGATCCGAAGAGTTAGACAAGACACGGTTCCAAAAAGTCTTGTTAGAGTAGCAGCTTAGAGGGCTTAGGTACAAATGGTAGATTAGGCTTGGAGGGTCTCTTGCTCATTCATGTATCCCAACTGATTGTCTAGTAGATCGATTTCTACTTGGAGAGCGACAGAGAGGTTTTTCGCGTAGTTCTTCGGTTTCCTCTTTGATAACACATCTTGGTGTTATCTATATTTGCATTTCTCTTCCCTACTCTTGTTCATTTCATTTTTACTACTGTGTTGCTTTAAATATAGATTAGAGTAGTTCTCTTGCTTATACGCTTGTGTTTACACTATTCCGCACTTTGTATTAAGTTAGTGTAAAATCAACCAAGCCGTAACTTTGATTTGGGGGGTCTAAACAACTCTTGTGTTTTCGACACATTTACGAGCTTTCAATTATTTTGTTACACATCATACCCCACCTAAACCCACTTGCTAGCTCATGCATTAACTAAACCCACTTGAACATATCGCGTAATTCTTCAATTTCCTCTTCTATAATACGTCTTGGTGTTATCTGTGATTGCATTTCTCTTCCCTACTATTGTTCATTTCATTTTTACTGCTGTGTTGCTTTAAATATGGATTAAAGTAGTTCTCTTGCTTATACGCTTGTGTTTACACTATTCTGTACTTAGTATTAAGTTAGTGTAAAATCAACCAAGCCGTAACTTTGATTTGGGGGTTTAAACAACTCTTGTGTTTTCGACACATTTACGAGCTTTCAATTATTTTGTTACACATCATACCCCACCTAAACCCACTTGCTAGCTCATGCATTAACTAAACCCACTTGCACATAAGGTGAACTTGAGCTTGTTTATAGGCCTGGTAATAAACTTGATTTGGGCTTGACAAATAAGCTCAATTTTTAACCCTTAAATTTATGTCACACTTTATATATGTATTCTCATTATGTCTTACATGAGTTTTTCCTGTCTCAAAGAGTGGATTAGCTAGGACTGATTTAGCTCGTTCTATCATTTGAGATGATTTTGAATTTACTCTCTAAAGTTTCAAAATTTAGATTCGTATCCTTAACATTATTTATAATTTGGATTTAAGTCATTTCATCAATGCTATCTAATAAGGTGTTTGTTAAGTGCCAACTAAGTTCAAAATGATATCTTTTTTTTTTTTTTCCTTAAGAAAAAAAAAAGTAGGTTATTTTAATAAATCACTAGTTTTCAAATTTCACCCTTAGGGTTGAGATAATTTTTATTTTTCCACATAAAGTTTTAAAATTTGGATCCATAAAACTACATCATTTTGAGTTTAAATAGCACTTAATGGAGATCTTATTATGATGCATGGATGGAAGGACTTAAATTTAAATACTATATATATAATGTTAGAGATATGGATAACTTTAAGAGACAAATCAAAATTAACCCAAATTTTAAGGATATAAATTACAGTTTTGTATTTTTTTTATATACATATTCAATTTAAATTTTAAATCACTTATCTTTTCAATTCTCTTTGCCATCTCTTCATTTTCCTTGTTATTTTTATCTTATTAGTGTTGAAGTCATCCTATTAGTATTTGCAATTGCAAAAGACCTTCACTTTATCTCACTCCATTATCCAACCCAAGGGGTACCAATGATTGAATCTTGCACTGCCACGCCTAATTTCCATCCATGTTTATAAGACATTTCACGCACTTTTCATTTTCAATTAATTAATAAAATATTAATAAAAAGGGAAAAATACAAAAAATACAAAAAAAATTCTAGAAATTTTGAGTGTATCCAATTAACTCTTTGAGGTAGTATTATTTTTGTGGGGATAAAAACCCAAATTTATATATTGGGCCTTGGGCCCTATTTGAAGATGTGGGTGCATCCGAGGAGGAGTAAATGATTGGGAAAGGCCCCGAACTAGAGAACCACGCAAGTAAATGATAGAGGAATATAGTCCGAGGAGTGTGTCCTCCTCGGATATGAGGAATATCGGTCAAGCAAATACCTAGGCGGTTTAGGTGACCTTCCTGGCAGTTCCAATGATAAGGATGAATTTCAGGCACGTATAAAGATGATAAGAATAGAGAAATATCTAAAGAAAAAGCTACTACCACCGCATTAAATGTCACCGCATTAAATACACTGCAGCAATTTTTCTGACCGCATTTATATAGAGAAAACTCCTAAACAGTGCAGTCTCAGCTGCCATCATTCATGGAGAACCAAAGAAGGTACTTGATAGGACATATACTCAAGTGAAATGCTTAGATGAAGAACAAGTGGACGATCAAGATAGTCTGAAAGAAAACTATATAAATGTAAAAGATCTCTCATGAGAGGGGGATCGAAAAAAAAAAAGGAGAGGAAGAAATAAGGAAGATTTACTGTAGCTCTAAGAATTGTATTAGCTTTTAAAACAAAAGTTTATCTCCTCAGACATCAATTTATTCAAGTTAGTTTGTTTTTGCACTTGCTCATCTTTTAAATCTTTTTTAAACGTTGTTTAATTTACAATCAGTCCAGCACTTTCACCCATTCTCTACAAATTTATTGTATTGGGCTTGTTAGGCTCATATTCCATATCTTTTGGGCTTGGGCTACAAATCTATACCCTACAATTGGCACCGTCTATGGGAAGAGCTTGAGTAAGAGTGAAAACAAAGGTTGATGATGGCTGAATCAGGTCAACAACCAGCAGAATCTAAGGTATCCCAACACGTTGATCCTTTCCTCAACCTGGAGCAGAGAGGTGATCGTGAAGGTAGTGTACATACCACACATACTAATCGAAACCAACCACGAGATGGAAGTCATATGTCTCATGTAGAGAATAACAAGAACATGCAACTGGAGATTAATCATTTAAAAAGGGAGTTGCGCCATGCAAAGAGGAAGCAGACTTCTTCAAACTCTGATGATAATTCTGATGACGAACAAGACGTTACTTATAGACGGAGGTCTCGAACACCAGTTAGTGAATCATTTTCCTATGAAGAAAAACATTATCGTAAATGGCAACCTTGAAGCCCATCACGTGGAGGCGTAGGGAACGATGCTATAAGCAAAGCCTTGAACCAAATTTTCAGATTGCCTTTCACACGTAGGATTGAAGAGGTAAGACTCCCTTGTCACTTTCATCAGCCAATGTTCATTATCTATAATGGTAGAACAAACCCTGTGGAACACGTGAGCCATTTCAACCAAAGGATGGCTATCCATTCCAAGGATGAAGCTTTGATGTGCAAAGTTTTTCCCACCAGTCTGGGACCAGTTGCAATGAGATGATTTAACAGTCTAAAAGCAGATTCCATTAGTTTCTTTAAAGAACTCACTTAAGCATTTGGTTCCCGTTTTGTAACCTGCCAAAGTGTCACTCAGCCCTTAACTTCCTTGCTATCCTTGAACATGCAAGAAGGTAAGACCCTGAAAACGTACTCAAATAGGTACTGGGAGATGTTTAATGAGATGGAAGACGATTTTGATGAAGTGGCCCTTAATACATTTAAACTCAGCCTCTCCACTGACCATGGTTTAAGAAAATCTCTGACTGGAAAGCTTGTCACCAGTGTGTGTCAACTGATGGACATGATTGATAAGTATAAAAGAGTTGAAGAGGATCAACAGAAAGGAAAAGGGAAGGATAAGGCTATCCTTCAGGAGATGAGGGATTTCAGGTCAAATCGTTACAGTAACAATAAACCACGGAGAGATTTCATTAGACAATCAAGATCGACGAATCCTCAAGCAGTCAACGCAGTATTCCAAGAGCCAGTGCATCAAGTTTTGGAGAAGATTAAAAATGAACCATTCTTCAAACGACCGAACAAGATGGTGGGAAATCCTGAAAGACGTAATCATAACCTCTACTGCCAGTATCACCAAGATCATGGGCATACCACAGAAGATTATAGGAGTCTCTGAAATCACTTGGAATAGCTTGTCCATGAGGGTAAGTTAAAACAACTCCTGCATTATTCCAATGGTCAAAGGAGTTAAGCATGCTCAGAATCTCAGAGATGTTTCAAGACCCTCCTTGGGAACTATCAATGTCATCTTCGTTGCACCTGAGAGAACAAGATCCTACCCATCCAGGATAATGTCCGTAGCCCATCTACCTACATGAGACATTAATCAAGATCTGAATAGGGCTAAAACGGATATTCCACCAGTTCTAGGTTTCTCGGATGAAGATAAGATTGGAACCATCCAACCTCATGACGACGCTTTGGTAATCGCCCTCAGAATTGGGGAGTATGATGTGAAGAGAGTAATGGTGGACCAGGGCAGTGGAGCTGAGATAATGTATCATGATCTTTATAAGGGGCTGAACTTAAAACCTGAGGACTTAACACCCTATAGTTCCCCCTAGTGAGTTTCGAAGGAAGAGTTGTTATCCCAAAGGGCCAAATACGATTACCTGTGCAAACTAATCCAGAGGAATTAGAGGTAGATTTCATTGTTGTAGACGCGTATTTACCCTATACTGCAATTGTGGCTAGACCCTAGCTTCATACGCTAGGGGTTGTTTCCTCTACTCTGCATCAGAAGGTTAAGTATCCATCTGAAGGCCAAGTTAACGAAATTTTGGGAGATCAATCTATGGCAAGACAGTGCTTAGTGGCTGCCATTCAGCATAAGCCCAAAGCTGAGTCCTCGGCTTATGCTGGAAAGGATTTATAGCAGTTAAAACCTCTGGCATTGCCCATCGATGATTCAGCAGAGGGTGCAAAGTGTGAAGATTTGATAAAAGTTGCTATCGAAGACGATCCAGAGAAGTTCTTTCAAGTTGGATCTTAGTTACCTCTTCAGGAGAAGGAAGAGCTGATAGAATTCCTTAAAAGAACATTGATGTATTTGCCTGGAATGTATACAAAGCCTCGGGGGTGGATCCAAAATTCATATGTCACCATCTGAAGGCCAACTCATTGATCACCCCTAGGAAACAGCCCCCTCGGCGCCCATCCAAGGAGCACGCTGATGCAATGCGAGAGGAAGTAACAAAGCTCAAACAAGCTGGAGCTATTAAATAAGTTTTTTATCCTAAATGGCTAGCAAATACTATGGTGATGAATAAGAAGAATGGGAAATAGCGAGTGTGCGTAGATTTCACTGACTTAAATAAGGCTTGCCCTAAGGATCCATTCCCTATGCCTAAAATAGACCAACTAGTGGATGCCACTGTTGGCCATCCTCAGATAAGTTTCTTGGATGCTCTTCAAGGTTATCACCAAATACCTTTAGCCTTGGATGATAAAAAGAGATTGCTTTTGTTACCCCTATTGAGAACTACCACTACAAAGTGATGCCTTTTGGTTTGAAAAACGCGGGATCCACATACCAAAGAATGATGACGAGGATGTTTGAGCCACAGTTGGGTAAAAGTATTGAGATTTACACAGATGACATGGTGGTGAAGAGCAAGATTGTTTCTGAGCATGTGAAGGATTCTGAAAACATTTTTGAAGTTCTTAGAAGATACAAGTTGCTTCTAAACGCTTCCAAATGCTTGTTTGGTATGGGATCAGGCAAATTCTTAGGTTACATGGTAACTTACAGGGGAATTGAAGTCAACTCCGGTCAGATAAAGGCCATCAACAATTTACAACCTCCTCGAAATCCCAAAGAAGTCCAGAAATTGACTGGAATGGCTGCCTCTCTGAACTGATTTATCTCTCGATCAGTAGATAGGTGTAGACCTTTCTTCTTGCTGATCAATAAGTGGAAAGGATTTGAGTAGACTGAAGAATGTGCTTTAGCTTTCCAGCAGCTCAAAGATTATCTAGCTTGGCCACCGATCATGTCCAGCCCTGAGCCGGACGAAGTCTTGTTTGCCTACATTGCTATGACTCCTTATGTTGTAAGTTTGGTGTTGATAAGAGTGGATCGAGGTGTGCAAAAGCCAGTTTACTATGTGAGTAAGTCGTTGCATGAGGCCAAGATTCGTTATCTGCCACTGGAGAAAGTCATCCTGGCAGTAGTGTTTGGTACACGGAAGTTGCCTCATTATTTCCAAGCACATACGGTTGTTGTTCTTACCCAACTCCCGCTTAAAACCATACTCAGAAGTGCTGACTACACATGGAGAATAGCTAAATGGGGCACTGTTTTAGGGGCTTTTGACATCAAGTATATGCCCCATACCTCCACAAATGGACAGGTCCTCGCGGATCTAGTAACCGAGTTCACTGAGCCTTCGTTAGAAGAATTGAAGCCAGTACAAAACATGGATGAAAAATTAGTTGCGTAATTTTTCAGAAATGCCCTTCATTCTGGTAGGTGTATGTAGACGGTGTAGCAAATCAGAAAGGTTCTGGAGTGAGACTAGTGTTAATATCTCCAGAGAAGATCATTATTGAAAAGTTGCTAAGACTAGACTTCGCGACCACAAATAATGAGGCTAAATATGAAACTCTACTAATGGGAATGGCAATGGTTCAAAAAATGGGAGGAAAATTAGTGGAAATGTTCTTAGACTCAAGGCTAGTCATCAGCCAATTACAAGGGGAATTTGAGGCGAAAGATGAAAGAATGCAAGAGTACTTGAGCCAAGTTAAATGTCTCGAGTTAGAGTTCGAATCTTTTAATTTGTTACATATCCCTAGAAATGGTAATGCACATGCTAATTCTTTGGCCACGCTCGTAACCTCCTTGGCACAGAATCTGCCTCGGGTTATCCTCGTTGAAGACTTGCATAAACTCACGGAGATAAGAAAAGAGGCAGTCCAAGTTCATCAAATCAGAGCTAAGCCAAGTTGGATGGACCCTATAATTCAATTCCTGAAAAAGGATACTTTGCCTGAAATAAGGTTAGAAGCTGACAAAGTTCCAAGGAAGGCTACTAGATTCTGGCTATCCGAGAACTAGAAATTGTACAAGCGTTCCTATTCAAGGCCGTATTTGTTGTGCATACATCCTGAAGCAGCTGAATCACTTTTCGAGGAGTTACATGAAGAAATCTGTGAAAGTCATATTGGAGGTAGATCCTTGGCACATAGAGCTATTACCCAAGGCTATTGGTGGCCAAATATGCAAAAGGAGGCCCATGAATATGTTAAAAAGTGAAATCAATGTCAACAATTTACACCAAACATACATCAACCAGGTGGAATCCTTAATCCATTATCCAGCCCATGGCCATTTGCTCAATAGGGTTTAGATATCGTGGGTCTATTCCCCAAAGCAGTAGGAAACAAGAAGTATCTTCTGGTCGACACAGATTATTTCACCAAATGGGTTGAAGCTGAACTTTTAGCTAACATCAGAGACGTTGACACAAAGAAGTTTGTCTGGAAAAATATTGTTACTCGGTTTGGGATTCCTCATACCCTCATCTCGGACAATGGCCTTTAGTTTGACAGCAAAGCGTTCAAAAATTATTGTTGTGAATTGGGAATCACGAACAGATACTTTACCCATGCTTATCCCCAAGGAAATGGGCAAGCAGAAGCTGTTAACAAGGTCATAGTAAATAGACTAAAGAAGAGGCTAGATGATGCGAAGGGCAAGTGGGTGGAGGAACTACCACATGTACTCTGAACATACAGAACTACGCCTCGTAGGTTTACTAGGGAGATAATGAGCAGCTAGAGAAGAATTTGGATCTGATTGAGGAAAGAAGGAAAAATGCAATGGTTCAATTGGCATATTACCAACAAAAGCTTAGATAGAGTTATGACGCCAACGTAAAGCTAAGGCCTTTAACACCTGGTGATCTAGTACTCAAGAAAGTTGTGAACACTGCAAAGAACCCAGCTTGGGGAAAATTAGGACCCAATTATGAAGGGTCATATCGTATTACCTCAATGGTTGGCATTGGGGCATATTTTTTGGAAGACTTAGATGGTCATGTAATATCACGTCCTTGAAATGTAAACAACCTTAAAAGATATTATTATTAATCGAGTTTTTTCTTTGATCAATATGTTTATTTATCACATAAAGATTTCAGGGAAAGTGTTTAAATTTAAATCTAATCATGCCTGAAGTCCTCGGACTAGATGATATGGGTTAGTTAACACTCCGTTACAATTCTTATAGGTGTTTAAACTTAAATCCAATCATGTTTGAAGTTCTCAAACTAAATGATATGGGTTAGTTAACACTCTGTTACAATTCTTATAGGTGTTTAAACTTAAATCCAATCATGCTTGAAGTCCTCGGATCAGATGAT
Source organism: Quercus suber (assembly GCF_002906115.3). Taxonomy (NCBI): domain Eukaryota; kingdom Viridiplantae; phylum Streptophyta; class Magnoliopsida; order Fagales; family Fagaceae; genus Quercus; species Quercus suber. Next base: position 426,514 of record NW_027069602.1, on the reverse strand, counting down.
ATGGTTTAGTTAACACTCCGTTACAATTCTTATAAATGTTTAAACTTAAATCCAATCATGTCTGAAGTCCTCAGACCAGATGATATGGGTTAATTAACACTTCGATACAATTCTTATAAGTGTTTCAACTTAAATCCAATCATGCCTGAAGTCCTCGGACCAGATGATATGGGTTAGTTAACACTCCTTTACAATTCTTATAAGTATTTAAACTTAAATTCAATCATGCCTAAAGTTCTCGGAAGTATTTAAATAGATTCTAACTTATAATAGGCCTCTTCGATCATGTACTTAGTTCAAAATTAATGCGCAGTAGTATTCTTTGTTAGTGTTATAAAAAAACCAATTCAGATAAAGCATCTAATTATTTACTTAAGTACCAGAAAATATATAAGACCTTCATACCATTCATTGCTTCCTATGTTTATTAACAATTCTTATACGACCCACTTTTTTCAGTATTTGTATAAGTTATTTACATCATTAGCAGGATATTGTTGTTAAGTCTGCTCAGGTTACAGTAGCTATAGATTAGCGTTATTTGCAAAAACAATAAATCTTATAATATGTGCAATGAAGATATAGAAAATAAAAGAAGAACAATTTCATTGATTAAAAGGAAAATACTTTTCAGTCCCTTACAATGCTAGCAAAAAATAATAATAATAATAATACAGGTATGAAAAAAAAGTCCTAAATATCTAAGCCTTCATCTGGCTGGACTGGATGGCAGCAGCATCTGGGGCTTGGTCCTTAGGTTCAGAGAAGTTTTCTTCTTACCTAAGTCCTAACCCTTATCTTGAGGATCCTCAGCTTGCTTGCCTTGACCACTAACTTGACCAGACTCTTTAGGAGTTTTAGGAAGGGTAGGAGGGACTTGGCCAACTAAGGGCTACTTCGAGGCCTCTAGGAGTTGTTTAGAGGGAGAGGAGTCAGGATCTAGGAGTTCGCAAATTTCAGGATCGTAGTAGACGCTTCCAGGTCGCCTCAAGTCAGATTCTGTAGGGACCCCAGCAGCATAGAGGGCTTTACCCCAGGTTATATCACAGTAATTCCTGAATACTGTAGAAAACTTCTCTATGAGTCTGACTTAAGTCTCTTCCACCTCAAGCTTGTATGCTGCCTGCTTTTCAGCCTCGGCTGCCTCCTTGACCAATTGGGCAGCATCCCTAGCTTTCTGAAGCTCAGCTCGAAGATCCTTCACCATTTGTCTCTCTATCTCCAGATTAATCTCAGTCATGTACAATTGCTTTCGTTGATCTTCGGCCTACTTTTCAACAGTCTTAAGGCCTGCATCAAGACTATTTCTTTCTTTGGTCATCTCTTTTAGCTGCTTGGACAACTTAGAATAATCTTCCTTCAGATTAACTAGAGATTTTTCAACCTCAGACCGAGAATGGGCCTTCGTCTGGGCTTCATTGCGGGCGTCTTTATTCAATTCCTCGGCCACATAAATTTGCTGGGTAATCTACATAACATAATGGAAAATTTTAGTATAAAATAAAGAAAATGGGCAAATAAAAATGACCAATATCTTAATTAGAGAAGTGGATCAATTCACTTACCACGGCCAAGTCCCTCTTAAGGGATAGGAAGAGTTCATGCTGACTGAAGTGCCTGTAAGCATCCATATCCTTTGGCAGGAGAAGAGGTTGCTCCAGAGCCTCAGCAATGAGACATGCCTTTCCCCCTTGATAATTTCTGACTATGGTGTTCCAAGGGAAGGGAACACCACCCAACTTTAGCTTAGGGGACCAGATGCGCTGTCCTCGGTATACATCAGTAATGAGAGTGTCTTCTCGGCTCTCAACAGACGAAACCCTTTTTCCCAGTTGATCCTTAGCCACTCTCTGTTATTTATTTCCTTTTGAAGGCTCCACCTCACCTTCCTCAAGAATTGTATTAGGCCTTTTCTTTTTCAGCTCAGGGATTGGCTTTAGGCCGAGGTTAGTAGGGAGCTGAGGAGGAGGTGGGGGAAAATTAACAGCGGGCCGGGACTTGGTGGCTTCTTTGGGCATAGCTACTTTATTCCTTGTCTTCATAAAATCTTTTAAGCTTAAAGCCATCTCTTCTCCTTCTTCCGAAGAGTTGTCTGGAAGGGCAGTTATTAAAACAGAGGCATGGACACTAAACTGCCTATTAGTCTCTTCCTCGGCATCTGAAATAGGAATTACCTAAACCTCCCTGGATGTCTCTCCTTCGAAACGAAACTGATTAATCTGTTTATCTAGGGACGAGGTCGAGGAAGCAACTCTTTCCTCTTCTGTGGCAGCTTCGAGGGGAATCTGTTGAGCTAGAGGGATGAACAGTGGTACACCATGCGAAACCGAATGTGGTACAGGAGGAAGATCGAATGGAGACAAAAAATTAGGCCAAGATACATCTATTCGGTTTATCCGATAGTCTCCCTGCGTTATGGCGTTACCAACCGGTTGAAACACGTCCGAGAAAGGTTTGAAATCCAAAATAAGGTGGACAGCCCGAAGTTGCCTGTCTACACTTACAAAGATCTCCAATCTTAGTAGATAATTAAGAGTGGCGACCTTAGTTAGGCTGAGTAGATGAGCAACATGCCTTCTATCTGTAAACACCACAGCAGAAGCATATTCAGAAACTTAAAGTAAACCATTAATAAGAAGAAAAGAAAAAACAACACTGCTAATGAAAACCCTAAATCTATTATTAGGGAACCTAAATCTGAGATATCCCACTTGGCTCTCCTGGTTGGGTTGGGCAATGAAGACTGTCATGCCACGCTCCCAAGACAATCAGGTAGTCGTCTTTCATCCCTTTATTAGACTTGAGAAGACAGGAGATGAACCTAACACTGTTGGATCGGGACTTAAGGTAAAATCTCACCCCTTTTTGTTTATGGCATTCGTACATATAAACTATGTCTAGCTAGGTGAGCCCCAAGCCCAAATGTTGGTTCAAAGCGTCAACTGCTCCTAAGATCCTAAAGAGGTTATGTGCGCACTAGTGGGGGCAAAGTCTATGGTTACGTAGGTAGTCTCTAGTAATGCTACCCATGGGGAGAGTCATTCCCCCCTCTATAAAGGCTATCATAGGGATTATGACCTCTCCCACTGCTCGGTCGATGTTTATTCCTTTCGGGGGACAATACCTCAGGTTTACTTCCTGCGGTATGTCATACGTTTCCTTAAATGTTTCTATCAAGGCAGGACTATCAACTAGATACTTAAATCTACCCATTTCGGATAAGCAAAAAAGAAGAAACACTAAAAATGACAACTGGGAAATGAAAGCTTGAAGGCTGAGGAAGCTGGCCGAGGAGAGAAAGAAGGGTCCGAAGATGTTAAAACTTACACGAACTAAGTTAAATTGTAATCCTAGAAATCCTCAGAAGGATTCTCAAGGATTCGTGAAGAAATAAGACTAAGAAATTGCTTGAGTTGGAAGGTGAGTTTTGTAAGTTTGAATACTTGAGTTCGCTGGAGAGTTTGAGAAATTGTGAAGTAAAGAAGAAGTGATCTCCTTTGAGGCTTTATATAGGGGCCAGAAAATAGGTGGGAGTTATCCCGCCCAAATCTTGAGGAAAAATGTCGTTCGTTGGATCAATGGTTCACCGTTGGATGCCAAAGACATAGCGCCGCCTGGAGCAATTAATAACGCTTCGTAAATACCAAAATGTCAGCAACAATGATGAAGCGCCTAAATCTATTCTCTCACACGTGTAAACTCAGGTAATTTTTACATTTTTAGCCTTTATTTCTGTGGCATATCAAAATTCCATTTTTTCTCCTTAGATGTGAGGGAAAAATTAAAATTTTGAGGAACTATTGTGGGGATAAAAGCCCAAATTTATATATTAAACCTTCGACCCTATTTGAAGATGAGGGTGTGTCCGAGGAGGAGTAAATAACTAGAAAAGGCTCTGGGCTGGAGAACCACGCAAGTAAATGATAGAGGAATATAGTTCGAGGAGTGTGTCCTCCTCGAATATGAGGAATATCAGTCAAGCAAATACCTGGGCGGTTTAGGTGACCTTCCTGGTAGTTCCAATGATAAGGATGAACTTCAGACATATATAAAGATAATAAGAATAGAGAAATATTTAAAGAAAAAGCTGCTACCACCGCATTAAATGCACTGCAACAACTTTTCTGACCACATTTATGTGAAGAAGACCCCTAAACAGTGCAGTCTCAATTGCCACCACTCATGGAGAATCAAAGAAGGTACCTGATGGGACATATACTCATGTGAAATGCTTAGATGAAGAATAAGTGGACGATCAAGATAGTCTGGAAGAAAACTATATAAATGTAAGAGACCTCTTATGAGAGAGGGATAAAAAAAAAGAGAGAGGGAGAAAGAATGAAGATTTATTGTAGCTTTAAGAATTGTATTAGCTTTTAAAACAAATGTTTATCTCCTCGGACATCAATTTATTCAAGTTTCAAGTTTGTTTTTGCACTTGTTTATCTTTTAAATCTTTGTTAAACGTTGTTTAATTCACAATCAGCCCAACTCTTTCACCCACTCTCTACAAATTCATTGTATTTGGGCTTATTGGGCTCATATTCCATATCTTTTGGGCTTATGCTACAAATCTATACCCTACAATTTTATTTATGTGACAATCCGTAATTGACTGCATTTACTTTCATGTAAACCAATTATTTTTTCTCAACCAATTATACTTAGCCATGTGAGAGAATTTTTTTCTTTTTTATGGAAAAGACTGCTTAGTTTTTTTTTTTTTTTGGTCATGCTAGATTTTTTTTTTTGGTTGATATAATCATTTTTGTTTAAATAATATACATAAATCCATCTCTCTCTCTCTCTCTCTCTCTCTCTCTCTCTCTCTCTCTCTCTCTCTCTCTCTCTCTATATATATATATATATTAATAGGTAAAGTTTAGAAAAAATTCAATTAAAATGTGAAATTAGAATCTAATTTTGTGCCATATGTATAAATTTATGTAGGGACCACATCATAATTATCCACTTAAATTTGTGTTATATGTTCACTTAAGTTTTTTTTTTTTTTTTTTTTTAAATTTTTGTACCAAGTGAGTTAATAAATGCAGTGGAAGGCTAAGGCTTGAACATGGATTATTGCCAGATAGATCCGACCCTAGGAGAAGGTGGGCCCATAAGCTTCGGCTCAACACGTTGACAATAGCCTAGATATTGAAACCGAAGAAGTGGCACACCTAAGGAGTGAACACTCCTCGGAAGATTGTAGATAAGCCACCTGGGCCAGAAGACTAAAGACCGAGGAAAGAAGTAGAGACATACAGATAAAGAAGAGGGGAAGTTTCCAGATAAAGTACCCATCATTTCCGCATTAAATGCACTGTACTAACTCAGCTTGCCGCATTTAATGGCAGATTGAATATTGAATAGTGTTTTTATAACTTGCAACCTACTCTACCACCACCAGTCAGGCATTGATGGGACAAATATCCAAGCAAGGATCCTTGGTAGCCTAGGTAGAGGGCTGGGATGAGGCCCTAGCACTATAAAAATGAAGGAGGCTCCCTTAAGAGAGGGAGAAGAAAAAATGGGACAGAAAAAGATAAAGGGCAAAGAGAAGTTTTGTAACCGAGAATTAAGTAATATATAAACTAGTGATCCTCAAAGAAATCTGAGGAAGAGTTAATGCAAATCTTTGCCTTTCTTTCAAGTAATCTTTCGTATTTTTAACAACCTAAGAATTGGACTTTTCTCTAAACTCATTAATGAATCCATTAAGGCCCGAAAAGGTTGACCTTGACAACTTACCTCTACAAATTAATTGTATTGGACCTCTACACAGTAGTTACCCACTTCACTTGAGTTGGGCCATGGATCTTTGCCCTTTACAAGTGCAAAATACTAAGAATCTAATATTAATGAATTATAAATTAAAAAAAAAATCACATATACTCAATAAAAAATTGCCACACATTCTATCTTATTAAAATTAGAAAAAAAATGATCATAAGTAGTATTAAATTTAGGTAAGAATTTTAATATGTGTTTAATTTTGTTTACTTTTTTTTTAATAAATAATTTGACTAATTATTTATATATTTATGATAAAAAATTGTGTTTTTTTTTTTGGGTCAACGGGAAAGGAAATACAGAGACTAACTCACACTGGATGTGAGTCTAGTTCTAATAAGTCTGTTAAAATACAAGCCATCCATATCCATGTAAACTAAGGACAAAATATCAAGGCTTGGTGGAGAATTAAAAACAACAAAATAGTTGTCCATGCTGTTTCCCCATCTTGCCAACACTTCTGCACAGCGATTACCATCCCTGTACACATGCATTACTTGAACCCGATGGAACCTTCTCAACAAACACCTGCAGTCGCATAAGAGAGGAGAATATGGCTTGTTAGTGTCCACATCAGAGTTAAGCAGATCAACCATAACTCTTGCATCCAACTCCACAATCAAACTTTGGACTCCTTCACTCAAAGCCAGCTTTAAACCATCCCTTAAGGCCTAAAACTTAGCAATAACACTGGTGGCAAATCCAATGGATCTAGCAAATCCTTTAATCTAGTTTCCATTACAGTCCCTGATTAAACCCCACCTCCTGCCCTTCCTGGATTTCCACTAGAAGCTCCATTCGAATTAAGTTTATACCACCCTTCAGGAGGTTTAGACCACTTCACCTGCATTAACACTCTCTGGTTTATCTTCCTCATCTTTCTAGCACTGTAAAAGAACTCTACAGCTTGGCTTAGACAAAGCCCATGAAGATTAATGTTTAATGGAGCATTATCAAACACAACTCTATTCCGATGTGTCCATAAGATCCATATAGCAAAAGGAAAAATTATACTCCAAGGAACTTTACTGTGATGCAATCGTTTACTGTGGCAATTTACATGAAGCCAGTCACCCAAACTCTGAGTGTGTAGGGGAGGTATAACGTGGGGAGTCCGAATCTTTTCCCAAAACTGTCTAGCAAAAACACAATCCCTGAACAAGTGATCTAAAGATTCACTTTGATTTTTGCAAATTAGACATATAGGGGAGCAATTAATGCCTCTACCCGCAAGTATCTCCCTAACAGGGGCACTGTTGTGCACACATAACCAGAAATAACTAATGATCTTTGGAAGAGTGTCAAGCTTCCATATCCAAGCACCCTTAAAATTGTTCTCCATTATAGAGTCAGCCTTGATACTATGGTAAGCCGAATTGGTAGAAAATTCTCCATCTTTCGTATACTTCCACATTAAAACATCCTTACCAACTCCAAACTCTTGGACTGGAATTGCTTGGATTTTTTCCTTGATGCAAGGAGGCAAAACAAAAGACATACACTCCCATTTCCAATCATTAGTATCCCAAAAGTCAGCTATGGTAAGTTGCATATCCTCCCTTGTTAAAGGCCCTTGAATTAGCTCCTTTAGGGATTGTCCACAGATCCAACTCTCCATCCATACATACTTCCTAGAGTTACTCCCAACCCTCCACCAGATTCCTTTAGATAAAATAGGGAACCCAACCTTAATGGCATTCCAATTTGAAGAGGAAGGAAGACCATCAGGGTTATTTGATCTAATTCTAGCATTGGAACAATATTTAGTCAAGAGCATCTTAGCCCATAACACCTCTTTTTCATGAAAAATACGCCAATTCAACTTGGCTAAAAGGGCTATATTCTTTGCTCTAGCTGATTGAATCCCCCAGCCACCTTCTTCCTTGGGCCTTATTACTTTCTCCCACCTAACAAGATGCAATCTTCGCTTCTCATTTGTTGATCCCCACAAAACGTCTATTTATTTTATCCAGTTTGTCACACAGATGAACTGGCAAGGTGGCTCCTTGCATGACATAGTTTGGAATGGTAGACATCACAGACTTCACCAAAACTGCTATTCCAGCAAAGGATAAGAATTTAGTCTTCCATCCCGCCAATTTCTTCATTACTCAATCAGCCATAAAATTAAACTGTCTCTTTGGAGCTCCCTTATGTTTAAGAGGAAACCCCAAATATTTTCCAAAATTTTGTGTTTCAAACATTCCCAATTTCTCACATATTCTCTCCTTCAAATCCACATCAACATTTGGGGAGAAATATATTCTAGATTTGGCACAGCTAATTTTTTGGCCGGACTCCATGCAAAAAGCCCGTAAAACCTCTGGTATAACTTCACCAGCCTTTTCATTGACTTTAGCAAAAAGGATGAGATCATCAGTGTAAAACAAATGTGAAATTTTAATATTACCTCGTGATGCCTTAAGTGGACACCACACTCCATTGGAGCACTTCTCTTCAATAAGATATCTTAAGTACTCCATGCACATGATAAATAGATATGGTGACGAAGGGTCTCCTTGCCTAATGCCCCTCGAAGGGTAAAAGGAATCAAGAGCACACCCATTCACTAACACAGACAATGAAGAGGTTGAAACACAACTCATGATCAACTTAATGATATTATGTGGAAACCAAAAAGCATGAAGCACTTTATGTATAAAGCTCCACTCCAACCTATCATAAGCTTTTTCTAGATCCACCTTCACCGCCATATAACCCTCTTTTCCCTTCATTCTATCCATCGTGTATAGTAGCTCTTGAGCAATTACTACTTTATCAACTCCTCTTCTCCCCGACACAAAAGCAGTTTGAATTGGAGAGATGAGCCTATTGAGCAATGGTCTGATCCTGGCAACAAGCACCTTAAAGATGACTTTATACACAGAATTGCATAAGCTGATGGCCTATAGTTGGCCAAAGACTCAGGATTAGTACATTTAGGAATAAAAGTAATCAATGTGGTGTTCAAATAGTTCAGAATGCTTCTGAGAGCAAAAGCCTGCTTAACTTCATGGCAAATAGAGGCTTGCACATCATGCCAAAAGTATTGAAAAAATCCAGCATGCAACCCATTAGGACCAGGGGCCTTAAAAGGCTTAAGAGACCATAAAGTAGCCCTAATCTCCTTATCATTCACCTCTCTTCCCACCCTGCACCTCTCTAGATCAGATAGCATATAGCAAGAAAAATTGGACACAGGGGAGTGAACATAAGACATGCATAATTTTGATGTATACAGTTTAGCAAATTCTCATTGAATATGCTCCTTAATCTTTGCCTCATCATATATCCAATCTCCAGTCCCACCCATTATGCATCTTATTTTGTTTCTCTACCTCCTAACCACAATTGTGATGTGAAAATATGAGGTGTTTCGATCCCCAAAATTATTAGCATTCAGCCTAGCCTTTAAGGCCCAAAACTCGTCCTCTTGAAGCATGATCATGGCATGCTCCTTGATCAATGTTTTCTCCAACCTAAGGAGGCTTTCACTCAGATTACAAGCAATAGCTTTTTGGACTCCACCCAATCTAGCTAACACCTTTTTTTTTCTCGCAAAAAGATTCCCAAATACTTCAAAATTCCATATTTTTGCTCTAATGGTAAAATCAGAAATGGCTGAAGGAAGAGATCTGTCTGTAGCCCAAGCTTCCTCAACCACCTTCGAGAATTCAGGGTGTAGTAACCACATAGTGTGAAAACGGAAAGGTTTATTAGTAGAATTAGCTCTACTCCCCAAAAGCTTTATTAACATTGGGCAGTGATCTGAAAAGGACCTAGGAAGATGAGTTACAGTAGCTTCAGGGTATAACATCCTCAAAGTAGGATTTGCAAAACATCTATCCAGCCTTTCAAGAATGAGACTAGTCATAGGCCTTTTATTGGTCCAGGTAAATTTTGGGCTTGCAAATCCCAAATTGAAAAAGTCGCAATTATCTAAACATTCTTTAAATTCCAAAGCCCTATTTAAATTTATCTAGTTCCCTCAATATTTCTCCTTACTACTCAAAACTTCATTAAAGTCACCAAGCATCAGCCAGGGATGATTGTGGAGTTTAGCAATTTTTGAGAGATTAGACTAAACAAGCCTTCTTTCAACCAGACGAGGACTAACATAAATAGCCGAAATAAACCAAGTCAAATTAGAACGACATACCTTTACAGTGGCATGAATCTCCTGCTCCATAGCTGCAAGAAGTTCAACATCAGCTTCCTCCTTCTTCCATAACACCTAAAGACCCCTCGCATAACCAATGGTTTCTATAGTAATGAAACCATCAAAAGGGAGATCAGCAATAATCCTTTCAGGACTATCTCCACCTACTCTAGTTTCTGTGATCACCATAATAGCTGGATTGTGATTGACAGCCATTTCAAAAATGCGTCTTTTGAAATCAAGGTTGAAGGCACCCCTACAATTCCACATTAAAATATTCATTGCAACAAACTGACCTAACGACACCTCCACTGGGTTAGGATTCATCACTGCAGCATCCATCATGTACCACCCTAGCCTCTTCAGCAGATCCTTAGAAGAGACCCACTCCGACTTCCATATCATCATGTACTTGAGAATTCCCATTGTATCCTCCCTGCAGCAAATCAACAGATCGCATTCCTTGACTAGGACTAGAATATGAATCAACTTCAACATAGGATGATTCCTCATGTGCATCGAAGCCGATCCGTGAAAGTCCACAATCTTCCTCTCCTGAATGATCCACCCTGATTCGTCGAAGTGGGGCGTGACTGATGGCCTCCTCTGCCTGCTTAAGTTCTCTGCCTCCTCCCAAGACAACAGTAAGGTATCGGTGATGAACCTCCACCACGGATTGGGTGTTTAAGTCCACACCGGGTGATCTAGAGCTACATCCCCAGTTCTGATACTGATGGGGGTTAAAGGAAAAAGCTGCTTCCATGCATTGCAAAGCGTTGGGTCGAACCAACCCGGTGTCTCTGTCGGAGCAGCTTTTATTTGAGCAATCATTTCGTCTGAGATTATCACCACCCTGTTCCTGTGCCAAATTGCCCATCCTGAACGAGGAAGAGGCATCAAACCTAGGAAACTTGTTTCCATTGGACTCTGCTTAAGCGCTAACTGAAGGAGATAAATCTTGATTATACGTACTTTTATTTCCTGGTGATGCAACCTGACGCTTCAGAGATTTGGCATTTTTAACCCCAAGATTTTTGGCGAGCCGTGTTTTGGAGCTCTGAACCATTTTCTTGAGAGGCGCCTTTGATTGTTTATTTTGAGTATTCATCACAACATCCTCTTGGCATGCTTGGAATGTCATTTTGTCATGTTCCATATTAAAGCCTTCCTTACCTAACACCAGACGAGTCTCATCCTCACGTGCCTGGTCAGATGAGTTTGCTTCTAAAATCCCAAAGGAGGATTTGGTTGTCACGTCATTGTCCACTACTTGGACTTTGATTTTACTTTTTTGTCCTTCCAACCCCGCAATGTCCTTAGCTTGCGTGGACCCTCGTCCATTGCGAACCAAACTACACTTCCTTCTAACCAACATCCACGGTCCATAGTTTGGGTTTTGTTGGGATTCTTGACTAGCTTCCTGGGCTGTGGAGACTTTACCAACCTCCCCATTCATCTCCTTTTGTTTAGCCTGGGTTTGGATACAGAGTTAAGCTGCGGCGCGTTTCATCTCTCGTGTTTTTTTTTTTTTTTTTTTTTTTTTTTTCGCACTTGTTGACTTTAGGGACAAAAGTACTGTGTGTATACTGTGTATGTACTGTTCACGCACTGTTCATGCACTGTTCACGTCATATTTAATATTAAAAGTGAGTCCCACAATATTATTCACACATTTAAAAATTATTTTGCTACAGTGTTTTCAGCAATAATCAGTTTTTATCAACTTTCAGCAACAATAAGTGCTATCCAAACGGACCCTTTATTATAGCAACATTTATCTTGGGTATGACCAAGACGTCCACAGTTGAAGCAGAGAGCTGAAATACCCTCATATAATACAGATTGCTTACATTTCCCAATTCTTAACATGTTAATGAGAGGTTTTTCTAGATCCACCTGCACATACAGTCTTGCATAATTACCCCTTAAACCAGAGGTCGTATAAGCATCAATACGAAGGACAAGTCCAATGGCACTACCAATTTCCTTAAGAATCGATCTGTCATAAAATTCAATAGGGAGTTCTGGGAACTTCACCCACACAGCCACAGAAGTAAGTTTTGCTTCAGCAGCCTTGAAATAAGGCTCCCATGGTCTAATGGCAAGAAAATGACCCCCAATAAACCAAGGACCCCCTTTCAGCACCTTATCAAAGTCATCATCACAGCTAAACCTTATCAAAAAGAAATCTCTTCCCAAATCCACACAGACCATTTTTGCTACTGGTTTCCACAATGCGTTGAGTTTATAAGTAAGGTAGTTGTACCCAATAGTTCTACCAAAGACTTTTACAATCAACACCTTGGACCAAGGCTCCCTAATACGCACCATAGTCTCTCTAGACAGAGTGATATCAACCATACCTTCAATAAGAGGTTCCATTTCCGTCTCATCTTCTTTGTCGTCAATTTTTGCTGTATTAAACTTGAAAGCTTATTCGTATGCACCTGGAATCTCACCCACTAGAGTATCCTTGTAGCTGATAGGTGCACGATACTGATCAAAATGCCTTACCCCAACGTTCTCTTTAAACTTTTTCACACTACGCCCTAACTTGTCTTCTTCTTCACTTGAGCGAGGAGGTTCAGAATATTCAATTTCCATTCTTTCAGAGCTTCTAGAGTCTTCTGGTTACTCTTTTCTTAAAATTGGTAATTGTGTTTAATTTTAAATATATTTATAAGTATGAATGTGTCACATGTTATTTTTTTAATAATTTGAGCAATTATTTATATTTTATTAAAAAAACATATTTAATTTTAAATGTATCTATACATTTGAATGTCAATAATCTTGTAAACCACCACATTTTTTAGTATACTTCAAATTAAATTGTGTACTTGTACTTATTCTTTATTTTGTCAGAAGAAGTTAAGTCGACCCGAAATGAAGGAGCGAGAGGTGCTATATTCACAATATTTTTATAATATTTTCATAATAAATCATAATTGGTTAATTGTTATTAGTTCAAATTTGAACAATACACTAAGATTATATTTTTACCCCAATAATAATAACCAATAACAACCTGCCACTTAAAATTTGCTGTAAAAATGACGTGGATATATTATTTTCCATCAGGGAGCAGAAAATGCCTTCGCCAGAAAGTTATTCCACGAAAATTCCCAAAATGGGCACATTTAAAAAAGCACTCGTAAACGAAGCAAGCAGAGAGCTCTTAGGGGTACCTTCGTAACTTCACATTTAACGCTCCGTTAACTTCTTCCGTATAAAAATGAAAACTCTTCGCTCATCTTCAGTGACTCTTCCTGAGCAAGCTTCGAAGCTTTAACTAACTAGCCACCCAGTAAAGAACGACTCAGTCAGTCATCTAAGGGCATTATCGTAATTCCTTTAATTAACTCTCAATTTTCCATACCTATAAAAATCCACGAAATCCCATTTTCACCCAAAAAATAGAAAACAAAATCCCAAATTTTTTTACCCCCAAAAAAAAAATCCCAGACTTTCCCCGCCATTTGCTTCTTACAAGTCTTTCTTTTTCAATCTGATAATTCATATTCCTCTCTTCTCTAAGCTCTAGGGCTTCGAAACTCTCAGCTCGAACCAAAAAAAACCCTAATTCCCTTTCCAACAACCGCCCTCAGATTTCCGCATTATTACGCTTCGTACCACTCCCTACATGCTCTCTTCGCACTCCGAATCATCATCGTCGTCATCTCGGACTCACCGGTGGTTCACCAATCGATGAGCTATCCAATCAATTCGGGCTCGGGCTCGGGCTCGGGCCAACGCGGAATCGGACTCTCCAACACCATACACTCGGAGGTCGCGCCGTGCTTGCCTCTGCCTTCGCTCCCTGTCTTCTGCGGCGCTTCGGACCAGGACCTCCGCCTCTTCGACGAGCCTCGCGGCGGCGGTACCTTCAGGTCGCTCAATCGCCCCGAGGTTCTCTCTCAAGCTAGCCGAATCTCTGATCTGCTGCGCCAAACTGACGTGTCTTACTTGTATGTGTTTTTCACTAAGTAGTTGAGAAATGTAATTTCAGTTTGACTCTTACAGTTATGCTCGAATAATGTACTTAGTTCATTTTTTTTTTTTTTTTTTTTTTTAGTTTGACTCTTACAGTTATGCTCGAATAATGTACTTAGTTCATTTTTTTTTTTTTTTTTTTTTGTAATTTGCAATTTTGAATTTTGAATTTTTGAAATGGTTTAGCTTATAAGCTCGAAGAAGTTCGAACTTCAACGAATTTGAATTGCTAAAAAATATGTTACGTTTATGAACTTGGTGATTATATGTGATTCAAGTGGACTTTAGCCGTTAACACAGTTGTGATTCAAAATTTTGATATTACATATTCGCTGAAATCTTTTGAAAATGCAACAGTACAGCTGATTTTAGTTGGAACTGTTTCATTTTTTTTTTTTGGAAAGTAATTCTTAGTATTTTTATTTTTTTTCCCTTAATTCAGTAGAATTTGGAAATTCAAAACTGTTTGAGATGCTTGGTAAATGTAAATGTGGTAATTATTTATGATAATTTTTTTCCCAAATTGAATCTGCGTGCTATTTATCCAGTTACTGGGAAAAAAATGGCTGTCAGTGTCGTTTTTCTCAAAAAGTGCCTCGGCCACAGTGATTTGTGTGGTTCTCTGTATTTCAATTCCCCATTAATGTTGATGGAGAACCTGTTGATTGGAGTAATGACGTTATAATAATTATTGCAATAACTGTTATTGTAATTTTCTTATGTGTGGTGTCATCTGCAGGATTCTCAGAGACGATACAAGGGCAGTTCCATATGGATATGTGGAGCCTTTAGAACTACATGAACGAGTTCTACAATGTAGTTCGGAAGCATTTGAGTGCAGTACTGCAGGTAATCAAAGTACTCGTCTACCGTTTCTTCCTTTGAACGTGTTGCTACCGACAGTGAATTGAAACAACTTTCATTGATGGTGCATTTACTTTTGGTGATGTTTTATCGTGGAATTCTGATGTGCAAGTAACCATGCAGCTCTTGTTTCCTATCTATGCTTTAGGGTTTTTGGGACTGTCTCTTAGTTTAAATTAAGCAATGACTTTGACATAAGAGGAAATATTTAATGACACAGGCTTTTGGTAGGCTTAGGGTTAAGATAATTTGTGGATTTAAGATTTAGAAATTTAGAAGAAAGGGTTAGGGGTCAAATATTGAGTAGAGTTTTTAAATAATGGGGAATAAGGACGAGCAGTTTTACTTGGAGTAATTAGATTGCTGAAATTTTTTGTACAGTGGGTGTATGTGGAAATCTATGGCTGGTTTGATGGCTTATTTAGTGGCTATTTGGTAGGGCCAAATATGTAGGGTTTTAGGATCTGGAAGAAGGGCTTAATTTTGGCTTGAAAGAGAGAAGGAATAGAAAATTTTGTCAATGTCCAGGGTTGTGAACAATGTCCATGAACAGTACTTAGCATGCCAAAGAAGAAGAAGAGCGAACATTTATGGCAATCATGCCTCAAACCTCAAATCACTGAATATTCTATTAATCAAGATCCTTGATTTTTTTTTACACTAAGCATGTTTATATGACACTATTGATCTCTTCCCTAATCTAGAGACGGGACCCCTTAGTTGGCTGGTAAACTAAAGACTAAGACTCTTATAAAAGACTAACTTAGATTCAATGAAAATAAACTCAAGGCACTTTAGAAACTCTTAGAAACTTTTGGGCTAGACTAAGTTATGAAAATATTCTTGATTCACATGAGTTGTAGATAATTATATATCTTGACTCATGATGAAATTAACCTTAACCTATGAAATAATAGCTTAAGTAATAAACTAATGTAATCCTATGCTACTTTTGACATAACCTATAATACCGCACAAGTCTCTGTTACCTAAATTGAGACTTGTACATTTATCTACTGGATCTCTTTTTTCCATGGTTGCATCAAACTTCTTGGCAGTTAGTAAGAGAAGCGCTTCAATATTTTTAGGCACTTGCATTTGAGCGATCATTCTTTCAAAAAAGTTATTCTCTTATAAAGAAAATGATCATTTTTTTTTTCCGTAAAAATTATTACTTCCTCCCCCCCCCTCCCCTCCAAAAAAAAAAAACTCTTGATTTATTTCTTAGCAATCATTTTTTCTTCCTCTTTAGAGTTCTTCTTATCCTCTTGGAACTTATGTTGAATTTACATTAATTCATTTTTAGGTCTTGTAGAAAATGTCTGAACCATCTTTGTTTTAAAAAAAGAAACATAGGTCTAAAAAGCCATTTACTAGAAAGCAACGATATGGATATAGGATATGTTTACAATACAATATGGACATGATGATAAGTCAATGCTTGAAAATTTATGATAATATGGTAGAGATATTTTCATTACTTAATATATAAATAAATATATATTTTTGATTGGTGAGCTACGTGCATGCAATTAGATTGGAACTCATGATGTCACCCTCAATCCCATTCTTTATAGAAGGAGGAAATGCATTCAAGTTAGAGCTGATTGGCAATATGTTTAAAACATATTATGCTATATTTTATTATAAAAGAAAAACAAATGCTAAAAGGCATAAAAACAGTACAATTAAGAAAACATTAATTTCATAGAGAAAATGTGAGTGATAGAGGTGCAGAGAAATAAAAAAATTTACTCTATTATCCCGCTGCATCCATGATTGTCCTTGATAAATAATTACATCTACCAAAGTATGAGGCAAGGTAGTCAAAGGCAAAAGGCAGCCTTATGGTGCCATGGCCTTGTATCGCTCGTGGTGTGAGGCATTAGCCCGTTTTACGCTAGTTGCCAAATTCTAAATACAGGTATTATACATATAATTTAAATCATATCAATCTAATGTTCAAATATTATAGTCAAGTGTTTTTAACATTTGTTGCATGAAAAAATTAAGTCTATTAATTAATATAATCTTAGGATTTAAAACAAGCTTAAAAAAAAAAAACTATCAAAGCTAAAGCCTAAAAGATTACATGATTGAAAGTTATGATTATTATTAATTTATCTAAAAATTGATGAGGAGATAAAGAGTTGATACAGAGAAAGGAGTGAGAGGAAAATAAGGAAAGATGAAAAACAGCCTGCCTGAGAGGTTTGAGTGGAAGGGGGAAAACAAGAAAGAGAGAGAGAGAGAGAGAGAGAGAGAGAGAGAGAGAGAGAGAGAGTTGCTAGAGAGGCAATAGAGTGCGAGAGAATAAAATAATGAGAGGGAGTTGCTGAATCTTTTGCTTTTTACTAATAAATTATACTTTCATTTTTCAAGAGATCATTTTTCTTGGAGTGTAAGTATCAAAAAATAAATCCTTTTCTTTGTGCTGTTATGGTTATTTCGTGTCTAAATTTACTGTTGCTGTGCTTATTGTTTATTGCATTGTTCAAGTTTCTCAGGTCCTATTAAGGAGCCAATCTCTACCAGTACAGTACCTGAAAAGAAGTCCTTTGAGCAAAGCATACATATTACAAGTAAAGCTCAAAGAGACTATGGGGCAACTCACAATTATCAACCTGACTATGTTGTACCTAACGTACGTCTGAGTTTGGTTTTAGAAATTGATGATTGAGTTGTATTTTTTTGCTGATCTTGATGATGGAATTGCAGAACGTATCGACATCATCTTCTAGAAAACCAAAAGTAAAGAAGAAAAGTAGCGATGATTTCTCATCATCTGTTGGACCAGATCCTGCTGAGCTTCAAGGTTGATTTTTCTGGCTTTCTGCTTTTAGTATTGTCTTCAATTGTTCTCTCATTTCTTTGGTATACATGTGAATATTTTGCTCTATATCTTTGTTCAGTTGCCACTATTGGAAACTTTTGTGAGTTGTTGGAGGACTTCTGTGGTAGAGCTGAAATTCTTAGTGATGATCGGGATGAAGCAGAGTGGTTAGCAGTGCCTCTTTCTGATCTTAGGATGCTAATAAACGAAATAATGTCTCTCCGTGCAAAGAAACTTCTACATTTGGTTCCTGTAGATATTCTTGTTAGGCTTTTAAGGGTTCTTGATCATCAAATACATCGAGCAGAAGGCTTGACCATTGATGAATACGAGCATGTAAGCTTGTTACCATTTTGTTTCTGTTCTGCGTTGTGTATGTATTTACCATGCATCCTTAGATCATACTTTTTGCAAGTCATGATGTTTAGTTGTTACTGCTAATTTCCCATGTTTAGTTTTGCCTCACTTTCTTTATCGTTTTGTGTTGGAACTAATGCTTTGCAGCTAATAAAATTATAAGCACAAGTTCCTCCAATATATTGATGTTTTCTAATTTTTCCACCTTAGTTGGGAAGGTGATAGTCTTGGTTGCCTAACAACTTAGTCCATGCTGGTGCATTGTGTTGCTTCTAGTTGATCATGGGAACAGGTTACTTTTAACATATCATTGGCTGTAAATTTGGAACTAACCTTTTCAAATCCTCTTTTTCCTATGTATTCTAGAGTTCTAGTTCATTTCTGTTTATTTGCTGGGTTATGCAAATTTTGTTTGGACATCAGTCATTCACATAAAAACCAACTAAATTATTAATAAATTTAGATAATATATATATAAAACTTTCTTTGATTGACCTATCTTTTATTTTTATGACTTGACTGCTCCTAGATGTGATTGCATTACCAATTCCTTTGTCTTTTTGGAAGGTTGATTATTGTTTCTACTTCTTCCCCCACATAATGGTATTTCAATCCATTTGTGCCCTTAGCCTAGCTATGCTATCAGATATGCAGCATTCTTTTTGATATCCCAACCGTTTGAGCTACTATTATCTCTACTTTCCTATTGTGGGCCCTGTAGGACTTAAGTTATGCTTCGCCAAGAGCCTTGTAGCTCAATTGGCATCTCTTGGTATTTCCAATGAAGACATCCAGGTTTCAAATCCCCCCAACCCCAATTATCAATGTATATAAAAAAAGGACTTAAGCTATGCTACTTGAATTGTTTTTCTCTCCAACTTACTTTATTATTGATTTCCATTTCTCTTATGATTTTGAAATTTTTGTACAAAGCTGTTAACTATAGCTTACTAACTTGTTATTTTTGGATTTTTCTTTGAAATAACTAGTACTTGGTTGTAGATAAAATGGAGTATTGTTTGCCAATACATGGTTTATTGTTATATGTTATGATACTGAGATTTGATGCCAAATAGTTCTGGTCTTTACTCTGCTTTTCTTAATGATTTTTTTATTTATTTATTTTTATTATTTATTTTTTGCAATTTTCCAGTCAGATTCAGATATAGTTTCATCAATCTTTTGTGCTCTGGAGTCCATTCATGCCGCTCTAGCAGTAATGGCTTATAACCAAATGCAAAAGCAGCTCTATAAAGAAGAGGTAAATGCCTTTTTTTTTGGGTTAAGTTTTGCACCGGTGGGTCTTGAATTCACGACCTCACCCTCCACCTTGCTCTTACAAGGAGAGGAGGTACTGTTTGAGCTAGAGTTCATTGGCTAAAGAAGAGGAAAATGCTCTAATTTAGTGTTCTTTTAACTGTTTGCAGTGTTGATATTCATGGTTTTTCTTGTATATTTTTAGTGCTTAGAGTATTCTTGTGTTTTCATATGGTTATCACCTGGGTTGTTGACTATTGTTTATGTAATTACAGATTATTGAAAGAATTCTAGAGTTTTCCAGGCGTCAGATAATGGATGTCATGTGTGTTTATGATCCATCATATCGTGCCTTGCATAAACCAAGTGAAAATGGGGGATTTGAAGGTTAGCTTTTAGATTTGTTCAAGAAAGCTGGAATGTCATTAACCTACTTTTTTTTTTCCTGACATTCTTGTATTCTGCAATTGTGATAATTTTGGGCCATGAATATCTCATCCTTTCTTCACCAATTTGTTAGTAATTGGTATTGAACTGAATCAACTGATTCATGCCTCACTCAAGTGTTCTGCATTTGGCTTTCTGAACTTGTATTATTTTAACTGATCCAAATTTTTTGTCATGTTATTTTTTAGGCGACGAAGATGAAGAGCTTGATGCTGAACTTGGTTTGGCAAGCAAGAAACGACGTAGTAATAAGACTGTTAAAGTGAAGAAATCGTCAATAAACAAGTGCTTATCACTATGCTGCTTTCTTCATTAATTATTAGGCAAAATGTTTAGTGTACGCGAAGTGGGGTTTGTTCTTATAGTTTATGTGTTTACTTTGATAGGGTCTCTGCCTCTGTGAATACTATTCTTCAGAAAATGTGCACTATTCTGGGTTTACTCAAGGATTTGTTGTTAATAGAGAGGTTGTCAGATAGTTGCATTTTACAACTTGTGAAGACAAGCTTTTCAACATTCTTGGTGGACAATATCCAGCTCTTGCAACTGAAGGCAATTGGTTTAATAAGCGGGGTACATATCTGTACTTCTTGTTTCTCCATGTCAGTTTGTGATTTTCTAATGTCCATGCATGTCTGCATACAAATTAATCTTCTGGATTCTTTAATTGTGTTTACAGATATTCTATTCATACACACAACATCGTACTTATGTAATAGATGAAATACTTCAGCTACTTTGGAAGTTACCATCCTCAAAGCGAGCACTAAGATCTTACCACCTACCTGATGAAGAACAAAGGCAGATTCAGATGATTACTGCTTTGCTGATTCAGTTGGTGCATTGTAGTGCAAACCTTCCTGAAGCTTTAAGGCAATCATCAAGTGGTAATCCCATCTTAGAAGTCTCGATTGATTCTAGTTACCCTGTAAAATGCCATGAGGCGGCCACAGAGGCATGTTGTTATTTTTGGACCCGTGTGCTTCAGCGCTTTGCAAGTTTGAAGACTCAAGATGTTTCTGAGATGAAACCAATGATGGAGAATCTTGTTATGGATTTGCTGACAACGTTGAATTTACCTGAATATCCTGCTTCTGCTCCTATTCTGGAGGTATCACTTATATTGAGTTTTATTATTTTCATAAATGCATTAGATTGTTTCCATGCTAAGGCAGGGATTTGCAGGTTCTGTGTGTCTTGTTGCTCCAGAATGCTGGGCTGAAATCTAAAGACATCTCTGCACGTACGATGGCCATTGACCTTCTTGGCACAATAGCTGCGAGATTGAAGCGTGATGCTGTACT
Source organism: Quercus suber (assembly GCF_002906115.3). NCBI lineage: Eukaryota > Viridiplantae > Streptophyta > Magnoliopsida > Fagales > Fagaceae > Quercus > Quercus suber. The sequence continues at coordinate 405,507 of NW_027069602.1, read as the reverse complement.
TTGCAGAAGGGACAAATTTTGGGTATTGCAGGAACTGGTTAATGCTGATGGTGCTGCTGATTGCAGATATCCGAAAGATGCATGTTCTATATGTTTGGATGGAAGGGTTGAAAAATTGTTCTTTGTATGTCAAAGTTGTCAGAGATCATTTCATGCTGATTGCATTGGAGTAAGAGAACATGAAGTTCCTAACAGAAGCTGGCAGTGTCAGTTTTGCCTCTGCAGGAAGCAACTTCTTGTATTACAATCATACTGCAAGTCGCAGTTCAAGGATGATGGTAAAAAGAATCAGAGTCGGTCAGATAAAAATCCTGAAGCTTCTGATCCAATTACAAATGCTGAAATCATTCAACAGCTGCTATTGAATTACCTTGAAGATGTTGGTTCTGATGATGTGCATCTCTTTGTTCGCTGGTTTGTACTCATTAGATCTCTCTCTCCTTACTGGTTTTATGGTATGATTGATGCCAAAGGGATGATGCATATTTGTTAAAGTGCAGGTTTTATCTCTGCCTGTGGTGCAAGGATGATCCTAAATCTCAGCAGAAGTTCATTTACTACCTTGCTAGATTGAAATCAAAAGCAATAATACGTGATCCTGGAACTGCTTCTTCTTTGTTAACAAAGGATTCAGTCAAGAAGATTACTTTAGCATTGGGACAAAATAACTCTTTTTCTAGAGGGTTTGATAAGATTCTTCATATGCTTTTGGTTAGTCAGATATATCTTTCCTTGCTTATTTATCAAGTTATGCAAGCTTTGCTCTTACAACATGATTGGTTTCAGGCAAGTTTGAGGGAGAACTCTCCTGTAATTAGAGCTAAGGCCCTAAGAGCGGTAAGTAAATAATTTTTTATTTAAAAAAAAAAAAAAAAAACTTTTTGAGTCTTTATGGAAATTAAGAATTTTGTGAATGTTAGAAAATGTTTTTTCTTCTGATTCTTCTTAATTTGAATATGACGAGCAGGTTAGTATTATTGTAGAAGCTGATCCTGAGGTATTATGTGATAAACGTGTGCAATTGGCTGTAGAAGGAAGGTTTTGTGACTCTGCAATATCCGCAAGGGAAGCGGCGTTGGAACTTGTGGGCAGGCATATTTCTTCGCATCCTGATGTTGGTTTGAAGGTATGTTTAATTTAACTTCCCTGTTCATGCAGTTACTGTATCTGATACATTTGCTTTGTTCTCATAATTGGTGGGGTTTTGTAGTACTTTGAGAAGGTTGCTGAGAGAATAAAAGACACCGGAGTTAGTGTTCGAAAACGAGCTATTAAAATCATTCGAGATATGTGCACTTCTAATGCCAACTTCTCCGAATTTACGAATGCGTGTATTGAGATCCTTTCTCGTGTTAGTGATGACGAATCTAGTATTCAGGTAATTTTGAAGCAATAGTTTGATTGTTACTTCTATTCATTTTTTGGGATGTGGGGTTTGGGAGGAATGAGCTATTTTTTAATTATAGGTAAAAGAAATATTATTTGGAGGATAGAAGTGTACGTGATGTATGTATCAAATCACTCCTAATTAATTAATTCTCAAGTTTAAATTGTCTAAAAATCTAAAATAGTATAAGGGGGAAGGTTGCCCAGATTAGTTGACCAGTCATACAAACTTCCTAGCATCAATTGCCTAATGACTAGTCATGCTATTACCCTCATCAAATTGTCCACAACACTTGGAAGGGAAAAATTGTCCAAATTTTAGAACATCTACAGCAATGAAAGCTCCCTTTCCAAGAACATAACAACTAAATCACTATTCATGGCATTACAAAATATCTCCTGTGACTGAAAAATTAAGCAGGTGATGCTCAATTGAATCCCCACTATTCTTGGACATGCAGCAGCACCAATTAGCAATTAAAATAGTACTTTACCAGAAAGTATCCGCTGTAAATTTTTTTCCAATGATGCTATCCATGCAAAGAAGGCAACCTTTTGAGGCGCCTTTACACTTCATATGGTCCTCCCAAGGGAAAAATAATCATCGTAGAGACCCTCAATATTTCATAGTATGAATGAACTTTAAATTTTCCTGCTTTTGAAGGTCTCCTTGATAATTTATCTTCCTCTTGTCTACATGAGATATTAGCATACAATAAAGCAAAGAATCAACAGAGTCAAATTCCAAATCTTGGATTGACTGGTTAAACTGAGAGTTCACACTTTGTCCATCACTCAAATAAACTGCTATTTAATCATTCTTGTATACTACAGTCATAAATATATTTGGAAATGCATCTCAAAGACAAGAACCTCCACACCACAAATCATGTCAAAACCAAACCCGCATACCATCCTTGACAAAGAATTGAAATTATCTTTTGTCCATCCCCCTTTAAAAAAAAAAAAAAAAAAAAAAAAAAGAATATCCAGATTTTGTACGTATGATATGTCTCCAAAAGTGATCTCTCTCAACTCTAAAACTCCACAACCATTTCCCTAATTGGACCTTATATTTTTCTATTGGTGAGTTACAGATAGGTCTTGAACCCATGACCTCTTCATCTACCTAGAATTTTTGAGGAGGAGTTGCTAGTTGAGTTAGAGCTCATTGGCCATTTCCCTAATAGGCTTGATTCAAGGAACTTAGTTTATAAATCCCCAAACCTCCCTCCTTCAAAAGAGAAAAAATCATCCCTCGATCTATTAAATGGAATTTCCTAACATCCCCATGTGGCCCCCACTAAAAATAATTATTGGAGCTTTTGAATCTATTGGCAAAATGAATGGGTATTAAACAGTGACATAAAGTATGTTGAGTAAACTGCTTAGCTTGTCAGGGGTGTGAATATCCCTGGATTACCTAGCAACTTGTTTTGGCGGTTGGTGTTAGTTGCGTGTAGGTTTTACTGCCTAGAATGAGTCCAAAGGGTTCTTCTTTGGAAACATTCCCTAGATTATAGGAAAAAAAGGTTATCCTCTCTTCATTTGACTACTTCCATCCTACAAGCCTCTCTTCCATCCTTTCTATAGTAGTATTCCTTAGCACTAGAGCTTTGAATGTGGAACCCTGATGGCAAACCCAAATAAGTCATAGGCAATTGAGACACCCTACTCCCATGATCAATGCTAGCTCTGTTGATCTTCTTACATCTCCAATAGGTATCAATCACTCTCGCTTAGATTAACCCTCAAACCTGATACTACTTCAAAATGAAGAACACATAGGAGGTACAAAAGTTGAGTAGGATTCTCCTCACAGAGCAAAATGTATTGTTAACAAAGAGAAGATGTGAAATCTCTATAATGTCACCCTTATCAAAAAAAAGAAAAAAATAAAAAAGAAATCTCTATAATGTCGCCATTTCGTCAACCATTTAAACCTAGCTTGATGACCTTCTGTCACTTTGTGCAACATTCTGCCCAATATATCCTCAAGCAACGTAAATGGAAGAGGGGATAAAAGGTCACCTTGTCTTTGTGTTCTAGAGCTATTTGAAAAGACCATTGGGGTTGTCATTCATCAGTACAGAGAACCATAGCCAAACTTCTATATTGGAAACAATAAGCACTCTCAATTGAAATATGTGTGTGTTTGGATTAGCTTTTTACTTATTTGGGTTTTTTGTTGTTGTTGTTGTTGATAAGTAATGCAGTTCTTATTAATATAAAAAACAAGTCACCCAAATGTACAGGATGTATGGTGACGATACGATCAATCACTCAACTTACAAGAATCTTTTTATTTTTTTTGATAGGTAAGAAAAAATATATTCGAAAACTGCTAGATGCAAACTAGCACCAGCAAAACAAAGTACAAAAAAGATGGAAAAGCAAAAAAAAAAAAAAACTTAAATTACAAAGAAAGAGAGATAAGGAATAGAGGAAGAGAGTCACTAGATGTGAGTCCCCAAACCCTAGCCCAATCAAACAGAGAACCAAAAAAGATAGCAAGCATTTGGTCCTCAGATCTATCCAAATCCTCAAATGTCCGCCGATTGCGTTCCTTCCAAATACACCACATTAAACACAATGGGACTAAGTTCCAAATGTAAGATGAATGCTTCCCCAACCAATTTCACCAACTAAAGAGAAAATCTGACACCGTACATGAGGGAACCCATGAAATTCCAAAAATCTTAAAGACAAAGCACCACAATCGATAAGCCTTTCCACAATGTAACAACAAATGATCTGCTATCTCACCACAGCAACGACACATAATGCACCAGCCAACAAGAATCTAACAAATCGATAACAAAACATAACGACAAACTATGCAAAACAGACATCCAATCCAATAAAGTGACAAAAGAACAATTGTACCTAGAAAAAGTAAGGTTTGCTAAAGTTGAACATAAGCAAATAAATCAAATGAGTTCTCAAAAAAAGCTAATCCAAACGCACATAATTGTATGCCTTTTCTATGTCCACCTCACAAATAACCCCTGGAGCCCCACCATGTAGTCTACTGTCTAAACATTTGTTATTCCATAAAAATTATTTTTTTAAAAATGGTCTGAAAATTCTGTCATAGCCACTGCAATCCCATCTGTTCCTGTCTTCTTGTGTGGGAACCAGTTTGTATTTAAGTCCCCAGCTAGGCACCATGAGACACCCCATTTATCAGCTGCTACTTTAATCTTAGCCCATAAATCTCTTTATCCCTATGATCATTTGGGCCATACACCCCTAATAACATCCATTCAAACTTGTCTTCTGCACTTAGGAATAGGGAGGAATGAGCTACTTTATAAGAAGACAATATGAAAGTTAGAGGCCTCCCACAGGGATGCCACGCTGCTTTGCATAGACTCTGCCAAAAGTGAACTTACAGGCACATATCAAGGCAAACACAAATGCAAGTCAAACTTCTGTATTAAATCTTAACCAAAAGAATAATGTTTCTGATGGTCACTTTTACTCTTAACATTTGCGACTATCTGCTTCGGTACATTATTTCAACCCTAAAACAGCATTTTATGTTCAAAGTGTATCTTCCCTTCCATAAATGATATATCTAAAAGCCCTTGCTATCTTTAGCTGCCATAACTTTAAAACTGCTTCCCCTGAAATAACCTTTGCCTCAAGTGGCTAGCCATTCATAAAAGCAGAAGCCTCCCAAGTTTAGGGGGTTCTGACGTGTTTTAGAAGCCACCCAGACAGTGTATTCCTTAGCCCTGCTGTGAATGTAAGTCATAGACCTATGAAATTAGATGTAGCAGGATCCCATGCTTAGACCTGTATTTTGCAGTAGCACTTGATGAATTTGCATATGATTTTCTTTTGATTTTGGTGCTAAATCTTTCTGAGGAAATCCTAAATGGGCTTGAATATTAATATATTATATTAGGAAGATGCTTATGAACCATGGCTTGTGAAAAATGAAAGTTTTTTCTTAATGAATTGGTTTTTTTCCCTTATCAACCTGAAAAAAAGGTAAGTGAAATATGGTTGAGAAAGGTTATAAGTTCACCTCTGACAACCCTGTTGTATTTCCTAGACGTGTGCAAAATATAACATGTTATGGCCTTCCATTTATTACATTTCTGCATAGGGAATTTTAATTGAATATATACTCCTGAAATTTCGTTTGTATATTTTAATCTAGCTCCAAGCTTTATATTTCTCTCTTCTACAGGATCTTGTTTGCAAGACATTCTATGAGTTCTGGTTTGAGGAACCTTCTGGTTCAGAGACTCAGTTTTTTGGAGATGGTAGTTCTGTTCCACTTGAGGTTGCTAAAAAAACTGAGCAAATTGTTGAGATGTTGAGGAGGATGCCAAATCACCAACTTCTCGTCACTGTCATTAAGCGCAACTTAGCTCTTGATTTTTTTCCACAATCAGCTAAAGCTGCTGGGATCAACCCTGTATCTCTCGCATCAGTGCGTAAGCGTTGTGAGTTGATGTGCAAGTGCTTATTGGAAAAGATACTACAGGTACCCTTTTTGCCTATTAACATGTTAAAGTTTTTGATACTTTGTTACAAATATGTTGAGCCTTTCATTCTATCAGGTAGAGGAAATGAATGGTGAGGAGGTGGAGGTGCGTGCACTTCCTTACGTGCTTGTCTTGCATGCATTTTGCGTTGTGGACCCGACCCTCTGTGCCCCGTCCTCTGATCCTTCCCAATTTGTGGTTACTCTACAGCCATATCTTAAGACTCAGGTTATCTATCTATTGCAAATATTCAATTTATGCTAGTATTTTTTCCGAAAAATGTTCATAAAATTAATGTTGATTGCATTTCATGCATGTACTAGTTGTAGTATATAGGCAGCCTAAGGAGCTGGCTTTTATCCTCCCCCCCTCTCTTGTATTTGTATATAAAAAAGAACGTGAACTACCAATATTACCTAATAATATAAGGGTTAGTCTATTTTCCTTTCCTGTGAATGACTCATTTTTGTTTGGTTGTGTGAAAATTTTGTGGTCTCTCTCTGGAGTCTGTTCGAAGAATTGTTTTCAATATGATTCTGAGTTACACATTTGAGAGAGCAAAGAGGAGAAAGAAGCTCAGAAGTTTGAAATTTCAGTTCCTTATTTTTGATATTGTGTCAGAGTTCTGTATATTTATTGCTCATTGCTGATGCTGTACAAGAACTTATAAGTGCAATAAACAACCATTGAAGCCACTCTGGCTATAACTTTGTCTTAAATGATCATGCAATATAACAAGATTGTTTGAACTTGTCCTATTTTGGACATTTCAATTTGCCAGAACAATTTAGAATGAGCCTTTGTGAATTTAGGTTTGCCACCGCCCCCGCATCTCTCTCCCCCCCCCCCCAAAACACAAACATACACACACCTTTTTAATGCAAGAACCTTTATACATAGAAAGTTAAGATATAAAAGAATCTGCCGGTATTTTAACTTGATTTTGCTTGTACTCAGGTTGATAATCGAAGGGTTGCTCAGTTACTGGAGAGTGTTATTTTTATAATTGATTCTGTTATGCCATTGCTTCGAAAGTTACCTCAAAGCGTTGTTGAAGAACTCGAGCAAGACTTGAAGCACATGATTGTTCGGCATTCCTTCTTGACAGTTGTTCATGCTTGCATCAAGTAGTGTCAAGTTCTCAGTTTTTCTTACTCTTCTTATGATTGCAATTCCCTTATTGAGTTTCCTGTGTCATACATCATCAAAGGCAGGAATTATTATGTGATCTAGGTTTTTTCATCTGTTCTGCAACTGGGCAGCTAATTTGATGGGAAACCTAAATGCCCAAAAGGCTGTAAAATGGGTTGTTAAAATCTAAGACAGTCAATTTGAGTCTATTGTGGAGCAACTCTTAGTAATCACTTGGTTGTAAATATTGTTTTCCTGTGCATCATCAACAATGCTGGCCTCTGTGTCTGTGTGTGTGTGTGTGTGTGTGTAATGTTATAATCTATTGCATGCATATATTTCTATAACCTTGTTACCCCTGCATTCTTGTTACTATCTTTACCCCCTTTATTACTTCGATGCATGTTGATTCTCTTACATCAAATAGTGTAATTGGCTTATACATGATTCATTTGTAATGCATTTGAAGATTTTGTAGCTTTATATTATAGTGCATAAATTTCTCTTCCTGTGTAATATTTATTTGTATAAGATTTAAATTAAAAGTTTCTATATAAATTAGAGAATATATTGGCATGGTGGATTTGTCCCTTTTAAAGTTGGCTACAGATTTTTTTTTTTTTGCAGACCCCAAGCAGCTGGGATATAGTGTTTTGAGTTAGGAATAATTATGCTTCTTGTTTGTGCCATTTCTTCCTTAGCAGAAAGTTAATTTTGCTGTTTTGGACATCCAGCTAATATTTGTTCCCATCACAGGTGCCTTTGCTCTGTGGGCAAAGTTGCCGGAAAAGGTGCTACTGTGATTGAGTATCTTATTCAGGTGTTCTTCAAACGTTTGGATGCCCAGGCAATTGACAACAAGCAGGTTGGTGGCTAATAATCACGTACATGTTTAATCGAGTCAATTGCATGTCAACCTTTAATGTTTAGCTTTAACCATGTTTTATTTGTTTGTGTGTGTGTGTGCGCGTTTTCTATACTCATGCGCAAGTTAAAGTGGTTTAGATTTGGTGAAGAATCTTTAAGCTACTAAGAATTCTGGAACAATGTGGATGCAGTGTGGGAGTAATGACTTGGACCTTAAAACTTTCAGAAAGTGGAGTCATAATTTTCTAATTCAAGCTTTCAATGCATTTAGAATTTTCGCAGAAGAATGCCTGGCTGTTCTCGAGTGTTTGCATTTGGATTCTAAGCAGTGTTATGCTTAGTACTTATTAGGAGATTCACCCCTAAATTTGGTCAGTTAAGTGATTGGCTTAGCACAAATGCGAGAATAGCTTAGGTATTTGCATTACCAAATATAAGTTTGATCATCAATATCAATGCATCGTTATTTAGTTGAATAATATAAATTATGAGAAAGGTTTTATAGCAATTTCTTGTTCAGACTTTTAATGTAGTTGTAGGAGACTATCTCCAAAGTAAATATATAATGTGATAAAACTGTCTCCCTTTGGGTGAAAGCAAAGAGCAACCTAAAGTTCATCTTCAAATTATATACAGCTGGGTAAATGCTAGAATATCTCGAGAGTTTGTTTCCTGAAATGCTTAACCTATAGAGTGGTGAGTTTTGCTTTTGCAAGAGAGGCTCCCATCAGCTTGGAATAAAGCCATCTCCAATATGTGTATGCATGGAATTATCTTAATTATTTTGAAGTGGTGCCCACACATGCTTTGAGTTTTGATATTAACATTAGATATATGTAAAGTGTCATTTTCTGAAAATTTTGTTTAACTGTGCCCTAGTATGCAAAATCTGCTTAACATGTAATTGGTTTTAGTTAACGTTAAGTTGGGGAGTAATTTATTTCTTGGGTATACATATCTGAAGATGAATAAGTCGTGAATTTGTTGTCATTTCCTGCTTATGGAAACTGTTGGTATTGAGATAAATGAACTTTTTGGAAGTCCTATGTTAATAAATTTTCTTTCAACTGACAAACTGTTTGCGCCAATAGTCTTGTAGCTCAACTGACACATTTTGGTGTTTCTAATAGACATCCAGGGTTCAAATCGCCCCACCCCCAAATTATCAAATTATTAATATGCTTTAGATTTAATTATGTTCTATTTGCTATATTCTTCATGTGTGTGTGTGTGTGTGTGTGTATTTAATACCAAGACAAAGTGAATGAAGAAGTGCTATAAGATAAAATTGTTTCTTTTGCTAATTTCAGCTAGTTGGGCGGTCCCTTTTTTGCCTTGGATTGCTTATCCGCTATGGCAATTCTTTGCTGGGCAGCTCCAGTAACAAAACTATTGATGCTGTCAGTAGTCTCAGCTTGTTCAAAAAATATCTCCGCGTAGAGGATTTCATTGTAAAGGTTAGATCATTGCAGGTAATGCCTTCTCATCTCTTATTGGTATTTGTAGCCCCTGGTTTAACTTTGAGGTCTTCTTATGTTCCCTTATAATTACTGTAGGCATTAGGATTTCTTCTAATTGCTCGGCCTGAGTACATGTTGGATAATGATATTGGGAAAATAGTAGAGGCAACTTTGTCTTCTGGCTGTGATGTTCGCCTTAAGGTAATAATGACACTTCTCAATTTCCGCTACCATATTCAATATGTTTCTGATTCAATCTGTCAACCAGATGCAATCATTGCAAAACATGTATGAGTATCTTCTTGATGCGGAAAGTCAAATGGGAACAGATAAAGCAAATGAAAATGCAGTTCATTATTCTGTAGAAGGTGGCCACAGTGTACCTGTAGCTGCGGGTGCAGGAGATACTAATATATGTGGGGGTATAGTTCAGTTATATTGGGATAGTATTTTAGGTAGATGTTTGGACTTAAATGAACAAGTTCGCCAAGCGGCCCTTAAGGTGAGAGTCTCATTAAGAGTTGTACTTTTCATGCTTAAATTTATTGTACCTATTGTATACCCTTGTACATGGGTATATATGGGTGACACTTTTTGCTTTTTCAATGAAATTTTACTTATCAGAAAGAGTTGTGCCTGCCTCTAAGATAAAGAACATTTTAGGAAGTTTGACTTTTTACTTTCGTTACTAATCGTGCTATTTAGAACTGAGACAAATATTCAGATGAAGTATCAGGAAATGTTCTGGTGTTAATTACTCTGTTATTTAAACGGTTGAATTTGAAGGTCATGATTCCCTGGTATTTCTGCTATCTCTGGCCACTAATTTTTGTTTCTTGTTTTTTTTTTCCCACCCAATTTTTCATTCTATGCTACCAAAATAGATTGTTGAAATTGTGCTGCGCCAAGGTCTTGTTCATCCCATCACTTGTGTCCCATACCTTATAGCTCTGGAAACAGATCCGCAGGAGGTGAATTCAAAGTTGGCTCATCATTTGCTGATGAACATGAATGAGAAGTAAGTCCAATAAATGGTTTTTTTTTTTTAGAAGTTTTCTTCCCTGTAAATTTGCTTATGCGATCTAAGTGAAGCATCTTTTCAGGTACCCTGCATTTTTTGAAAGCCGTTTGGGGGATGGCCTTCAAATGACATTCATTTTTATACAAGCCATTAGTGGCATTAATGAAAATGCAAACCAGAAGGTCCAGTCCAAGGTTCTAGGAAATGTGAAGGGGAAATCTGATGGTGGCTCTGTCTCGCAAGCAAGGCTTGGAGTTTCTAGAATTTACAAGCTCATCCGTGGTAACCGGGTTTCAAGAAACAAATTTATGTCCTCAATCGTGAGAAAGTTTGATAACCCTAGCTGGAATGATTCAGTAGTCCCTTTCCTGATGTAAGTTTCTGTTATTGGTGTTGTGCCTATAGTTCAGCTTTATTAGTTGTTTAGAGTGGAATAATAAGCTGGTTCCCTTTTACAGGTACTGTACTGAAATACTTGCTCTGCTTCCATTCACATCCCCTGATGAGCCACTCTATTTGATCTATGCTATAAATCGAGTAATACAAGTTAGGGCTGGGGCACTTGAGGCAAGTATGAAAGCCCTGAATAATTATTTGTCACAAAAAGATGCAGAGAAGATACCTTATGACAATGGACAACTGAAGCCAGCTGTTCAGCCTGATTTCAACGAGATGACTTCCATGGATTTGAATGGGACAATTCAGCATGAGCCAGCTGGTCAGCCTATCTTTGATCATAGGATGTCAATGGATTTGAATGAGAGTATTCAACAAGATATTGCTGATCAGTCAGTCATTAATCATAGTACCTTAGTGGGGGCAAAAACGCGTAGTATGAGCTCAGGTGTTTCTTTTATTCTTTCAGAAGATGATCTGCAGAAAGTCCAGGTAGCTTTAAAGCTTTCTTAAATCATATTTTTTTTGCACTAAGAAGTGTTTATTGATTTCTGACAAGCACGAAAAATTTTGATGAGTTGTTTATGTTTTACCTAATAAAGAAAATGAAGAATCTTCTTGTGTTAGTGCCAATATAAATATGCATTATCCATGTTTATAAACCATTTCCTTCATAATATGTTGTTGTGGCTGGATCAGGATGTATGTTGATTTTAATTCCTTTTAAACCCTGCCTGGTTCTTATGCAGGCTGACTGTCTTGCTGCAATTGCATTGCAGCTTCTTTTGAAGCTAAAGAGGCACCTTAAAATTGTCTATAGCCTGAATGACGCTCGGTGCCAGGTAATACTATGATTTGACTTAACAGCAACATGTATGTTCTATTTGTGTATAAGTTATGTACGAGGTGTTTATGCAATGCTTTTTACGTTCAAACCAGGCTTTTTCTCCTAATGAACCCGTAAAACCAGGAGATGTTCTCTCCAGACAAAACATTCCCCTTAACATCAGTGAAACGCGCATCAGTTTGCCTGCCACTTATCAAGATCTGATACAAAGATATCAGGTAGAGTGTGCAATGATTTTAGGACCCATTTTACTCTCTCACATGTAGTTTTCAGTGGCCTGATCAATTTTCTCTTACTGGTTTTCTTACTGCACAGGAATTCAAGAATGCTTTGAAGGAAGATGCTATTGATTACTCGATTTATACAGCAAATATAAAGAGGAAGCGCCCTACCCCCAGAAAAGGACGGAAATCTGTATACGGGGGAGGTGACGAAGATGATATTGATGATGAAGACTGGACAGGTGGGGTTCGAAGGCTAAGTAATAGTGGCAGGAGAGGTAACAGCAATAGGGGAAGTAGGCAACGATGATAGTTGTAAGTATATGACAGGTAGGCTAACTTGTACATTAAGTAGGAAAGGAATAGAAATTGGATAGGAGAGAGAAGAGAATAGAAATCTGGAACAGTGGAAAGGAAGGCACATAAGGGCCTGGGATAGTACTGGCTCTAGATGAGCACTTTCTCTAGCTGTTTCCATCTTGTAACTTGCTTGACATGATAGTCACAGCATTCTTTTTATTAATGAAATTTAATTTCTGTAAAATTGATTGTCTCCAATGTAATGTAGAAATCATGTTCCTCTAAAATGTATGAAATTTTGGTGGCACTCATTGAGGGTTTCCCTAGAACTTCAGATTGCACTTGACATTTTCTGAAAGTGATCATTTCATCTCCTCTTACATTGCCTTAAAGATGAATAAATTCTAGGGTAATGCTATTCATCAAAATAGACAGAAGCTATTAGTCATAATTTTCCCTTCTCCTTTCATTGATTTGATTTGGTTTGAGAGTATATTTGTGGAAGAAATGAGTTGGGTAGCGATAGAGATTGGCTGATAGCCTGGTACGCATATTCCGTTCTCATAAGTGTTTCTTGATCAAATTGCATGGTGGATTGGGCCAATTAAATTTGGTTTCCCCAGCTCAACTCTTAGGCTGTGTTTGGTTCACGTAAAATATTTTTCGGAAAATAGCCTATTTTCAGAGGAAATGCTATTTTCGGGAAAGGAAAATATTTTCAAGTGTTTAGTTCCATTATGAAAATTGTTGTAAAAAATATTTTTATGTGTTTGGTTCTATTCTAAAAATGCTATTTTTCTACACATTTTTCACATTTTCTCAGCTATTTTTTCAGCATCCAAATAAATTTTATTACAAAAAATTTCAAAATCACAGCCAAATTTCAACACCACACACTATCGAAACTCCAATTCAACTCACGGCAGCAAACTCCGGCAATCAAAAGCCACAAAAGAAACAAAACCAAAGAAAAAAAAATCATCAAATCCGGTCAGATCGTTGCAGTGAGGCAATTGGATTTGATCGGCGCGGTGCGACTCGCGGTTCGTGGTGCGACTCATTGGGTCTAGGTCGAAGGTCGAAGGCAAGGGGTCTGGGTCGAAGGTCGAAGGCGATGGGTCTAGAAGTGCAATCGACGATCGGCGCGGCGCGGTGCTGCGATTGACGATCGGGGTTCGCTGGCAAAGTCTCTTCTTCCTCTCTCTTTGCAATCTGGGCTCACTCTCACTCTCTCTCTCTCTCTCTCTCTCTCTTTTCGAAAATGCTTTGAAGTGAAAATAGGAACTGAAAACCATTTCCGTGGTCAAAGGGAAAATAGGAAATGATTTTTCAGAAAATTCTATTTTCCGTAACTGCCAAACACGCGGGTTAGGTGGAAAATGATTTCCTGAAAGTGTTTACCACCAAAACAAACGCAGCCTTAGTCCAGCTTAAAATTGGATTTGATTTGTTCCTTGTTCGCCTATAAAATATTAAAATCTGTTTGTGTCATTCTATATAGCTTTTGAAACTAGAAACTTGGTTAAGAGTATCCTTAATGTTTCTCCCCTTGGATAAATGATCATTTAATTTTCCTTTTCTCCATAGAGCTAAGCGTATAAACTCAAGCTGATCATCATGTTACTCTAGGAGTCTGGAGAACTGTTGATTGGCCTGGTTCTATTTATTTTGAACTTACTGACCTCATATTGATCTTCTGGCACATCCATGCTGTAATGGTCACGCCACATTGATATGACTCCAAATTGAAGTCAAGATGGTTTAGTATCTCTTCATACAGTATGTTGTCAATGATATTGTAATGAACCAGGTAAGTGATGGCCATGGTACCGCTGGAAGCAGCTCAGCCCCTATTGTCTCAGCCCCCATTATTTCATTCCCTTAGCACAGAATGATCGGAAGCGAGACAGTTTCCAAACCTGAGAGGGAACTTGCTTGTGTGTTCAGAACTAAAGGTTCAACAATCTAAGCGAGATAGTTTCCGAACCTGAAGAGAGGGAACTTGCTTGTGTGTTTAGAACCAAGGTTCAACAATCTAATCCTATCCGAGTGGAAGATTAATCAACGTTGCATCTTCATTGAATAGAGAGAACTTCACTAAGAATATAAAGCAGATCTTTCTACGTCTCAGACAATCCAATCTGAGACCTCAGAGATATTAAACATTGTATGTTAATTAAAAGGTTACAACTTAAAACCGACATTACTCAGTTACCCTTACCAGGTAGTTTTCCATATCCCCCCTTCTGCCATATTGGCATGCGATATGGAGTAAACTTATATGGTTTGTGGAACAACCAACTATTATTCCATTCTAGTCAATAGTGAACCTAAAGGTATGATAAATCCATCTCAAAGTATACGGAAAAGAGATCTACTCTCTCCTTCCTTTCTTTCTTTTTTTTTTTTTTTTTTTTTTTTTTTGAAATTTACATTAACTCATATCACAAGTTGTTACTCTTGAGTAATATACAAGTAAAAATGGCTCTCGTTTGACTCATCTTCTTTTTGCAGATGACAGTTTTCTCTTTTTCAGGGCAATTCAACACACTCACTTCTACACGGACTTATATCACAAGTTGTTACTCTTGAGTAATGAGGTTTCTCTCGGTGTAATTGTAAAAATGGCTCTCGTTTGGCTCATCTTCTTTTTGCAGATGATAGTCTTCTCTTTTGCAAGACAATTCAACACGTTCACTTTTTCAAGAAAAATTATTATTAGATATTTTAATAATTTGAAAATTCTTACAATGCTTGGTTCGATCCGACAATCAAAAACCCATAATCTTAACTAGATCCTGATTTAACAAACTAGACAAGGTTCACGTTTCTATGATAAAATGTCATTTTTTTTTCAATCAAGATTTCTTGTGTTGTGCAGCGATATGGATTACCCTTGATATGTCTAAATTCTAATGTTGAAGCATGGCAATTGAACTCCCCCTCTATTGATGTCGTTCATAAAATGGGACGCACTGATTCTAATATTAGATGTTGACTGTAGCTCGGTGGTATCCAATAAATGGTCCCACCAGAATATTTAAAAAAATTAATAACAAATAAATAAATAAATAACGCAGATTTCAAAAATGCAAGAAACAACAAACTTTCTAAAATACTTGCCAAAGCTGTCTAAAATTAGGCAGAAGCGATGGCCCAGTATTAATCCTCTTACAATCTAGAGCATTTTCGTTGTTTTATAAATCACACAACGAGTATAAGACCATTATTAAATTAAAATCACAGTGTAATAGAAGCATTACTAAATGGGAAAATTCAATGAATATTACACTGAAAAGAGTGACTTGCCACCAAGTTTGAGAAAGGGCCTTGCGCCTAGTAACTCAAGGTACAATGACAAAAAGAGGCTGCAAGGATAAAGACAGAATTCAGATAAATAGATGCAGCATACAATATGGTATATGTGCATGTACGGGTGTTTGTGTGTGGATGTGGATGTGGGTATGGATGGGTGGGTGTAGAAAGAGAGAATACCGTGTCTATGCTAACTGGTTTCCCATCCTCCATAAGTATCTCGGCTATTGTTCCAGACTGATCAGCCTGCGGGGCAAAAATATCAGTATTGCAGATGTCACGCATTGGAAGTCTCAGAGCGGAATAAATAAAGATCAAGAAAATGATGTAGGAATCAGCCTAATTAGGTTTGAACACAGTAAAGGAGGGAAAGTACCTCAATTTCATTCATTAGTTTCATGGCCTCAACTATGCAGATGGCCTGACCTTTTTGGACTTTATCTCCAACCTGAAAAAGGGTAAGATTATGATATGAGGGTATATTGTTTATCCCTTATATTGAATAATGCAGAATATACAAACATTGCACATCAGCATGCATAAACACACAAGTAACTTATTCAACACACAATTTCTCATCTGCCATGTCTTTTGAGGGACAAACCCTTAAGTCGTAAGCTCATTAAGGCGGACACTCACCTTGACAAATGGTGGTTCACCAGGTGCAGGACTGCGATAGAAGGTTCCAGCCATGGGGCATTTCAGTGGTGGATGAGATGAAGCGTTTGCCTTTGCAGGTGCGGGTAAGGCAGGCGCTGGTGCAGAAGGAGGGCTTGCAGGAGCAGCTGCCGTGGCTGGTGGTGGAGGAGATGGAAGCGTCGCATAGGTTAGATGTGGTGGCATACTAGCAACAGGGGCAGATGGTGCTGCCTGCTGCAAAGCTTCCTTCTTTCTTATTAGGAGCTCACAGTCCATTTGCTTCAGTTGCAGCTCTGAAATATCTCTTGAATCCACAAGTCTGCTCATGAAAATGAAATAAACTTCAATAGAAAGCACAATGTGGCTAATATGTATCAAACAGCAAATAACGCATTCAAGCATGCGTATGCAAGAGTCACTTTGACTTACTTGACAAGGTCTGATACTTGAGACATGAATGCTGAGATTGATGATACATCTGAACTAGGGTCCGGTACAGGATGTGATGACTCATCTCTCCCTTCTGATGATGCAACTCCAGGCTGTGTGGAAGGTACGGGTGCAGAATTTGAAGATCTCTTGGCAGTTACCTAGAATAAAAGTAGCTTTAGTAGATGCTTGTGATTATATCTCATTTTAAAGACAACTTTTGGGTTTTGGATTATTGAGAACAATCTAACCTCATTAAGCTGTGCGCACACCTTCCAGACAGTGGATTGCTTCGAATTAGGGATCTGCAGAACACAATAATACAACAAAACGATAAGATTTTTTTGGCAGCAAAATTAGCCTATCATTAACAAAACTGCATGTACGAGAAAATATTCAAGTAGCGTGCATTGATGTTAGTCAAAAACCTTCCATAAGACCAAAGATATTTGACAGGTTAAAAGCGAGCAATTGAGAATTTCACCACTCATTGAGAAATTAAAACAAAATATATATACCAATGACCTTGCTGCCCATTCTTCCATAACTTCTGTTTTACATTCATTAACATCATGACCATGTGAAACTCTTTTGGTGTATGTGCCACAAACCACATTTAATTTTCAGTTCTGATAAACTACCAGAGATTGGAAAGGGTAATAGTGGAGAGATAGATTTGGAACTCTTTTTTTATAATCTAGATTTTGAACTCAGGATTACATACTTTGATATAATGATAAATTATCACCTGTCCCAAAAGTCAGAGCTCATGAAAAGGGTAATTTTAGTTTTTAGTCGATTAACTAATATTCAAAAATGTCTTCAAGCATGACACATAACAAACGTGGTTCATATATACATGTTAAACATAAAAATAAAAGGAAAAATTTTATCTCCAAATCGGTTTGAAGGAAAAATTCCTCAATCCCACTACAAAATGACCATCACATGATTTTTTTAATTCAAAAAAGTAATACGACTTGTTTAAATAATATAAATTGATGGTCTTGTGAATCGCTACATAGTAGGTTGAAGAAGGAAATTCCTCCAAATTTGGATGAAAACTTTGTCCAAATTATAAAGTCTAGCTTAATTATTATTTTTTAATAAGAAGCAATAATTTTGCCGGGAGTCATGTAGCATAATTGACACTTCTGCAAGTTTAAATCCACCTAAAAAAACAAAGAACTAATAATTGAGGTACATAAGAGTAAAATAATTCAAAATCAATATCTTGACCAATACAATTCGCATAATTAAGTATCAGTAAACAAATGAAAACTAATCTACATATGAATGAAAACGAGAAGAAATATATGGGAAAAAAAAATCATATAAATAATGGATAAGAAGACCAGAATGTGCGAAATGAAATTGAAAATGGAGACAAGATTGAAGATTGGGAATAAGAACAAACCGGGTCAGGAAACGAAGATCTGAAAAGCAAAGAGGGTCTGGAACTCGACCCACGGTGAAAAGAAACAAGCTTCAGGGACTGCTTGGGTCTAGGCTGGTTCTGGTTCGTGGAATTGGAATGTCGCAGCAAAAGGGTCTTTGGACTGGGCACCGTAAACGACGCCATTTTTACTTTGAATCAGTGTTCTTTGGTTTTGGTTTTGGTTTTGGTGAGTTGGTGATAGGTGTGTAGTTTAAATGGGAAATGTGGGCGGCGAGATCGATGAGAGAAGCGTATGAGAAATCTATGGATCCAAACCCAAAACGGGAACTAAACTCTAATGCGTGTGCTACTTTTGTGTTGTATTTATTTTATTTTATAATTTGGGGTTTTGGGGGGTTTCGATGTTTACGATGCCAGCAAAGTGCATAACAAATAACAATCAATCATGTCTATCTGTCTCTGGGGTTTGTGTTTCCCTCCCAACTCCAAGTGTGTTGTGTCATGTGTGCTAGTTTGACGTGGACTACTATGGTGGGTCCCTGTTATTTTGATTTTCTGAAAAAATGGTCGGTGCTGATGTGAGGAGTATTGCATCAACGGCTGCTGTTTTAAGCTTAATTATTTCGGCCGTTTGGAGTAGGTTTCGAGTTGGGTACCAATATCAATATCACCTCCCAACAAGTTATGTGCCTTTTCCATCATTATATATATATATATATATATAAGTATTGCTAAGACTACAACTTTTGTCGCAACTTATTGATGTGATCGATTGTGAGAGGTGGAATTGGGACTCACTACTTTTACTCCACTGCTCATAACTTACCATACGAGTAATTGAGGAATTTTGTTTGACAAAACTTATAGTTGTAGTTTTTTTTTTTTTTTTTTTTTTTTTTTTTTGAGAATCTAAATGAGAGGATATTTATCTCCAAATCCCAAACTCCACCCAGACCCATTATGAAACAGCTATCCAAATTCAAAACTCAAAACTCAAAACTCCACCTCCAAACCCACCACTAAAGTTATCCAAATTCAAAACGTAGCACGAGAAGTTGCATCTGAAAATGTTCAAGTAGTTTTTTCCTTATTAGTTGTACAACAATGCCATTTCTTTTCCGTTAGAGAATTGCATCTCGACTCAACTCTTATTAGTAAATATAAAAAAAATCAATTTGTCTATAAATCTTAGTCTTTGACATTTTATAATTCTTGTATTTTTCCTTATATACCTGGCGATGCAATTTGCAACATTTTTGTGTTGAGGTATTATGTTCAAAGCAAATGTCACAGGTAATTTTTCTCATCCATCAACCCTATATATTGATTAGGTATGGTCATTTCAAAATGAAATTAGATTTTTTATTTTATGGAATAAAATGAAAATACATAAATGTTACTCAATGTAAATGTTTTTTTATTATATTGTTTCTTTCTTCATTTGCTCGGTTAAATTTACTTTGGGTTAGGTTTATGGTCGATATTTTGATTTCTTTCTATTTCTTTTCTTTTTATACCTTTTAAGGTAACAATCTTAATTCTTTTTTTAGGTCAAGAGTCCAGGCTATGAATTTTTGACAAACCAAAACAACAGAAGAAGTATGGTGTCAACTATTAAATGGATGAAGTGTATATAGGATTTTAAATAGAAAATTATGACACTAAAACCAAAAATTAAAAAAGAGTCACATCACATGCGTGAAGTGTGTGTGTGTGTGATGAGACTAGTGTTACTTAATGTGTATATGTAATTACTATTTTACATGGTGTGATTCTTGTTGCATGCTTCGTGCACCCTCCTTCATGGATTGGGTCACTTGCAAGCATGTAAATTATGTATATGGGACACACAAGCTTGTGAGAGGCCTAACCCTATAAAGGGTGTACACACAAAATAATTTTTGGTATGTGAGAGAGTGAGAAAATTGTTACATATGACAAATACATGAATCGTTATCTATGACAAATACATGAATCGTTATCTATAGCGAATGAGGCCATATATATTCCATAATAGAAATAGCTATTCTTGGAGCATCCACAGCAGTGGAGCTAAAAATTTAGTTATTTAGCTTCACCAAAAGTTACTTTATCTATTTTACCTACACACATGCTGCAGCAGTAGATCTATTTTAGCTTTCAACACAATAAAATAATATAAACATCACAATAAAATAATATAACCACTACAATAAAATAATATATCCCACTACCAAAAAACATCCACAGTACCAACCACAACCACCTCTACCATCAGCCATAGCCACAACCACCACCACCACCACCACCACCACCACCAACAGTCCACAGCAGGGAAAAAATGAAAAAAGAAAACTCAAATCTCCAATCTTTTTCCTCAACCCAAACCAAACAAAATCACCAATAACAAACAAAATAAAAAATCACCAATCACAAACAAGCCCAACGTTGGCGAGCTAGGTCGGCAGAAGTGGTAGGTCGGCGAGCTCCATGGGTTTCCTAATCAAGTACCCAATATCCATGAGCAAGCCAACCATGAGCAAGCACTTTGATCAGCAGCGTGGGTCTGAGGCTAATCGGCGGCTTGGGACGACTGGTAGGTCGATGATGTTAAGCTTCAGTGGCGGGGACATTGACGATGAGTTGGAGATGAGCTTGAGAGACCGGAGTTGACGATGAGTCGGAGACGTTGACGATGAGCTTGAGAGACTGGAGTTGAGAGAGTGAGCTTGAGAGAGATGAGCTTTAAAGATGAGATGAGAGTGAATGAGAGAGAGAGAGAGAGAGGCAACGGTGATAAAAGAATGAAAAAGAAAAGGAGCATGGTATTATTTTAATCGCTAGGGCAGAATAAAATATATTTTTTTTTAGCTCTCATGAACAGTGCGCATCTATCTATAGATGTGCACTGTAGCAATGGAGCTAAAAAAAAAATAGATTTAGCTCCACCGCTGGAGCACGATTTTAATGTTTGAGGAGCTAAAATATAGCAATATAGCAATATGGCACCACTGCTGTGAGTGCTCTTAATTAATAACTTTTTGGTTGAAGTTGTGATGGGATTGCAAATAGTTCAAGATGTTGAATACTTTCTTTAAAGATGGGCATGACATTGTCAACCTCTACATTGACTAATCTCTTACTAATTTGATGTCAAAATTCTTTTTATTATTCTTTTGATGATTTTCACTCCTACAATTTTGACTTGTATAAACAATACTACAGTGTAATAATTGGTGAAGAAAAAAGTTGACAATGATCGGTAGAGAGCAATGCAATGTATTCATTTATACACAAACTTTCATGTCCCTCCCCAAGCCACGTTTCTTTGCAAGTGACACTGAGGTTTTGTTCTGAGAGAGAGAGAGAGAGGTTTCAATTATAATCATGTGAGATTCATATAGTATACAATTTTGTAATTTTCTTTCCCTCGAGGAAAAGAAAGAGGAGGTAGAAACATTAAGGCTAACCACATGACATAAGACCTGGCACCTAATTCTTATTGTGGGGGGTGAAAGCCCAGACATACGTATTGGGCTGTGGGCCCTGTCCTGAGGAATATTGTACGTTCGAAGAGTAATAGCGGGTCGGGGTAGAATTCATCTGAACGCTGCCAACCCAGAAGTAGAGGAAGAGTAACGTCCGAAGAGATCACATTTTTTCCGAAGAGATTACACTCCTCGGACATAAATAGTCTTGACCCAACCAGCGAATAGAAGGTCCGAATGGACTCTCGGGCAATCCCAACAACAAAGATAAGCTCTGAGCGTATCTGGGGATGATTATGACGAGAAAATATCTTAAGGAAAAGCTGCCATCACCGCATTAAATGCACTGCAGCTGCTTTTCTGGCCGCATTAATGTGGAGAAGACCCCTGAACAGTGTAATCTCAGCTACTACCACTCACGGAGGGGCAAAGAGAGTACTTGATGGGACATGCACTCAAGTGGATGCTTAGATGAAGAACAAATGGACGATGGAGATGATAGAAATGGGTGCTATATAAGCAAGAGAGATCTCTGATAATGGGGATCGAGAAAAGATGGAGGAGAGAGGAATTAGAAAATTTCATTGTAGTTCCAAGAATTGTAACCACCTCATATTTCAATAATAAGCCTCTTCGGACAGACATTTGTAAAGGAAGATGAATATAATCTTATGTCAATGAATCCTCAAACGCTATAATTAACCTCTGTTTGACTCACACCTAGCCTAGCTCTTTCGCCCACTCTCTACAAATTCATTGTCTTGGGTTCATTGGGCTCATAACCCATCCCTCTTGGGCCTGGGCTGCCAAATCAGACCCTACACTTATAATAATATGTTTTTTTTTTCTCTCTCCCAATTGAAAATTTCCAATTGAAAAAAAAAAAATCAATAGATTCACAAGTTCAAGGCAAATCCGAATGGAAAACATCTTCCACATCCTCAGGCAGAGATTCTACCCATACATCAGTATCTGCAGATAAAACTGCTTTTTTAGCTAAACAGTGAGCTAACCTATTCCCTTCACGCCCAACATGCTGAAACAAACAGCTCCTCAACGTTCCTCCAATTCGCTTAGATTCATCAATAATGTGACCAAACAAAGTACAGCATCGACCAAAGCCCTTCAAGGCAGCAATAACTCGACTACAATCACCTTCAATAATCACTCGAAACACACACAACTCTGCAACAAACATCACTGCCCTCCGAGCCGCCAAAGCTTCAGCCATTTCAACAGACTGAACCGAGCCAATATTCTGCCGCAAAGCTTATATTGTTTCTTTCTTCATTTGCTCGGTTAAATTTACTTTGGGTTAGGTTTATGGTCGATATTTTGATTTCTTTCTATTTCTTTTCTTTTTATACCTTTTAAGGTAACAATCTTAATTCTTTTTTTAGGTCAAGAGTACAGGCTATGAATATTTGACAAACCAAAACAACAGAAGAAGTATGGTGTCAACTATTAAATAGATGAAGTGTATATAGGATTTTAAATAGAAAATTATGACACTAAAACCAAAACTTAAAAAAGAGTCACATCACATGTGTGAAGTGTGTGTGTGTGTGATGAGACTAGTGTTACTTAATGTGTATATGTAATTACTATTTTACATGGTGTGATTCTTGTTGCATGCTTCGTGCACCCTCCTTCATGGATTGGGTCACTTGCAAGCATGTAAATTATGTATATGGGACACACAAGCTTGTGAGAGGCCTAACCCTATAAAGGGTGTACACACAAAATAATTTTTGGTATGTGAGAGAGTGAGAAAATTGTTACATATGACAAATACATGAATCGTTATCTATGACAAATACATGAATCGTTATCTATAGCGAATGAGGCCATATATATTCCATAATAGAAATAGCTATTCTTGGAGCATCCACAGCAGTGGAGCTAAAAATTTAGTTATTTAGCTTCACCAAAAGTTACTTTATCTATTTTACCTACACACATGCTGCAGCAGTAGATCTATTTTAGCTTTCAACACAATAAAATAATATAAACATCACAATAAAATAATATAACCACTACAATAAAATAATATATCCCACTACCAAAAAACATCCACAGTACCAACCACAACCACCTCTACCATCAGCCATAGCCACAACCACCACCACCACCACCACCACCACCACCAACAGTCCACAGCAGGGAAAAAATGAAAAAAGAAAACTCAAATCTCCAATCTTTTTCCTCAACCCAAACCAAACAAAATCACCAATAACAAACAAAATAAAAAATCACCAATCACAAACAAGCCCAACGTTGGCGAGCTAGGTCGGCAGAAGTGGTAGGTCGGCGAGCTCCATGGGTTTCCTAATCAAGTACCCAATATCCATGAGCAAGCCAACCATGAGCAAGCACTTTGATCAGCAGCGTGGGTCTGAGGCTAATCGGCGGCTTGGGACGACTGGTAGGTCGATGATGTTAAGCTTCAGTGGCGGGGACATTGACGATGAGTTGGAGATGAGCTTGAGAGACCGGAGTTGACGATGAGTCGGAGACGTTGACGATGAGCTTGAGAGACTGGAGTTGAGAGAGTGAGCTTGAGAGAGATGAGCTTTAAAGATGAGATGAGAGTGAATGAGAGAGAGAGAGAGAGAGGCAACGGTGATAAAAGAATGAAAAAGAAAAGGAGCATGGTATTATTTTAATCGCTAGGGCAGAATAAAATATATTTTTTTTTAGCTCTCATGAACAGTGCGCATCTATCTATAGATGTGCACTGTAGCAATGGAGCTAAAAAAAAAATAGATTTAGCTCCACCGCTGGAGCACGATTTTAATGTTTGAGGAGCTAAAATATAGCAATATAGCAATATGGCACCACTGCTGTGAGTGCTCTTAATTAATAACTTTTTGGTTGAAGTTGTGATGGGATTGCAAATAGTTCAAGATGTTGAATACTTTCTTTAAAGATGGGCATGACATTGTCAACCTCTACATTGACTAATCTCTTACTAATTTGATGTCAAAATTCTTTTTATTATTCTTTTGATGATTTTCACTCCTACAATTTTGACTTGTATAAACAATACTACAGTGTAATAATTGGTGAAGAAAAAAGTTGACAATGATCGGTAGAGAGCAATGCAATGTATTCATTTATACACAAACTTTCATGTCCCTCCCCAAGCCACGTTTCTTTGCAAGTGACACTGAGGTTTTGTTCTGAGAGAGAGAGAGAGAGGTTTCAATTATAATCATGTGAGATTCATATAGTATACAATTTTGTAATTTTCTTTCCCTCGAGGAAAAGAAAGAGGAGGTAGAAACATTAAGGCTAACCACATGACATAAGACCTGGCACCTAATTCTTATTGTGGGGGGTGAAAGCCCAGACATACGTATTGGGCTGTGGGCCCTGTCCTGAGGAATATTGTACGTTCGAAGAGTAATAGCGGGTCGGGGTAGAATTCATCTGAACGCTGCCAACCCAGAAGTAGAGGAAGAGTAACGTCCGAAGAGATCACATTTTTTCCGAAGAGATTACACTCCTCGGACATAAATAGTCTTGACCCAACCAGCGAATAGAAGGTCCGAATGGACTCTCGGGCAATCCCAACAACAAAGATAAGCTCTGAGCGTATCTGGGGATGATTATGACGAGAAAATATCTTAAGGAAAAGCTGCCATCACCGCATTAAATGCACTGCAGCTGCTTTTCTGGCCGCATTAATGTGGAGAAGACCCCTGAACAGTGTAATCTCAGCTACTACCACTCACGGAGGGGCAAAGAGAGTACTTGATGGGACATGCACTCAAGTGGATGCTTAGATGAAGAACAAATGGACGATGGAGATGATAGAAATGGGTGCTATATAAGCAAGAGAGATCTCTGATAATGGGGATCGAGAAAAGATGGAGGAGAGAGGAATTAGAAAATTTCATTGTAGTTCCAAGAATTGTAACCACCTCATATTTCAATAATAAGCCTCTTCGGACAGACATTTGTAAAGGAAGATGAATATAATCTTATGTCAATGAATCCTCAAACGCTATAATTAACCTCTGTTTGACTCACACCTAGCCTAGCTCTTTCGCCCACTCTCTACAAATTCATTGTCTTGGGTTCATTGGGCTCATAACCCATCCCTCTTGGGCCTGGGCTGCCAAATCAGACCCTACACTTATAATAATATGTTTTTTTTTTCTCTCTCCCAATTGAAAATTTCCAATTGAAAAAAAAAAAATCAATAGATTTTTAAATTTTAAATATAGTTCAATAAAATAAAAAATAGGAAAGTACAAAAAAATCAACTAATTAAATTGTTCCAATTTGGTCCAATGCAGTCCATTGTCCATTCAATCTATTTCAGTCTACTTCTTTCAGTTTGGTGAATTCGGTCCAATATGGTGATGCTTTGGAAGTAGGAGCTGCTTCATTTGTGTCACCTTCTTAACATAATTTTGGTAGGTTCTTGATGAAATTACATTTTTCTTATGTTATTAAAGTCTTGTATTTTTTTTTCTAATATAAGTGATGATTTTACTTATATCTGCTTTATCTTTAGGTCATTCAAAAGGTATAGAGAATGAACCATTTGTAAGAAACAAAAGCTTAAGCATGACATCTATTATTTTATGCTTCTATTGAGCTACATTAGTGTATCATTTCAGTCTAGTTTGGTTCACTTTAGTCCATTTGGTCCACTTCGGTCTACTTCAGTCCATTTTGTTCCATTTTGATCCATTTTGTCCAATTTGGTGATGCTTTAGAAGTTTGTTTAGAAAGATGAGCTACTTCATTGACAATTTTGTCACATTCTCAGCGTAATATTGGTAGGTTCTTGATAAAATTGCATTTTTCTTATATTATTAAATTCTTGTATTATCTACTTCATCTTTAGACCATTTAGAACGTATAGAGAATGAATTGTATGTGAGTATTAGAAAAAATTCTAACCACACAAATTCTAACCATACATCACATAATTTCAAAATATCTTATCCTATCACCGCGCACCCTTGGTGCAGTGGTCACTCCACAAGTATAAATGTTTGTGGGGTGTAAGAGGCAAGAGCTAAGGTTCAAGTTTTCAGGAGAGAGCTTCATACACATATACACTTAGATTAGGTTAGAGTAGAAATTTTATCTTGTATAATATATATATATATATATATCTCACCTTATACAATAATTGAAAGTAAAATGCATTATATTTCGTTAAAAAAAAATTACAAAATTTAAAACAATTTCAAATAATAAATATAGATAGCTTAATTTAGAAACATTGTATAAACTATAATTCGTTAGAAAATAATCACACCATTTTTAAGAAGGGTATGGTATTTACACATATAAGTCCTATATAATATTTTAATTTTTCACTTAACAAAAAAACAAATCATCAATTTTTTTTCTCGCATCACGTGGGTCTGTGACTAGTAAATATATTGGTGCTACATCAACAACATGAAAAATAAATTCTTTAATTATTTTTTTATTGTGTTTAAATGTTGACACATCAATTTATAGAAGTTTATGTAAAATAAGATTTGAAGTATCTCTAGCTAATCTATACTACTATTTAAGGAACTTTTTTAGTTTGGGATGGACATTATGATGGTTTAAAAATACTTTTAAATCCTAAATTTAAGTAGAGATAAAACTAAAGGACAATCCGATAAAAATACATTTCTAAAACATTACCAACAAAATAAGACTACTCTTCTATTGGTTTTCAAACTAGGTATTAAAATATTTTTTTATATATAAAATACAGTATTAAGATATTTGAATTCCTTCCATGTTTTCACTTTTCTCTTGTTTTTTTTTTTTTTTTTTTTTCCCCTAAACGGTTATAATAAATTTTAAAAGTTTGACACATCCTTTTTCCCAAAAATTTTTTTTTTTTTTTTTTTTTTTTTTCCCCTAAACGGTTATAATAAATTTTAAAAGTTTGACACATCCTTTTTCCCAAAAATTAGCACACACCATATCTATTTAAATAAAACCACACGTACCTTTTAGTTTTTTTGCACAAGCTTTTGGATTGCCTCAACTTTTTGCTCACTTCATCACCATCTCCAATTTTAGAAAGATTTGTTTCCATTGATATTGCTGAAATTATTAATTGGTTAATTTGTGTTTTTTTTTTTTGGTAATGTTTTTACTAGTCTTACGCTTTTTTTTAATCTTTCTTTTTTATCTCTTTCTCAAGTCTATCTCTATAGTTCCTTTGATCTCCACAATTTTTTTTCTCACTTCATCACAATCTTTCTTTTCAAAGAGGCATGTTTCCCATATAAAGAGTAAAGATGAGACTGTGAGGGTTTGGGATATGTCTTGTTATCTTCTTGTTCTTTTTTGTCATTTTTATATTATATTTTCATTTTATTAGTTGATTTTGGTTTGAAAGTGTACATTTCTCTTCTACATTGATAGTTCTAAAGTCAAATGTAGAAGATGAATCATTACCACCAATGTTATTGTATTTATATTTAGGTAGATATTAATTTGGTTTTGGTGAATTAATTTCTTTCATTTTCAAGAACTCCGTCTATACACCTTTACTATTTGGGTGGAATCGTGAAAGCCTACTATTTTTTTGCAATCAATGGTTATTCTGGATTTTGCTTTGGTTAATGTGGATTTTGTTTTAGTGAGGCTAGTATCACTAAAACATGTGAACTTAAATATCTTGAAACACATAATAAATAACAAAAAAAAAAAAAAAAAAGGAAATGCTAACGAATGTCCTTAGGGTATTGGTTAATAATCCATTTAAAGAAAAATTTTATGGAAAAAGAAAAAAAAAAGCAATTAATGTTTTGACAACTTTTTTCATTTTCCATAAAATGGTGTCAAAACTTTTCTAAAATGGATTGTTAATTAATGTCCTAAGGGCACTCATTAGCATGATCCAAAAAAATAATCAAATTCCAACACAAACATATAGTACATATATGTAGCTCCAAAGGAAATTAGAAAAAATATAAACCTGTTCTCTAGAGCTATTGATCTACCATAAACAAAAAAGCAAAGGAAAATTAAGCGTTGTTCATTCCAAATTATCTGCAACCCCGTCTTCCCTTTAAGTAAAAAGACTCTTCACGTATAGGTAAAAGCCTTTTAGCTGTATCCACCAATTAGGTCCATTATCAATTTGAACATCCTTAACTTTTTGGGAAGTAGGATGATACAATACCAACCGCCCTTTCATGGTCATCAGCAATAATCTAAAATTCTTCCAAAACCCCCAAAGCTTCTCAACACCGCTAATGGGTACAACCTTATGAGTTTTACTCCAAGACTCCTTAACACCATATTCATGCATCACCCATAAGTCAAAACTCCAAAACTCGATTGTTTCCATGTATTAAATATGGAAACAATTAATTCATTCATTCAAGACACCATGGGTTCCATGCCAATAATAAATAGTCATCACAATTGTTTGGATGAAACAATCAAATCGGTTTTCATCATCCTTGGCATCCCACCTGCCAACTAATGACACGGACCATTTATGCATGTGCTCATCAATGGAGGCCAAAATGGGCATTTGCCCCTTTCGCCCAAAATAAGTAGCAAAATGCCCTTATTCTGAAATTATCTAACAAAATGCTCCTGTTTTGAAACTCGATTTTTCTAAAAATCGAGTTTCAATGAAAAACTCGATTTAATGAAAATCGAGTTACTTGCAATATGTTATATAGAACTCGAGTTCCTTGTAATTTTTTTTTTTAAAAAGTTTTTTAGCTATGACTCAATTTTCTAAAAATTGAGTTTTTTTTTAGAAAATCGAGTTTAAACTAGGGGCTTATAGTTAAATAGTTTCAGAACATGGACATTTTGTTAATTGTTTTGGGCGAAATGAGCAAATGCCCATTTTGGCCCATCAATGGATATTTGCAATGCCACATGCTCAAAGTTTCAGGAACATCATGAAGTTGTCTCCAAGAATCAGTACTTAGGGTGTATATTTCAAATTTGTCACCAAATTTGCTTCCCACATTTCTTATCACCTTGATATCATTAGTGTTGGGATCAAACCAAATTCCAACATGCTTACATGCATAGAAGTACGACTTTGAAGTCCTTTCCCCTTGGTGATATTGAATTCTGGGAAAGCCTTCACTTCTCTAGTCGCAGGAATCCATAGAAAAGTTTTGACATATGACTCATATAAACAAAAGATACCATTACAACAATCAACAACTCGCATTACAGCTTCCATCTTTTCGGTGAATTCTATGTGTTTAATAGCAGAGGCATCAGCAGCACTGTCAACTAGTGTTTCAGCAGAGAGCGAAGAGAAGATGCTATATTGAACAGTTTTGTCATATTCACTAATAAGGAGATGAGTTCCAAAATTTGTTTTGTTATTTACATGGTGATCAGTGATGAAACTATGGCTTTCGATAAGGGCGTACCATGATTTGCATATGCACTTGAGTGAGATATGTCGTGTGCTTAAAGTGAAACTCTGCTATAAAAGGTCCTGAGAAGTTTAAAAATATTATTCTAATTTTGAAACTCAGTTTACAATATTGTATATTTTAATATAATAAAACTTGCAAGCTATATATTGTCCCTGCATTAAGTGGCTCAATAAATGTATATCTTCATAGTTAATTTAGGGCTTTTTTTTAATAATTTTTATGGGAAGTTAATTTAGGATTTTAAGCCACTCAATAATTATTTTGATAATTTTGATAATATTTGTAAATGTTTTTTTTAGATAAAATTTTGATTAAACCGTGTATCCGTGCATCGCACAAAGTCAAAGACATGCGACTAGTATGTACAACTAAAATAATATTGTCCTTGTAACGGCGGTTAGAAATTTAAAATTTTATTTTAATTATTCTGTTATCGACTAAATTTTTATGAAACATATTCAACTACTAGCCACTAGAATTTTATTTATTTTGGGAAAATTATATATATATATATATATATTTTTTTTCTCTACATGCATAGAAGTACGACTTTGAAGTCCTTTCCCCTTGGTGATATTGAATTCTGGGAAAGCCTTCACTTCTCTAGTCGCAGGAATCCATAGAAAAGTTTTGACATATGACTCATATAAACAAAAGATACCATTACAACAATCAACAACTCGCATTACAGCTTCCATCTTTTCGGTGAATTCTATGTGTTTAATAGCAGAGGCATCAGCAGCACTGTCAACTAGTGTTTCAGCAGAGAGCGAAGAGAAGATGCTATATTGAACAGTTTTGTCATATTCACTAATAAGGAGATGAGTTCCAAAATTTGTTTTGTTATTTACATGGTGATCAGTGATGAAACTATGGCTTTCGATAAGGGCGTACCATGATTTGCATATGCACTTGAGTGAGATATGTCGTGTGCTTAAAGTGAAACTCTGCTATAAAAGGTCCTGAGAAGTTTAAAAATATTATTCTAATTTTGAAACTCAGTTTACAATATTGTATATTTTAATATAATAAAACTTGCAAGCTATATATTGTCCCTGCATTAAGTGGCTCAATAAATGTATATCTTCATAGTTAATTTAGGGCTTTTTTTTAATAATTTTTATGGGAAGTTAATTTAGGATTTTAAGCCACTCAATAATTATTTTGATAATTTTGATAATATTTGTAAATGTTTTTTTTAGATAAAATTTTGATTAAACCGTGTATCCGTGCATCGCACAAAGTCAAAGACATGCGACTAGTATGTACAACTAAAATAATATTGTCCTTGTAACGGCGGTTAGAAATTTAAAATTTTATTTTAATTATTCTGTTATCGACTAAATTTTTATGAAACATATTCAACTACTAGCCACTAGAATTTTATTTATTTTGGGAAAATTATATATATATATTTTCTCTTACCTATGGGGTTTGTGCAATGTTGGTTCCTTAATCAAAGAGTTCTAATTTGTCATTGAAACTTTAAAAAGAAAAGAATTCCGTCTCTCAAACTACTTTCCATCCATTTCTTACTTTCATTTTTAATTTCTTAAATTATGGGGTTAATTCAATTTTGATCCCTTTAATATGAGGAGCATTTCGTTAGTGTATATGAAGGGAAAATAGAGGGAGAGAATAAATTGTTACATTTTAAAAAAATTGAGAGAGCAAAAATAACTTTTTTTAAAAAATTTATGAAAGAACAAAATCAAACAGACCCATTTGAAGGACCAAATTATATAATTTAACTCTCTTTTTTTTCTTCTTTTTTTTCTTCTTCTTCTTCTAGTACATAAAATTAGGCCTGCAGGTTAAAAATCGTTGTGCCAACCACACATGCCTTCCTAGAAATATAACCGCGGTTTTAAAATCAGGCCGAACTGATTGATCAACCCGGTTAATCATGAACAAACTACCAATTCAATTTTTACAAGCTACTGAATTGAGGGCCAAAATGGCTTAAAGCCATTCGAACTGCAGTTCATCTCTCTCATCCTCACTTCTCTTCAATTCTCTCAGATCACCTCTCTCTCTCTCTCTCTCTCTCATCAGATCACTGTGCAGTGGCCAAGATTTATCTTTGTTTATTAGTTATTACTGGGAACTAACAGGTGCAGATATAGATATCGTCATACAGATTTATGTAGTGTCTTAATTTTTGTTTTTTGATAATTATTTGTCTTAACTATTATTTGCTTGCGATCAAACTCAAATGTTAAGAGCACATTCACCTTAGAAAGAAAAGTTGAAATCATCATAATAGTTTCCTAAAAAGAATACAACTCCTATACCCATCATGCATACAACCCAAAAGGCAGATTTGAAATTAATACTTAAAGTCAAATATAAAACTGTATCATTTGAAACATATTATAATAAAAAGGGAAGAAAGAGAATAACGCATTCATTTGGCAGAAGAATACATTTGCTTTTATGCTCTAAGAGACCACTAAAAGCTTTGAGAAACTGTCGGAACTCACAAGAAAATCAAATAATATCAGCTGACACATTAATGCCAGGTTAAACCACTTTGAATTTAGCTTAGAGCCATGTGGGGGGACGGTGTCTTCTAATTCACTATCGCAACATTGATGGCGGCATACTTATTTCTGTAGAATATAAAATGTTACAAAAACAAGACCTAAACAAATCAATCAAAATGCCGGGCCCTGACTGCTCTCCATGGGCATCGATTTGTAAAATGGAACAAATTATCCAAGACCAGACCCCAGAAAGGATAATGATGAGTAAATAAACAAGAAATGAAAAGCAAACTAGTAGCGGTTCCAGTAGGTCCTGCGTCTGAACCAGTTGTAGTCAGGCAAACTCTGGATGGGCCCCATGGCAGCAATTGCAATTTCCTGCCAAACCAAACAATGGACGAAGACAACTTCGAAATCAAAATTTGAACATTGGACTGGCCAAAAAGTTCCATTAATTATTCTGCGTTTGATTTAGCCAGTAAGTTAGTAGGTTATAGTCCTTACCTTGTCCCAAATAAATCGGTTTGCAACACGTTTGATGGTGCTTGCATCAACAGCATCAATTCTGGCAAACAACTCTGCGAATGGTATTCTTCGGCCGTATGTAAGTAGCTGCATACATTGGCATATCAACAAAGATATAATTAGCAATTATATGTATAGCACAGAAGAGATTTCCAGTA
Organism: Quercus suber; assembly: GCF_002906115.3. NCBI lineage: Eukaryota > Viridiplantae > Streptophyta > Magnoliopsida > Fagales > Fagaceae > Quercus > Quercus suber. The sequence goes on along the minus strand of NW_027069602.1, from coordinate 372,559 downwards.
ATATATGACATATACAGTGGTCACTAACATATAAAAGTCACACGCATCACCTTTCCAAATTATCTAAATAGCCACTAAATCATAGGGGATTGATGTTCCAAAATGGGGTTTAAGAGAACATACATCAAGCAAGATACAAGATGCATGTTGAACTAAGGAAGCACCCAGTGAAGAAATCAAACTGACCAACTAAGAGGTCAAATCAGTTCCTCAAATGATATGATTCAGATCAAATTAAACAACACAAAGACTGCATGAAAAAGTTAAGTTCTTTCTGCTTGGCAGTGTTTCCATATTACCTATTGTCCTTGGGCTTAGAATACAACAACGAAAACATAAACGAATAACTGTCTTCTCTCATTTATTGTTTTAATAAGAAAAGAGTCACACCTGGCGCCCAATATCTTCAGCTACAGGACTTGTCCCATCTATGTGCAGCAGAAGAGAAGATTTTAACTGCAACAAAAGATACCAGTAAGTAGCAGTGGCTATAGGAATACTAACTTATATAGAGGACGAACATGAACCTCAACAAATTTTTATACAGAAACAAATTAACAGATGATAATCAAGACCTTTCTTAACCCCATTTAAGTGAGATCTGCAAAACCATATCTAAGAATACTACCTGAACATATTAGATCCGATGTAAAAAGGTCCAAAACAACAATGAGATTGAGAAAATTCATGTGCACACGTCTAGAATTTGACTCTCCCTACCACTGTTAGCATCAATAATACTATATTGTGGAGGAATATAAATTAACTCTTAGGAAATATCTGTTATTATTATTATTATTATTTGTTTTGCTTGGTAGTATCTGTTAACATTATCATCTAACAACCCAATGAAAGTAATTATTAAACATAAGGCAAATAAAATTTTCAGGTCATTGCCATGGAGAACACAGCAGTAACAGAAAGACCAGAAACACTACAAATTCAGATACAGTTCTCTCACATTTTACTATTAATGTGATGTACATTCTTATCATAAATTAATCATGAATATGACTATATCTTCATTATGCAAGATCTAGAACTTCCATCCCATATGTCCAGCAATTCTTAGTCTTCCTTACAACTTTACAATTCAAACATAAAACCCATTAAATCATGTAAACTTCAAGTAAATAATTCCACTCCAAAAGGAATCAAAGCTGCTAAAGTTGAAAGTCAAATAGGGTCAAATTAATATTACCAAGTATGTAATTTGCTTGATTGTTTTGTCCCAATCTTGGATGACTCTTTTTTGGTCTTAATAAAATTCATTATTTATAAAAAATATATATGATCAAATAGACTTAAAATATTTCATAATGATCATGAAAAGCACATATGTTCCATGTCATGAGATGGCCAAGTGTAATATTAAAGTCTAAAGTAGAAAGATTAAGAAAAGGCAACAAAAATCCAGCCTTGCTTTGCTAGTTACTTCATGTACACTATCAACCTGGAAAAAGTCTCTCTCTTAGTTGACCACTGGATTAAACAACACTTGATCAAAGTTATCATACTTGTCATTAGATAATTTTTTACTATTTTTTTCCTCCCCTTTTGAGCAGTATTCCACTAGCTTTTAGTGCGAACATCAAATAGTAAAATACAGAGGTTTGGATTATACGATTACCCTAGGGCAAAATAATATAGACAGCTATTACTGAGTGACCAAAGGTATACCACATTAAACTGACCTTTCTCTCATGTTTTTTGAAAAGGGAAGCATACAGTTTTATGGAACAGGATGATAAACAAAAGGATACAACTGAAAATGCATAAAAAAGAGTAACAATCTGACATGTAACAGGACATCAATGGGAGACTATAGTCTATTTGTTAACATCTGAAAAAAGAATGGAAAATTGGTTGAGTGCCATTATGGTCAATCGTCATTAGGAATAACAATCTGACATGTCTTAGGAATGTGTCCCGCTTAATGGTCAATCATAAATAAATGGCGCCTCTTGCAACCAATGATTAGTTTGAATAAACATTCTACAGAGAATGGAAAAAAGCTAGCAATCACTATTTAAATTCACTAAAACAATTTTGATTATATATATATATATATATCTTATACCAACATAAAATGAAAGCATTGGTGGCTACCTGATTACGTGCACGAGTTACATCAGCTTCAGAAACTCGATAACATAACTTGGTTGTCTCATACATTATTGCATATGCTAAATCATCCACGCAATCAGGCTGAAATAAAAAGATAGCAAACCAAAAAAAATAATAATAATAAAAATCAGATATCTGTGACAATGCATTTTTTTTTTTTTAAATTGAAAGGCTCATATATACATGACTATCCAACAAACTTGCAGTTGATGATTGAAAGGTACAGAATACAGACAATAGCAGAATCTCTTCTAAATACCACTTAAAATATTAACATATACACATACACAAAGGCACGTCCAGGGACAAAACAACCAGATGAGCAGTCATCACAACCTCAAACTGAATCTTACATCAGTAATCACTATATTTGTTACAAACAAAAGCAAAATTTCAAGGGACAAATTGAAAAACCACTGATAACAGAAGACCCAAAAAAGAAATATGACAAAAGAGGAATCAATTAAAAAAAAGCTGAATATAAAAACAATCTAATGACAAAGCCTGAAGAAGTCCTGGCTGGCTAGTAAACTTTACAAGGTTTAAAAAGTTACAATAACTCAATAGGCACTAAACTTTCTTGTCCACATCTTGTCATCAAAGAGAATAATAAGTATTCAAAAGGCAGCTGAATGCATATTATATTCTGTTAAAAGCTAGGGTAGCAAACATCACCTTAGCAACAGCATAAACACCAAATAGACCAGTGTCTTTATAATTGGTGTTAAAAGACATCATGCTCTCTGCAATTTCATTAATGCCAACCCTTTGTGCAAGCTCAGAACTGTTTAAAGATTATCAAAATTATCAATGCATGTGCTTAAAAAGGAAAATTTTGTTGATGAATTCAAGTAGCCCAAGTTAGAAATCCATGTGCCATAAAGGTGTTTAGTTCTCAAAAAGAGCTCACCCCATGTGCTTTCCTCCACTGGCACTTTTGTTCCATGAGCCCAACATAGCCTGCATGACCATCAGAGCAATGGAATCTGGATCCGTCCAAGATGCTCCACTAAAAGCAACCGCGAATTGTGCCAAAGGAATATCATCATCAATTATCCTAACCTGGTTTATAGAACATTAATAAAGTTTAATATATTAAAGAAATAATTGTTATTGGGAATAAGAAGAGATTACAGTGTACTTAAGATATATCTCGCCCACCTCGGAACCAGTAAAATCCGTTGGTTCTTTTGCAACTAACTGAGTAGCTGTGGTGGGATCTGATGACAACTTTGTGAACAATTTTTTTACTTGCTCAACAATTTCCTCATGCTTCACAGCTCCAGAAGCAGCAATGACCTGATAGATCCCAAATAAAACACCCATTAGCATAAGTTCCCAAAGCATGCCTTGCAAATCAATGCAAAATCCAATAGAACTAAACCGAAGACAACATCTTCACCAATCCTAAGGATCCACTATATACGAGCAGAAAACTGATGAAGAAAGTCAATAGTTTTTTGCATACCATTCTGGGAGCTGTATAGTGTGTTTGTATATAGCTCTGGAGATGATCTTTAGTGATTGTCTTAATATTTTGAGCAGGTCCAAGAATAGTTCTACCCAAAGGAGTGTACTGAAACGCAGTTGCATGCAAATGATCGAAAATAACTTCCTCAGTTTGCCCCTCAACCTGCAACAGTTACATGACATAAAACCTTTAATCATAAGAAGCAATATAGAAAAAAAGCACCAGCCAATTCACTATGATCTTAACAAGTAATCAAACACCATAAATGTACAGAATTTGTGTTAGCATTTAGCAAACTAATTAAATTGCAGTAAGGTATTGGATATTAATCTTCCAAATATCAGTTAAATAGTATATGAAAAATTCGATGTCCAGTTGGGAACAACTTATTTAGCTAAAACTGAAACTTTTTTGCTGAAAGTACGGTAAAAAAAAAAAAAAAAAAACTAAAAGTTAGCTGAATAGTAAAGTGGAACTCATGAATAATATCAAAAAGTGCAATGTAATTGCGAAAAAAAAAGAAAAAAAAAAAAAGAACAAACAAACAATTTGTTACGTGCTGTACATTAGATTCCCCAGTTAAATGTAAACACGTGACTGCACTGACCAATGAAACACAAGCAGTATTATCATTACCAAGGATAATTAAACGGTATTATCTTTTTCGATTTTTGAATTTAATTGAGGAACCTATATAACTCAAAATCATGTGTGCTTGTATGTACAAGTTATTTGCAAATAAAAGTTTTTATCCATCTTTATATGTTTGAATATAATTAGGAAACCTAATATACTACACCTAAATAACTGTATCTAAGTTTTAGCATTGAATGTACCATACTTTGACTCAAAATCATATGAATGTGTGCATGTACAATTTATAAGCAAAAACCCACTTACCTTTAATTGAACAAAACTTAGGTTATGATATTTTTGCTATAAAACCCATATCCAAGACATTGGCATTAGAACTTTTACCTCCTCCATTTCCCTGAGAATCACGTCGCGCTCGCGGTTGATGCGGTTATCATCAAACTTAGAATTCTGCAAGATATCGGCCAAGATATCCAGCGCCCGAGGCACGTCCTTGTCCATGACTCTCGCATAGTATGTAGTCTGCTCTCTGGAAGTGTAGGCATTGAGATGACCTCCCATATTCTCGATCTCCTCTTCCAACTGCCTCGCGGTCCGCTTCTCCGTCCCTTTAAATATCATATGCTCCAAGAAATGCGCCGTGCCGTTGGTCTCATCGGTCTCGAATCTCGACCCGGCGTCGATCCATACCCCGACGGTGGCGGTCTTCGCAGCCAGGTTCGATTCGGTGGCGACGCGGAGACCGTTAGGCAAGGTGGTTACGCGGGTCTCCGGAGCCGAGAGGATCCGAGTGTGGTCCGCTAGCTCCGGGTGGGGCGACCCGTATTTGAGGAACCGGGGATCCGGGTTGTCGAGCTGCTTGATCTTGGCTTTGACGGCTTCGGCTAGGCGGTCGTAGATCATGGCAGTTGGCGGAGGAGGGGAGGCGGCTGGAGCTGATGAAGGTGTGGCGATCGTGGGTGAGGTTGAGGATGATCGGACGGTCTGGGATAGAGCTGATGTTACCGCCCGGTGGGACCGGCGAGATAGAGACAAGAGGTGCTTCATCGCCATGACTGACTCACTGAGACTCTCTCTCTCTCTCTAGGGTTTGAGTGGAGAAGAGTCTTGTGAAGAATTGGGAAGAAAGATTTGAGATTTTCAAGAGGGATGGGGTGCCAGATTATGAAAAGTACGACGTCGTTTTGGGTTTATGAGGCTTTTTTCCCTTAGTCGATGGCTTGTGAACTAGTTGCTAACTATTGACTTTGAAAAAAAAAAAAAATGCTGTTCCATCCCTTCCTCTCCCTCGGGGCTCGAGTCAATTCAGGTAACGGCTAGTTTTGAAGGATGAGCAGAAGAGAGCTTGTCAAACTCAGTTTTGGAATCTGAGAGCTCCACAGGTCTTTCTAGTACTCCTTCCCCTCAAAGCAAAACTAGTCTATCTCCTCATCCAATGACAACCATGAGGAGGCTACTCCTTCTTCCAAAGTAGCTGCTGCTTTGAGAGGAACTTGTTGAAGTGGAACTATGAGCGAAGGAAGGACTTAATGGGTTGGTAATATGACGGGGGGGAGGTCATGTGGAGCCAAGAAATTTGGCTTTGACATATAGATGCGATTTATCCGAGGATCACCAGCTCGGATGGCGTGGCCAACCTCTTGGAAGATCTTCAAAATTGGGTCAAAATCGAGGATCAGATGGACAACCCACAACTGTCAGTCCTCATTGACAAAGATCTCTGACTGGAGCAAATAATTGAGGGCCGCAACACTAGTAAGATTGAGTCGAGGAGTGACTTGCCTCCTATTTGCAAAAATAACTGGAAAATCAAACACGATCAGATAGTTGAAGGACGTTATCAGAAAGAAGTAAAATAAATGACATGGGCAGGGTTAACAATCTAAGTCTTTTACTAAGGGACCTAACTCTAAGGTACCCCACCTAGCTCTCTCTCTCGGGTCAAGTAGTGGAGACCGTCATGCCATGCCCCCAAGCGATGAGAAAGTCATCTTTCGTCCCTTTGTTAGATTTGGGGAGGCACGAAATGAGCCTAACAATGAGAACCTAGACTTAAGGTAAAACCTACCGTCAGCTTGGGAGTGGCACTCGTACATATAGACCACGTCGTGCCAAGTAAGACCCAATCTGAAATACTCGTTGAGAGCATTGACGCAGCCTAAGACCCTAAACATATTGGGCGCACACTAATGGGGACATAGCCTATGATTAATGAGGTAGTTCCGGGTTATCCCTCCTTTTAAGAAGGTTATTATGGGGATGATGACCTCCCCTACCTCTCTATGTGTAGCGATTTGTTCTGGAGAACAATACCACAGACCGACATCTTAGGGAATATGGAATCTCTATTTAAAAGCCTCTATTTTGGCAGGGGAGTCTACCAAACTCTCAAATCTATCCATTTGGACAACTCCAAAAAAAGCGACTAAAATATGTAAACGAAGAAACAACAACTAAAAGGGTCGAAGAGACTGGCCGAGGAGGGAAAGGGAGTCTAGGGAGGTGGAAACTTATGAAAGTAAGTGTGCTGACCTTGATCATTTGGACAGGACCCTTTAGAATTTTCTTAAAGAGAGAGAAAGTTGTGAAAGCTTAGGAAGTTAGAATGTTTTGTGAGTTAGAATGCTGGGGTTCTCTGGAGTTTTTGAAAATTCATGAAGTAAAGAAGGAAATAAGTCCCCTTGAGGCTTTATATATAGGGAGAAAAGTAAGTGGGAATTATCCCGCTCAAAATTCCAAAAGAAAAACTCAGCCGTTGGATCTGCGCCCCACTGTTGGATTTAAGGGAACAAGGCGCTGCCTAGAGCCATAAATGACAATTTGCGGACCCCGAAGCGTCAAGCAATTATGAAGCGCGAAAAATGGTGCTTTTGCACATGTAAGCCGGAGAAATTAATGGACTTATCTCTTTAAGATCAAAACCCCATTTTTCTCCTCGGATGAGAGGGAAAAACTGGAGTTTTGCAGGCTATTGTAGGGATAAGGGCCCAAAAATTCATATATTGGGCCTTAGGCCTTATCCGAAGGTGCTAACATGTCAGAGGAGAGACAAATAGAGTTGAGAAATTCTAGTTTGAAGTCTCACAAGTAAGAAATGAATAGAAGGTGGTCTGATGAGCAACTCTTCCTCGGCTATGGTTGATACGCCTCAAGCCTGAATTCCCGCTGTAAGAATGACCTCCATAAAAGCTTTAGTGATGGAAGTATGCCTCAGATACACACAAGAACGAAGGGGACTCGAAAATATCTAAGGAAAAGTTGCTGCCACTGCATTAAATGCATTACAGCTGCTTTTCTGGCCGCATTTATGTAGAGAAGACCCATGAATAGTGTTTCCTTAGTCACCATAACTCACAGAGGGGCCAGAGGAGATGTCTGATAGGACAAGTACTCAAGTAGCAACCCAAATTATTGATAAGTGTAGGATAAGGATTGCCTAAGAGGGACTATATAATAAAGAAACCCCTTTAGAGGGGTGGGGGGAGGAGAATTACACTTGTAACTAGTTTCATTGATTTATGCAAATATTGTTTGCAATATGTTGACACCATTTTACGTGCTTTTTTCTTGCATGGTCGTCTTTCAAACATTTCCTAGCTGTTGTTAGATTCTCAAGATCCTAGTTCTTGAACCCACTCTCTATAAATTCATTGTGCTGGACTCATTAACCCACAATTCCATACATATTGGACTTGGGCTGCAAACCGTGCCCTTACATTGAGAGTTTTGCTTTATTAATTTAAGAATTGTAAATTACTTTGTAAGTTTGGTTAACTATACGCTTGCAACTCAATAGCGTTCAATATTAGACAATACTTCTAAACCATGAAAAAATATAGAAGTTAAATATTTATTATTTAAAAAAAAAAAAAAAAAAAAACTAGCAAAATGTCTATTTACTCGTGGTTGGATTTTNTAGTATCATTACATATGGTGGTGGAAGCCACAATAAAACTCCATCCATTGGTCACTATCACAAAAAAAAAATATATATATATATATATATATACACACAACAAAATAAAACAAAAAGCTACTTCTGTGCAGGAAGAGGTCCCTTCTTGGAATCAGCGGCCTTGGGCTTGGCATCACTAGCATTAGTCTTGGACTCGACTACCCGAGCTTGGGAGACCATGTCCCTGAGGGAATGTTGTCTTCAGAAGGGGTACCTCTGGCCGAGGGTAGAACCTCCTTACCCTTTCCAACCTCCACCAAGGGAACCTTAGTACCCACAGTAAGGGCTTGGGCATCAGGGCTTGCTCATGAAGTGAAAGATGGAGAGCAGAGGTCGGAGGGAGATCGGTTGGAACTCCTTGAATGTGCTCGAGGAAGTATACATTCTCAGCCTTTCTCAGGTCGGAGTCAGTAGGGACCCCTGCACTATTGAGCGCCTTTGTTCAAGACATAGTGCAGTAGTCCCTGCACACTTCAGCCACCTCCTTGGCCAGCCTTTTTTCTGTCTCCTCCATCCTACGCTCATAGGCTGCAGTCACTGCGACTTCAGTATTTTCCTTGGCCACCCGGGCTGCTCCTTTATTACATCCCCGACCCTCTGCAGCTCGGCCCTGAGGTTCAAGACCAGCTGTTTCTAGGTGGCCAAGTTAATCTCTGTTGTAAACAGTAGCTTCAGCTGGTCTTCGACCTGAGCCTCAGCAGTTTTCAGCCCCACCACGGCACTAGAACGCTTGTGCTCGGACTCCTTCAGCTTCTTGGCTAGTTATGCCTTGTCCTCCTTTTCGGCCCAAGTGCTTTCTCGACCTTACGTCGAGAGTGGGACTTAGCCTCAAGCTTGTGATGGGCGCTTCAACCACTCTTCGGCTACATAGACCTGCTGAGTAACCTACATAAAGTGGCAAAACGGTTAAAGAATATACATGAAAGACATATGTATAAATGAATCAAGGTATTGTAAGAAGTTCACTTACCACAACAAGGTCTCTCTTCAGAGACATGAATAGGTCAGGCTGCCTTATTAGCCTGAGGGCCTCTATGTCCCTTGGAATGAGGAGAGGCTGCTCCAAGGCTTGAGCTAGATGGGTGGCATGCCCCCTGCTGGATTCCTTTATTGTAGAATCATAAGGGATAGGGGCCCCATCCAACTCCATCACAAGAGCCCACGAACGCTACTATTGGCGCATCTCAGTGTCGTCCCTACTGTCTATAGACTTAGACCTCTCCCGCTGATTCCAAGAAGGGACCTCTTCCTGCACAGAAGTAGCTTTTTGTTTTATTTTGTTGTGTATATATATATATATATATATTTATTTTTTTTTTGTGATAGTGACCAATGGATGGAGTTTTATTGTGGTTTCCACCACCATATGTAATGATACTACTTTTGATCAATGGATGGAATTCTCTTTTAATTTCTTGTGTTTTCGTTTTTCATATTCTCTGGATCATCGTTGTCTCAAATAAATTTATCTTGTGACCGGTCTAGCCATAGCAAATACTAATAGTAACTTGTACTTGGATAAGTAATTCAAGAATTTACACTTGGACAAATAATTCAAAAATTGTAGCCTACCCAGAGCTATCAATTTGAGGGTTTGGCTATGACTTAGTGAGAAACAAATAGGTATCATAGGCTATTCGAACACTTAGAACAGATGTCAAAATGTGCTAACTTCCTCGCAGCATGATTGCAGTTCAAACACTTAGAAAAATTGTGGTTGAGTGTTAACCTTCTCACATCATATGGTTCGAGGACTTCAAGCATGACTGAGTTTTGGTTTAAACACTTATAAAAGTTGTCATAATATGTTAATCTCCCCACATTATTTGGTTCGAGGACTTCAGGCATGATTGAGTTTTGGTTTAAATACTTATAAAAGTTGAAATTGAGTGTTAACCTTCTCACATCATCTGGTTCGAGGACTTCAAGCATGATTGAGTTTCGGTTTAAACACTTGTAAAAGTTGTCATTGTGTTAATCTCCCCACATCATCTGGTCCGAGGACTTCAGGTATGATGGTGATTTAATTTAAACACTTATAAAAGTTGAAATTGAGTGTTAACCTTCCCACATCATCTGGTCCGAGGACTTCAGGCATGATTGAGTTTTGGTTTAAACACTTGCAAAAGTTGTCGTTGTGTTAATCTCCCCACATCATTTGGTCAGAGGATTTCAGGCATGATGGTGGTTTAATTTACATACTAATAAAAGTTTAAATTGAGTGTTAACCTTCCCACATCATCTAGTCCAAGGACTTCAGGCATGATTGAGTTTTAGTTTAAACACTTATAATAGTTTGAACAGTGAGAAGCATAATGCCTTTTGATGAATTCAAAGAATCAGTAGGCTAAAATTTCTGGACGTAATGATCTACAAGCCAAATCCTGAAGAAAAGAAACAACAAGTTAGAGGAGATCGGTGGAGGCCGGCCAAAAATCCTTCAATGGTAAAGTTAGTAAATTTTCAATTCTTAGGAAGGGAAAGAATTTTTGGGTGTCAAATTTCTGAGTTACCTCTTGCGTTTCAGAAGAAGAGCCTTTATATAGCGTCTTCTGAGGCAGTTATTTCTCCAAGCGTTGTGTAGTTCGGAAGATTCTGAGGTAACTCCCATAACTACTTTGGAGGTTACTTCGTTTGGATTCCATTGATTATACACGTTTTCAAAGGAGAAACGGTTACATTCTAATAGACAAGTGGAGTGTAGAGGAGATTTTCAAGACCTTTGTCCATCTTGCTAGTTTGATGGACGAGCCAATCCTAGGACGAGCTCGTCCATCCGGACAGATGGATGGACGAGCTTACAACAAATGGGGTTGCTTTCCTGTGGATGAGCTATATGAACGAGTTTAGTAGTTGGCTTTTTTGGTGACACCATCAGTTGCCCCCAGTCCATAGGTCGTCTAAGGAAACATTGGTTTATAACTCATTTTCTCTTTCTTTTTTTTTTCTTTTTTTTTTAAGTTGCATTAATGAGACAGAATGTGCCATGTGTTGCAGTTCTATTGGTTCTTAGCTGCGTCATTTTATTCTTTTGAGGCACAAGCCACGTGGTCTCTTCTGATTGGCCCGTGTCGCTTCAAGTGCCCCATTTGGTTATCTATAAATAGTGGAATCCCTTATGTACCCTTCACATTCACTAAGATTTTCCTCCTGAAATTTCTCGTCTAGAACCTTGTCTAGAAGTCTCTCCGCGTCTAGAGCCAGATACTTTCTTCCTTCCTTCCTTTAGGTTTTCCTTTTTCCTAAAAATGTCTACCATTATTTCCTTATCTAGCAATAGTACAGATAAGGCTATAGACGAGTATCAAGATTCCTCTAGTTATAGTGGTTCTAGCAGTAGTGACAGTAGCAAAGGAGGTTCTACGGACGAAGAATACATCTCTGGCATTCCTGGATTTCCTGTAGAAGCTCTTCAGGAGCAACTTAGGAAAGCTTCAGGTTCCCAAGCTGGTACCTCGTCTAATGTTCCTTCGTCCAACCCTACAGACGAAGAGGAAGTCATCTATAGTTGTGCAGTAGGCGTCCACTCTAAAACATCTGAACAAAGGCTCTCAGACCTTAAGGGGTGGTATCAGATTCCGGATGAATTTAACCCAAGGTTAGCCGTCCGTGGAGAATGGTGCTGCAACCCCCGTTTTGGAATAGGCATCTATGAAGCCTACTTCTTGGGGGGCCTTAGATTTCCTTTAAATTCATTTGCTAGAGAGTTGCTAGTTAGGTTAGGTTTGGGTGTTTGTCAGTTTAATCCAAATGCATAGAGATTGATTATCTCAATGCAAATTTTATGGAATGAAGTGTTTGGAAAGGACCGTCCTCTTACTGTGGACGAGTTTCATTTTTGCTATAAACCTTCTGAGATAAACCAATCTCTTGGCTTTCATCAATTTACAGCAAGGGGCAGGGATTGTAGATTAATCAAGTCCCTGGCCTCGTCTGACAGGAATTGGAAGACGAAATTTATTTTCGTCTCTGGTTTTTTGTCTGGCAATCCTGTAGAGTTTGGAAGGGACCCCTTTGCTCCTTACTCTGGAGACTTAGGGAACCTGCGTCCTGAAAGTACGTCCTTCCCCTTTTACTTTTCTTTCCCTCTTTTTTGTATATATAACTTTATCAAACGTCTAATTTGTGATTTGTTTCACAAGTGTTAAACGTCTGTCCGTGAGAAAGTTTCATCGTGATTGCGTCCATGGGGCTCGCCTTCACGCCAACAGAAATTTTCATTCTTTAGTTAATCTATACAATCTTTTTAAGTGGGGGTTTGGTCCTAATCCCTCGGACGAGGCAATTGCCCACGAAGTTACAGTGCGAAAAAGTAAACATTTTTCATGATATTTTTCTAACTTTTATTCAACTTCCTATAATCTATCACTTATTATTATTTTTATTTGCTTCAGGAATGGCAACATTAAAGGAAAACAGAGGAAATGATACTTTGGTTGAAGAGGGTCGTCCTGAAACTCAGGCTCAAACTCGTCCATCAGCTGGGGAGAAGAGGAAAACTATATCCAAGAATTTGGATTTGGGAAGCCTCCTCAACTGTCGAGGCAAAAAGGGAAAGCATGACTCGTCTCAGGTTGTTAAGCCCAAGCCCCCTTCGTCCCAGCAGCCCACTCAAGTATTTGATGTGGACTCGTCCACCCCAGTTGATGTGACTCCGTCCAAGACTCCTCCGCCCAAGACGATCGTATCTACCTCGCCCCAACCTTCCCAAAGGGCATCTTCAAACATTATTGGGAATGAAGATCTTGCATAGGAGCGCTTCCAAAACGCTATCACAGACGAGAATATAAACACTTGCTATGATATGTCTTTAAAGGATTTTGAACACTCTGGTGTTCATGATCTTTTTAAGGTATGTAAACATATCTCTACCTCGTCCTTGTTATTTCATGATTCTTTGTCTTTCTATTTGTTAATTATTGTAATCGTTTTTGTAGGCCATGTCCAAATTCATAGCGGCGTCTAGGCAAGCTACTGGGTTGGATAGGACGAGAATCATGCTGGAGAGGAGAATCAAGGAAGTGAAGAACGAGTCGAAAAAATGGGATGAAGTAGCTACTAAAGCTAAAGAAGAGATGAAGGAGGCACAGAACCTGGTTGAGGAGTTGAGAGCTGATGTGGTGGAGAAAGATACTCGTCTTGATCATATACAGAAAAAGAATGACGAGCTGAGTATTCTTCTTACCAAGGCTAAAGAAGATGCAATGACTGAGTTTAAGGCGTCCAAGCAATACACTGATCTTCTAGACACCAATTATGCAGCTGGCTTCGAAGACTTTAGGATGGATGCTATGGAAAACTTCCCTGAAGTGGACTTCAACTCCATTAAACTTAACTTGAATGCTGCTATCAGCTCTCTCCTTCAAACAGGTTCTGAAGATGCCAATATTGAAGACGATGCTACAACCCTTCCTCCTCAAGACGCCTCCAATGACAATGCTCCCTAGACTTAAGAAATGTTTCAATGTTTTGTACTTTTCTCTTTTTTTTTTTTCTTTTTTTTTTTTAAATTTTATTTTGGTCCATTGCTTTAGGACCTTTCTATGTAATGCAAGTACACTTGGCTCGTCCATAGTTTAAGGACGAGCTTACGCAAAACTCCCAGTTTTACTTTTACAAGGGTGTTTGGACATTGGTTGTCCGCCCTTGAAACAGTTGAATGAATGATGTTACCTTTCTTTAATATATGCGTGGACGAGTCTTTATTTTCACATGCTAGACCTTATGCTTAGCTCGTCCATATCACATATATTTTTACCATTTTTATTAGAATTTCACTAAGTGTGATTTATCCATATGAAGTAGTAATTCAGCATTATTCATCTTTTGATTTAGCTAATCTTTATCCTGAGACTCTGCATTTTTGCTCGTCCATGGACTGAAATGTTTTTGGTCCCAAAGATACTCGTTTATGCATTTCCTCGTTCATACTTGGGACATGCATAATATTTTACTTCATCCATTGTATGGACGAGTAAATGTTAATCTCCCGCTGGTGTAAGTTTTGCCTCATCCTTTTATTTGGACGAGTTCGCCTGGATGGCATAAATTTTATCTTGTCCTTTCATTTGGATGAGTTTGCCTAGATGGCATAAATTTTACCTCGTCCTTTTATTTGGATGAGTTTGCCTGGATGACATAAATTTTACCTCGTCCTTTTATTTGGACGAGTTTGTTTAGATGGCATAAATTTCACTTCGTCCTTTTATTTGGGCGAATTTGCCTTTTAAGAAAAGATTGGCGATACATCTCTACGTCCAAAGAATTTTCTCGTCTTGAGCTTTTCAGCTTTGAGCTACATGAAAATCAATACTCCACACAACATTATATACATAACATAAAAGTATTGTTTAAAGACGAGGCATATACTTAAGAGTTTTTATGCCTTCTAGAAATATAAGTACAAACCAAACCACAACTCTATCTATGACTTAAATATAATAACAAAGCAAATATTAAATAAATAAGTCTTTATGTAGTTCTCAGCTCAGGCTCGTCCAAAATTACTCGCCCGGGTTGGCCTCTCATTGATAGTATCTCCTCAGATGCTCAACATTCCAAGGATGCTCCAACTTCCTCCCGTCCAGGGCTTCCAAGTAATAGGATCCTTGTCTTTTGCAGTTGATAACTCTGTAAGGGTCTTCCCAATTAGGTCCCAACTTCCCATGAGCTGGGTTCTTTGTTGCTAAGGAAACCCTTTTCAGGACGAGGTCGCCTATGTCAAATCGCCTTGGCTTTACCATTGCATCATACTACCTAACCATAAGGTTTTTGTACCTTGCCATCCTTTGTTCAGCGTCCATCCTTACCTCGTCTATTAGATCAAGGTTCAAATGGAGTTGCTCCTCGTTATCTTTGTCTTGATAAGCTGCCACTCTATGGTTGGCCATATGCACTTCTGCAAGTATGACTGCTTCTATTCCATAGGCTAGCTTGAAAGGAGTTTCTCCTGTAAGAGTTCTTGCTGTCGTCCTATATGCCCACAGAACACCTGGTACTTCATTTGGCCATACTCCCTTTGCTCCCTCAAGGCGAGTCTTGATTATTTTTAACAAGGATCGGTTTGCAACTTCAGCCTGACCATTTGCTTGTGGATGGGCGGGTGAGGCATAGTGATTCTGAATCCCGAAATGCATGCAAAATTTTTTGAAGAGTGCGTTGTCAAATTGTCGTCCGTTATCGGATATCAGTACCCAGGGCACGCCAAACCTACACACAATGTTCTTCCATACAAAGTTCTTGACATTTTGTTGTGTAATATTAGCTAAAGGTTCTGCTTCTACCCACTTGGTGAAATAATCGATACCAACCATATGAAATTTCATTTGCCTTACGCCTATTGGGAAAGGACCCAGGATGTCTAGTTCCCATTGTGCGAAGGGCCATAGGGCCGTCATTGGGGTTAGGTACTCTGATGGTTGTCTGGGGACGTTACTGCACCGTTGGCATTGATCGCAGACCTTGACATAGGCCTTAGCATCAGCTTGCATATTTGGCTAGTAATATCCTGCACGGATGACTTTGTGGACGAGTGATCTGGCTCCTGAATGATTGCCACACGTTCCCTCATGAATTTCTCTGAGTACATAGTTTACTTTGTCCGGAGCCAGACACCGAAGATAAGGCTGGGAAAAGTCTCTTTTGTACAAAGCCTCGTCCATAAGAACGTACCTGGCTGACCTTGCCTTCAGCTTTCTTGCTTCATCTTTTTCTTCTGGAAGTCGTCCATCTTTTAAGTATGCTGCAATTGGAGCCATCCAATTTTCCCTACTTTGCACCTGTTGTACTTCTGGGATATCTATACTCGGCATATACTGAATCTCATCAAATCCGTTGACGGCTTCATTCGCCGAAGCTTCTTTTGGTAAGGTATCTGCTTCCACATTTTCCTTCCTCGGGATTTGAACAAAGTTAATTTCCTCAAATTTTTTCATAAGTCGCATTACCCTGTTAAGATACTTTCTCATTCGTTCTTCTTTAGCCTTGTACATCCCATTCACTTGGCCCATGACTAGCTGAGAATCTTCCAAGATGAGTATTAACTTTGCTTCCACGGACTTGGCCAATTCCAGCCCTTTGAGAAGAGCTTTATACTCAACTTCATTATTGGTTGCTCGTACTGCAAGCGAACCTTGTGTTGCAATTTATCCCCTTCCTGAGATTGCAAGACCACACCTATTCCTCCGGCATGCTGTGTAGACGATCCATCGACATGGACGATCCATTTCTGGTTGCCTTCCATCTTACTTACATCATCATAACTTGGGGTGAACTCTGCAATGAAATTTGCTAGAGCTTGAGCTTTTATGGCATGCCTAGGTTGGTACTTTATGTCGAATTCACTAAGCTCGACAACCCATTGAATCAATCATCCTACAGCCTCCAATTTGTTCATTGCTTTCTTGAGTGGGTGATCCGTCATGACGTTGATGACATGAGCCTAGAAGTAATGCCTCAGTTTTCTAGAGGCTATTATCAGCGCGAAAGCCAACTTCTCCATTAGGAGATATCGTCCTTCCGCTCCCTTAAGTGCCCTACTTGTATAGTACACTGGCTTTTGTATTTTTCCCTCATCTCTTATCAATGCTGAGCTAACGGCATGTGGGGTTACCACCAGGTATAAAAACAGCTCCTCTCCTGTCACGGACGGACTCAGCAATGGGGCCGTAACAAGGTACGTTTTCAAGTCTTGGAAGGCTCTCTGGCACTCATCCGTCCACTCAAATGCTTTCTTTAGAACCTTGAAAAATGGTAAACACTTGTCAGTAGCTTTAGAAACAAACCTGTTAAGGGCAGCAATTCGTCCAGTAAGAGACTGGACTTCTTTGATACTCTGTGGAGGCTTCATGTCTAGAATTGCTTTAATCTTTTCTGGGTTTGCCTCAATCCCTCTATGTGAAACCATAAAACCAAGGAATTTCCCTGAAGATACTCCAAAAGCACATTTGCTAGGGTTCAACTTCATATGATACTGTCTTAGTGTGTTAAACGTCTCCTGCAGGTCGTCTAGATGCCTTCCCTCGTCTTGAGTTTTCACCAGCATGTCATCCACGTAAACTTCTACATTTCGCTCAATCTGTGGATGAAACATATGGTTAACCAGCCTTTGATATGTTGGTCCAGCATTTTTCAAACCGAAGGGCATTACTTCATAACAGAATAATCCCTGGCTAGTGACAAAGGATGTCTTCTCCTGATCGACCTCGTTCATCCTTATTTGGTTGTATCCTGAAAAAGCATCCATGAAGCTGAGTAATTTTTGGCCTGCAGTAGAATCCACCAATTGGTCAATGCGCGGCAATGGATAACTGTACTTGAGGCAGGCCTTGTTGAGATCAGTAAAATCTACACACATCTTCTATTTGCCGTTTGCCTTTTTGACCATCACCACATTGGCCAACCAATCTGGATAATATACTTCTCGTATAAATTTTGCCGCCATCAACTTCTGAACCTCGTCTCTGATAGCCTCATCTCTCTCCGGGGCAAACACCCTTCTCTTTTGTCAAACTGGCTTTGAGGTAGGACATACATTTAGACGATGTGTAATGACATTGGGGTCTATACTTGGCATGTCCTCATGAGTCCAGGCGAATACATCAGTGTTTTTTCTTAGAAACCGAACAAGGTCCTCCTTAATTTTTCCTTCAAGATCTGCCCCGATCCTGGTACATCTCTCAGGATTTGTCTCGTCTAAAGAAACATCTTCTAACACTTCAGCTGGTTCTGCCACGACTCTCTTTTCTTCAATGTTCATGGCTTGGATTTGTTCGTCCATAGCCAACATCGCCAAGTAACATTCTCTTGCTGCTAGTTGATCTCCATGCACTTGTCCTATTCCTTACTCTGTTGGAAACTTAACCGACAGGTGATAAGTGAATGTTACAGCCTTCCAACTGTTTAAAGTCGGCCTTCCAATTATCGTATTGTAGGAGGATGAACAATCTAGCACAAGGAAGTTCACCTCCTTGGTAACTTGCTGCGGGTATGCCCCCATTGTCACTGGTAATGAAATACTGCTCACAGGTTGTACCTTCATTCCACCAAAACCTACTAGGGGGGAGCTCGCTGGTCGGAGCAGGTCTCGTCCTAACCTCATCTACTGAAAAGTTGGATAATACAAAATATCAGCAGAACTTCCATTATCTATCAACACCCTTCTAGTCTTGTAGTCAGCAATAAGGAGGGTGATGACAATAGTATCGTTATGAGGGTGATGGATTCTCTCTGCATCCTCGTCCGTGAAGGTGATCGCTTGCTCGTCCGTAGTCCTTGCACTCGATGATCGTCCAGAGAGTTGAACGTTCTGCACTGCTTTCAAGTATACTTTTTTTGACTTGAACGACTGTCCTGCAGAACTTCCCCCTAGAATGATTCTTATTTCTCCGAGCGATGGTCGTGATGATTCTTCTACCTTCCCTTTCAATCTCTCGTCCTTGTGGTCTCGTCCAAGGAAATTTCTCAGCTTCCATTGTCTGATGAGATTCTCAATCTACTGCTTCAAATCGAAGCATTCGTCCGTGTTGTACCCATGATCTTTATGGAAGCGACAATACTTATTCCTATTGCGCTTGTTGGGATCTCCCTTCATCTTCTCCAGCCACTTTAAGGAAGGCTCGTCTTTGATTTGCATAAGGACTTGCTTAAGCGGCACGTTCAAAGGGGTGTACTATTGGTTCCTCGCTGATGGACCTGCCTTCTTCTCTCGATCTTTCTTATCCTCTGTTCGTCCCTTCTTCGGATGAGGACCCTGTTCAGAATGACGAGCAGGGTTTGTTTCCATTCTCTCAGCTCTCTTCCTCTTCTTAGCTATAATCGCATCCTCTGTATTCATGAAATTTTGGGTAGAATGGACGAGTTTGGCCATAAACTGAGGTTCCTTCTCATAAAGTTTATGTATAATCAAGTCAAAGTTGACCCCATTATGGAAAGCTGCCAGCAATAACTTGTCATCCACCTCGTCCACGGTCAAAGCCTCCCTGTTGAAGCATGTGATAAAGGATCGCAGGCTTTCATTCTCCCCTTGCTCTATAGTCAATAAACTAGATGAGGAACGTGTTGTGAAATTTTAAAATACTCGCAAGTGTACGAACCGTACCGAAGTATAGTTTGACAAGAACGAGGTCGAACCCACAGGGACTTGAATGAATGTAGAAAAATTAATTAAATCTTAACCAAATTAATCCTAATCTAGTTTAATAAAAATTGGTTTTTTTGAAATTAAATAAACTAAGCAAATAATAAAATTAAGCAAATAGTTAAACTAAGCAAGAGATATAAAACAATAAAAAGATGTAAACAATCAAGGGAAAGGAATTAAGGTTTTGGAATCCGCCTTGCAAGTCATATCAGCATATATTTATGATCATTAATTTTTCGCACCTCACTACATGATAATCTAGAAATCAATCTTGCTATCATGGAAAATATTCTCATTAAAATCCTTATTTTAAAAATCAAAGGCATGTTCTTCTTCGCTTCTTAAGTATAAAACCAAATCATCAATTGTATCCGTAGCCAAACAAATCACAAGATATATCCAATTCTAAAAATCAAATCATAACTTGTATCCATTGACAGACAAATCACAAACGATATCCAATTTTATAACCAAGAATTAATAAACCAAGCATTCAATTAATTAAGACAAATCCTAAATCATGAGAAAAACATGATTGAACTCATATCTAGAATCCCGTTTTAGTCAATTGATATGAAGCAAGAACAATTTAAATCATTAAAGAACAACAATTGTGAGAAAAATCAAATCACATAAATATTATTGATAATCCTTAACAAGGTTTCATCCTCAACCCTAATTATAAATTTAGCTACTCATGGTAATTGAAATAAAACAAAAGAATAAAATATTAAACATTAAACTAGACAAATAAAATAGAGAAAGAAATAGTCACAGTGCTTGAGAAGAATCATAAAAGAAACTAAGTGCTGCTGCCTGCGCTCCAGTCCTAGCCCTAGCACTAGCCTCCATTAATTTTGCCCTAAAAAGCCTTTAAATAGGTCAATGAATCCTATTACAAGTTGAATTCCCGTTTGGAGAAAATCCCAGATTTTTAGGTTTTACTTAACCAACTATTTAGGCCCACTTAACGTCAGAATTCGGGCTTCTGGTAAACTACAAAGTTGTAGCCCTTTAAGTTAACTTTCCAGCCCAACTTGAATCATCTCGATTAGACATCTGAGCCGAAAGTTATGCCAAAAATACTAACTGATGTGTAGGCTGGAATCCTAATCCGAATTGGACTTGGATTTGGTGCAAATTTCCTTTGATTCTTTACTCCAATTGGACTTAAATTTAATATTCATGCCTGGCTGGATGTAAGTTGGCTTGATTCAATTGGCCTAGCCCCACTTTGCATGTAAAGCCCTTGTTATCTACAACACAAAGATATTATATAATCAGTCACAAAATAACATAAAAGTAAAGTTAAATATGTAGATATGTGAGTATTTTATTTTATATATTTCATGCACATCAGAACGCTTGTGCCTTTGTCCTCCAATGAAATTAGTAACAAACAATTTGCTTAACTCCTCAAAAGAACTTACTGAATTTGGGGGTAGTTTGTTGAACCAGACTCGCGCGGGTCCCTTAAGGGATAGGGAAAACTCTACACATTATCTCATCTGGAACCCCTTGAAGGTGCATGGTAGTTTTGAAGGTAGCGATATGGTCAAATGGGTCACGCGTCCCATCATATGAATCTAAGGAAGGCATCTTGAATTTCGGAGGTAAAGGATGACCATTGATAGGGGCTGTGAAGGGGGAGTCTGTTCGGTGAACCAGATCCTCTACAGGATTTGTCCTTCTCATATTTTCCCTCATCTCAGCCATAACTTTCCTCATTTGATCCATCTCCCTTTCTAAGTGTGGCACTCTTCTTGGTGCATTACCCCTCGATTGGCTTTCTGACTCCACATTTCTTCCATCTGCTTGGTTCTGACCATGCTCTTCTCCATAGACCTCCTGACGTTGCCCTCTAAGGTTAATTTCCCTTCTCAATTCCTGGTTCTGGCGGGTTAATTCCGCCATGGCTGCAGCCATAGACTGCATGTGTTGGACTGATGAAGGTTGCATTGCAGGCACCGATTGACGATCATGATAAGGGTTGCTGAAGGCATCTCTACTTTGCTGAGGGCCTGGACTGGTAGCCCTCGATCTTATCCGGACCATTTCAGCCCTTTGTCGGAGAAAGAGATTATAGAATTCAACGATGAAACTTAAACATAAAAAATTCTATCTTCTTCTTTCCCACAGATGGCACCAACTGATGAATCCAAAGAATCAGTAGGCTAAAATTTCCGGACGTAATGATCTACAAGCCAAATCCTGAAGAAAAGAAACAACATGTCAGAGGAGACCGGTGAAGGCCGGCAAAAAATTCTCCGATGCTAAAGTCAGTAAATTCTCAATTCTCAAGAAGGGAAAGAATTTTTGGGTGTCAAATTTCTGAGTTACCTCTTGCGTTTCAGAAGAAGAGCCTTTATATAGTGTCTTCTGAGGCAGTTATTTCTCCAAGCGTTATGTAGTTCGGAAGATTCTGAGGTAACTCCCATAACTGCTTTGGAGGTTACATCATTTGGATTCCATCGATTATACCCGTTTTCAAAGGAGAAACAGTTATATTCTAATAGACAAGTGGAGTGCAGAGGAGATTTTCAGGACCCTCGTCCATCTTGCGAGTTTGATGGACAAGCCAATTCTAGGACGAGCTCGTCCATCCGTACAGACGGATGGACAAGCTTACAACAAATGGGGTTGCTTTCCTGTGGATGAGCTATATGGACAAGTTTAGCAGTTGGCTTTTTTGGTGACACCATCACCTTTGATAAATGGAAAAATTGATAGAAGAAGCTCTGATTAATAATAATACATTTTTAGGTTGTTTATATTCAACGGGCGTTGTATTACATACCCATCCAAATCTTCCAGAAAATACACTCATATACTAGCCACCAAGGTGATATGATACAGTCCTTCCTAATTGGGTACTAGCTTTCCCCATGCTAGGTTCTTTGCAGTGCTTAGAACCTTTCTCAATACCAGATCACCAAGTGCTAATGGTCTCAGCTTCACGTTGGCATCATAACCCTGCTTGAGTTTGTGTTGGTAGTGTGCCAATTGAACTTTTGCATTTTCCCTTCTTTCTTCGATCAAGTCCAAACTCCTTTCCAAAAGTTCGTTGTTAGTAGTTGGATTGAAGGAGCTGGTCCTTAATGTTAGGAAACCGGTTTCCAAAGGGATAACAGCTTCAGTTCCATAGGTCATTGAGAAGGGGGTTTTCCCTGTGGATCTGCGAGGCATGGTTCGATATGTCTAGAGGACATGTGGTAGCTCTTTTACCCATTTCCCTTTCGCGTCATCCAGCCTTTTCTTGAGTCCGCTCACTATAACCTTGTTAATAGCTTCGACCGGTCCATTCCCTTGGGGATAAGCTGGGGTAGAATATTTATTCGTAATTCCCAACTCATAGTAATGCCTTCTGAAAGATTTACTATCAAACTGAAGGCCGTTGTCCGAGATGAGGGCATGAGGGACCCCGAACTGGGTGACAATATTTTTCCAAACAAACTTTTTGGCATCCACATCTTTGATGTTTCCTAAAGGTTCGGCTTCTACCCACTTGGTGAATTAGTTCATGCCGACCAGTAAGTACCTCTTGTTTCCTGCTGCCTTTGGGAAAAGGCCCACAATATCTAAGCCTCATTGAGCGAATGGCCAAAAGCTGGACAGAGGATTAAGGACTCCGCCCGGTTGGTGTATGTTTGGTGTGAATCGTTGGCGTTGATCGCACTTTTTTACATATTCTTGCGCTTCACTTTGCATATTTGGCCACCAATAGCCTTGAGTGATGGCTCTGTGCGCCAAGGATCTTCCTCCAGTGTGGCTCCCACAAATCCCTTCATGTAATTCCTCAAGAAGTAGTTCTGTTACCTCTAGGTGTACGCATAGCAAGTATGGTTCGGAAAAGGAGCGCTTATACAATTTTTGGTCCTCGGACAGCCAGAACCAAGGGGCCTTTCTACGTATTTTGTATGCTTTTGATTTCTCCTTAGGCAGGTCGTCCTCCTTCAGGAATAGTACTAGGGGGTCCATCCATCTAGGCCCCACCCTAGCCTGGTGGACATGAACCACTTCTTTGTAAATCACTGCGGGCTTGCACATGTCTTCTACGAGGAAGACCCTAGGTAAGTTCTGCGCCGAGGAAGTTGCAAGCGTGGCGAGGGAATCGGCATAGGCGTTTCCACTCCTAGAATATGTAATAGGTTGAAGGATTCAAAGTTTGATTGTAGGTGTCTAACCTGGCTCAAATACTCCTGCATTCTCTCATCCCTTTCTTTGAACTCCCCTTTCACTTGACCGACGACCAATCTGGATTCCGACAGTATCTTTATTGCCTTTCTGCCCATTTTTCGAACCATGACCATTCCCATTAGCAGAGAATCCCAACCTAAAAGACTTTTCGATGGTGATCCCCTTGGGGGATATTAGCACTAGCCCCATTCCGGAACCCTTCTGATTTGTTGCTTCGTCAATGTGCACTACCCGGGATAGGGGGCCTTGTTCGGAGATCATGCCAACTGATTTTCCATCCATGTGTTGTGCTTTCATTTCTTCTTTTAAGGGGGATTCCATGAACTCAGCCACCAAATCCGTTAGGACTTGGCCCTTGACAGAAGTGCGAGGCATGTACTTGATGTCAAAGGCCCTCAGTATGGTGGCCCATTTGGCAATCTTCCCCGTATAATCAGCGTTCCAGAGCAGAGCTCTGAGCGAAAGTTGAGTTAAGATAATAACCGTGTGTACTTGAAAGTAATGGTGGAGCTTACGTGAGGCATGTACCACTGCTAGAATGGCTTTCTCCAGCGGTAGATAACGGACCTCGACCTCATGTAATGACCTGCTTACATAATAGACTGGCCTTTGGATGCCATTGTCAACTTGTATCATGACCAAGCTTATCGCGTGAGAGGCCACGGTAATATAGGCAAACAGGACTTCGTCAACTTCTAAACTGGACATGATAGGAGGCTAAAAGAGATAATCCTTAAGTTGCTAGAAGGCCAAAGCACATTCCTCGATCCATTCGAACCCTTTCCATTTATTCATCAGTAGGAAGAAGGGTCGACACCTATCCGCTAACCAAGAAATGAACCGATTCAGGGTAGCAGTCATTTCGGTCAGTTTCTGGATCACCTTGGGATTTCGAGGTGGTTGTAGGCTGTTGATTGCTTTAACTTGGTCAGGATTAACTTTAATTACCCTGTGGGTTACCATGTAGCCTAGAAATTTGCTTGATCCCACACTAAAGGAACACTTGGAAGCGTTGAGGCGCAACTTGTGTTTCCTCAGAACTCCAAAGATGCTCCCGAGGTCCTTCAAGTGCTCGGACACCATCTTGCTTTTCACCACCATGTCGTCTATGTAGACCTCAATGCTCTTACCCAAATGCGGTTCAAACATCCTAATCATCATCCTTTGGTAGGTGGACCCTGTGTTCTTCAGACCGAACAACATTACTTTGTAGTGATAATTTCCTGTGGGGGTGACAAAAGCTGTCTTTTCCTGATCCTCCGGGACCAGTGGTATTTGATGGTATTCTTGAAAGGTGTCTAGGATAGCCTACAGTCGCATCCACCAGCTGGTCTATTTTGGACATAGGGAAAGATCCTTGGGGCAAGCCCTATTCAGATTCATGAAGTCCATGCACACTCGCCATTTCCTACTCTTCTTCTTCACCACCATAGTATTGGCCAACCATTCAGGGTAGAACATCTCCTTGATAGCCCCTAAATGCTTTAGTTTCTCCACCTCCTCTCTCATAGCATCAGAGTGGTCTCTGGACGAGCGCCGAGGGGGTTGCCTCTTGGGAATGGCAGATGGACTAACATTCAGATAATGGTAGATGAAGTTTGGATCCACCCCTAGGGCTTCGTAAGCGCTCTATGCAAAGACGTCCACGTTTTTTCTAAGAAACTTTTCTAGCTCTTCTTTCTTTAGGGCAAGTAACTGAGCCCCAATCTGGAAGAATTTCTCTAGATCATCATCGATAGCAGCTTTTACCAGATCCTCACATTTAGCCTCCTCGACTGACCCATCGACAAACGATGCCAGAACCTTTAATTGCTATAAACCACCTTCGATATAGGCTAAGGACTCGGCTTCGGGTTGATGCTGGATGGCAGCCACTAAGCACTGCCTAGCCATTGACTGCTCTCCCAGGATTTCCTTGACCTGGCCCCCGGATGGGTATTTCACCTTCTGGTGCAGAGTAGAGGAGACGACTCCAAGGATATGAAGCCATGGCCTGGCCACATTGGCTGTGTAGGGTGAATAAGCGTCCACCACAATGAAGTTTACCTCCACTATTTCTGAGCTGGTCTGCGCGGGTAGTCTAATTTAGCCTTTTGGGATGATGACCTTCCCATCAAAACTCACCAGGGGCAAGCTATAGGGTGTTAAGTTCTCAGGTCTCAAGTTCAGCCCCTTGTATACGTCTGGGTACATTATCTCGGCATTGCTGTCTTGGTCCATCATCACTCTCTTCATATCGTATCCCCCAATCTTGAAGGTCACCATAAAGGCATCATCGTGGGGTTGGATGGTTTCGATTTTATCCTTGTCCGAGAAGCCCAAGACTAGCTGAATTTCCAATCTCGCCCTCTTCGGCTTTTGATAAGCATCCTTGGCAGATAGACGTGCCACAAACATCACTCGTGAAGGGCAGGAGTCGGTCTTTCCTGGAGTAGCGAAGATGACGTTTATCGTCCCCAAGGGGGGTCTCGAAGATTCATTTCTCCAGGATTTTGAGTTTGCCTAGCTTCCTTGACCATTCGAGTGGTGCAAGAGTTGCTTTAATTTTCCTTCACGGACAAGCTGATTTAGGTGGTCCCACAGACTTCTATAGTCTTCCGTGGTGTGTCCGTGGTCTTGGTGGTATTGGTAATAGAGGTTGTGGTTGTATCTTTCAAGGTTTCCCTCCATTTTATTTGGCCATTTAAAGAATGGCTCGTTCTTAATCTTCTCCAGAACTTGATGTTTTGGCTCTCGAAACACAGCGTTGACCGCTTAAGGATTGGCAGATCTTGGCTGCTTGGCAAAGTCCCTCCTTGGCCGGTTGTTATTGTATCGGTCTGACCTGAAATCCCTCATCTCTTGAGGGATAACCTTTTTCTTTCCTTTACCTTGTTGTTGGTTTTTCTCAACCCTTTTGTATCTATCAATCCGGTCTATGAGCTGGCGTACACTGGTAACAGGTTTACTAGTCAGAGATTTCCTCAGACCATGCTCGACCGGGAGGCTAAGCTTGAATGTACTGATGGCCACATCATAAAAGTCACCATCTATTTCATTGAACATCTCCCAGTATCTATCTGAATATGCCTTCAAGGTCTCTCCTTCTCGCACGTACAAGGACAGTAGGGAGGCCAAAGGCCGAAAAGGTCTGCTGCAGGTGATGAAGCGAGAACAGAACGCCTGAGTGAGCTCCTTAAAGGAACTCATGAAATCTACTTTCAGGCTGTCAAACCATCTCATGGCAACAGGCCCCGGTTAGATGGGAAAACCTTGCACATCAAAACCTCATCCTTAGAATAGACAGCTATTCTCTAGTTGAAATGGCTCACATGCTCCACGAGGTCTGTTTTACCATTGTACATGGTGAAGATGGGTTAAGTGAATCGTCAAGGAAGTCTAGCCCCCTTAATTTTACACGTGAAGGGTGACTTGGAGATCTGGTTCAAGGCCCTGCTCATAGTGTCATTCCACACGCCCTTGTGAAACAGGCTTCTAATCCTCAATTCATAATGGTTCTCCTCTTTGTAGAAGAAAGTCTCGCTGGGCAGGGTTTGGGACCTTTGCATGTAACTGGTGTCCCTTTCGTCATTAGAAGAAACATCAGAGTTAGAGGGAGTCTGCCTTCATTGTGCATGGCATAGTTCCCTCTTTAGTTGGTTAATTTCCAACTGCATGGCCTTATTACTTTTTGCATAGGAGAAATGGCTTCCTCCTCAAGGTTGACTCCTACCAGTATGCGTGGTGTGCATGCTCCCTTCGTGATCACCTCTCCTTT
Organism: Quercus suber; assembly: GCF_002906115.3. NCBI lineage: Eukaryota > Viridiplantae > Streptophyta > Magnoliopsida > Fagales > Fagaceae > Quercus > Quercus suber. Next base: position 345,318 of record NW_027069602.1, on the reverse strand, counting down.
CAAGGTTGACAAAAGGATCGTCTTGCTTGGAACCCAGAGACTCCATTTCGTGTGGACTTGATCCTACCATAACCAATTGTTGGACTCACTATTACACAAGTTCCTCCCCACAGACGGTGCCAATTGTAAAGGCACGGTTTGTAGCCTAAGCCCAATATGTATGGGATTTTGGGTTAATGAGCCTAGCACAACGAATTTGTAGAGAGTGGGTCCAAGAACTAGGCCCTAGAGAATCTAACAATGGCTAGGAAATGTTTGAAAGACGACCATGCAAGAAAAAAGCAAATAAAATGGTGTCAACGTATTGCCGAGGAGACAAATATTTGCATAGATCAATGAAACTAGTTACAATTGTAATTCTTCTCCCCCCCTCCCCCCTACCTTGGAGGGGTTTCTTTATTATATAGTCCCTCTTAGGCAATCCTTATCTTACACTTGTCAATAATTTAGGTTGCTACTTGAGTACTTGTCCCATCAAACATCTCCTTTGGCCCTTCTGTAAGTTGCGGTGACCAAGGAAACACTGTTTAGGGGTCTTCTCTACATAAATGCGGCTAGAAAAGCAGCTGTAATGCATTTAATGCAGTGGCAATAGCTTTTCCTTAGATATTTTCGAGTCCCCTTCGTTCTTGTGTGTCTCCAAGGCATGCTTCCATCACTAGAGCTTCTATGGAGGCCATTCTTACAGCGAGAATTCAGGCTTGAGTCGTATCAACCATAGCTGAGGAGGAGTTGCTCCTTGGACCACCTTCTATTCATTTCTTACTCGTGAGACTTTAAACTAGAAGTTCTCAACTCTATTTGTCTCTCCTCGGACATGTTATCGCCTTCGGATAAGGCTCAAGGCCCAATATATGAATTTTTAGGCCCTTATCCCTACAGTTATTATAGGGGTGATAGGCCCAAGAGTACATATCTATGTATATATTGGGCCAAGGGCCTAATTTGAGGACATTAAGTAGTTCGAGGACGGGTAAACACCTTCCTAAGAATCAATATTGGTAAGTAAAAGGGTGAAGTCTGATCATAATCATCCAAGAAAGTGGTCTGAAGAGGAATGCCTCCTCGGCTAAGCAAAGCAGAGGTCGGAAGGTACGGTTTGACATCAAGAGTAATGATCCAAACAATTCCATTGATGAGGATAAGTATCAAGAAGAAACAGGATATAGGGAGGCTATGAAATATCTAAAGGGAAAACTGCTACCACTGCATTAAATGCTCTGCAACTAACTCTCTGGCCGCATTAATGAGAAAGTGATACCTAAACAGTAACTTTCAGCCTTACAGCTACTACCCAAAGACTTCAAGAAGGTGCTAATGGGACAAGGATCAACACCAACAATCTGATCTGCACATGGAAGGTGGAGATAAAAGGGGAAGATAGTATAAAATGGAAGAGATACCTTGAGAGTAGAGGATCGAGAAATTAAGAGAAAAACATTGTAGTAATCAAGAACTGAATTTGTAATCAAACTTGAGAGAAATATATAAGAACTGGTCTCCTCAGATTGTGCCGATGACGATTTTCTTTAGATTAAACCAGTCCATTTTCATTTTCTTGTCATCTGAATCCACTTTACTTGTTGTCCAACTCATTAAAGCTCAATTTTCCAACCCACTCTCTACAAATTCATTGTATTGGGCTTTTTGGGTCTAAGTTCATCCATCCTTTGGGTTAGGGACTCAAATTTGGTCCTTATAGTTATACATGCACATACACTCAAAACTAATATAAACTGCAAATATATAAACAAAGACCATAATATGAGGAAGACCCACTAAACTTCAAATTTGAATAGCAATATGACTTTTTTGTAGTAATAACAATATAGAGAATTCAAAATATAGAACAATATCAAAATTATAATACCTAATTCTATTATCTTTTATGTTGAATCCAAACAAATAATTAATTGAATTAATCCAAAAAAATAATTTATCAACCAAAAATCATAACTTTTAATAGGAAAACAAAAAATCACATGAATCTAAATAAAAAAACATTTAAGGTAAAGAATTAAGATCAACCTACTGAGACGCAAATATCAAAAACTCCAAGACTTAAAACTTCAAAATTTATAGAATTCCCAAATTCTACTTCAAAACCAAACCAAATTCAATAAATTTATATATAACATAACAAGTAAAAATTTATTGTTCTTTAGGCTGAAAGACATAGGTTACAGTTTTGATTTTTCCCCAAAAAAATAGAGATGTTTTATCTGCTATATTCAATAAAAAAAAAATTATTATGAGAATTTAAGAGGTTTTGGTTATATATATATATATATATATAAAAGTGACAAATTTTTGCATTCAAAAGCCTGCAGATTAGTCTTGTGGTTCTGGTCCCATATATAATATATTCAGCTGGGTTCCACTTTTTCTTGAGGCAAATAGTGAACGAGAATGACCGACCATTACCTGTTGACGCGCATGAGGGTGTTGAGCGTGGTGGAAAATTTGATTTATCACAGTAAGAACCAATAGGAGTAGCAAATAATTAATGGAATGTAAAAGTTTTAAGTCTCTTGCAGGTTACACGATCTTTGATCTGAATTCCGAACTTCATTACGTAAATACCCTATGGGGCTATCAGTGTATTTTGCTTTGGGATAATCTCATCTCATGCCATTTTATTGGGTTAATTAGAATGTTTGGCATTGATTGAAAATTTTGAAGCTCTTAAAACATGTATCTAATAGAGTTTTATGATGTTTTATCTGCTATATTCAATAAAAAAAAAATTATTTTGAGAATTTAAGAGGTTTTGGTTATATATATATATATATATATAAAAGTGACAAATTTTTGCGAATTTCAGAGGTTTTGGTTATATATATATATATCTATGTAAAAGTGACAAATTTTTGCATTCAAAAGCCTGCAGATTAGTCTTGTGGTTCTGGTCCCATATATAATATATTCAGCTGGGTTCCACTTTTTCTTGAGGCAAATAGTGAACGAGAATGACCGACCATTACTTGTTGACGCGCATGAGGGTGTTGAGCGTGGTGGAAAATTTGATTTATCACAGTAAGAACCAATAGGAGTAGCAAATAATTAATGGAATGTAAAAGTTTTAAGTCTCTTGCAGGTTACACGATCTTTGATCTGAATTCCGAACTTCATTACGTAAATACCCTATGGGGCTATCAGTGTATTTTGCTTTGGGATAATCTCATCTCATGCCATTTTATTGGGTTAATTAGAATGTTTGGCATTGATTGAAAATTTTGAAGCTCTTAAAACATGTATCTAATAGAGTTTTACTTAAACTAAACTATTGTAACGCTTGATAAGATAATTACACGTTGAAGAGATATAATAAATATATAAGATATAAAATCTAAAATAAAAAGAAAAAGAAAATAGTGGTGATGTGGAAAATTGTGAGAGTCTTAAAAACTTCAGTTTTATATAGTGTATTTTGCTTTGGGATAATCTCATCTCATGCCATTTTATTCGGTTAATTAGAATGTTTGGCATTGATTGAAAATTTTGAAGCTCTTAAAATATATATTTAATAGAGTTTTACTTAAACTAAACTATTGTAACACTTGATAAGATAATTACACGTTGAAGAGAAATAATAAATATATAAGATATAAAATCTAAAATAAAAAGAAAAAGAAAATAGTGGTGACGTGAAAAATTGTGGGAGTTTCAAAAGTTTCGGTTTTATATATCTATACTATTATTTAAGGGGTTTCTCTTGTTTGGATTCTTCATTTTTTTAGTTCAAAAAAGCTCCTACACCCATATTCATTTCTTACGAATAGTTATTATTTAAAACTATACCATTACATGATTTGCTCTTGTGTGTGTGTATATATATATAGATTAGACACCAATCGGTTTTTGGTATAGCTACCGTTTGAACTTTTAGGTCCAATATTGTAAATGTGTAATTACACTCCTTCCCTTGAAGTTTGGAGAAATGAGGTTCCACCCCCAACTTCAAGCGAAAAAACATTTTCCCTGCTTTGACATCCAATTGATCAAATTTTGTTAAATTAATACTAAAAATATTTTGTACCTTTAAGGGAAGCTTTCTCCTTAAAATTCATTTCAAGTGTATTTTAAAATTTTAATTGAAGTGTATTTTAAAATATTAAGTATGAATTTTGCTTTTTATTTTATTCTTTTTTTAACAGGTTATAAAGAGATTTGTCATTGCAAGTGTTTTGGTACTTGATAAATTTTGTTTTTTTATTGTAAAGGTATCATTTTTTTTTTTTTACTAACCATGATTAAACTTTTGTAAAAAGATTCTTATAAAAATGTAGAATATTTCATTACTAATATATAAAAAAAAAGGGGGGGAGTGTTAATTTATTCAAAGCTCAAAGAAGTGGAGTGTTTTCTCTCTTTAGGTTTAAGGTGGAGTGTCATTCCCTCAAACTTCAAGTGAGGGGAATGTAATGATCCCTATTGTAAATAATTATTCTTTATTATCAGACTAAAACACAATAATTCTAAAACCATAAATTTAGCCAAAATTTTTGTCACAACTATCAATTATCTCATGTGGCTGATTATGGATGGTGGAAAAAAAGTGATGAGTTCATGTGAAAATCACAAGCAGTCAATAATAGTCTGACAAATAAGATAATTGTAGAAAATAGTGTGGCTAAATTTGTGGTCCTAGAATAACTCAAAGTTTAAGTGTAGTGAAGCCCTAACAAGAATTTAAATAAAATAAATATTAAAGGCAAGGACATTTTAGTGATTTAAAATAAAAACATTGTAAAGATATTTTTATAATATTATATTATAGAAAACAAAGCAAAATAAAACAAAAAAATGTTAAAAATTATTACAAATCTTACTCCATAGAATTTCACATAAAAATTATAATAAAATTGTGATGGATGGCATATTAATTTGTAAATTTTATATTATAAAAATATTACAAATTTGACTATATAATCTTAACAAACTAAGAGCATCCTCAATAAGGTTGCTTAATTGACTAAAAAGTCAATTTTTAGTCAATTTAGCAACCAACACCCTAAAAATGTATTCTACAACAAAGAAGGCAAAGTTAAAAAAATTTGAGTTTGAGTTACAGTGAGAGTGAGTTGCTATTAAAACTCAAAACAAAAACTAGTTTTTTAATGTGGGGTATTAAAAAAATAGTAGTTTAATGTGTTGATGGTTGTGGTTGTTGTTTATTATGTTGGATATATTATTTTATTGTGTTGTTTATATTATTTTAATGTGTTAAATGTTAAAATAAAACTTTCGATGTTCGATGTATTATAAAATGGGGTGTTAAAATAGATAAAGTAGTGTTTTGAGTGGCTAAAATCTATATTTTTAGCAACCTTGATGTGAATGCTCTAATATGATTAATAGATTTTAAAAATACAATAAAATTGTAATTGGTGATATATTAATTGTGGGTACCTAGGATGTACGGATTTTCGGGCCAAGGGCTTTTTTGCCTTGTAGCCTTTTACACCGCATCCTCGGCATGTCCTTCAACGTCCTAGGACGTCCTCGGACGGCTTCGCGACGTCCTAGGCATGCATGGCAACGTCCTAGGCATGCTTGGCAACGTCCTCGGACGGTGTCCTAAGAGTCCCACATCGAAGGAAAACCCCCCCACTTGCTGCCTTATAAGCTGTGAAGCGAAGGGAGTAGTGTACCATCGGTTTAGTTATTCGAATAACTATAAACCGATGGTACACTACTCCCTTCGCTTCATAGCTTATAAGGCAGCAAGTGGGGGGGTTTTCTTTTGATGTGGGACTCCTAGGACATCGTCCGAGGACGTTGCCAAGCATGCCTAGGACGTTGCCATGCATGCCTAGGACGTCGCGAAGCCGTCCGAGGACGTCCTAGGACGTTGAAGGACATGCCGAGGATGCGGTGTAAAAGGCTACAAGGCAAAAAAGCCCTTGGCCCGAAGATCCGTACATCCTAGGTACCCACATTAATTATTATAATCTATTTTTTTTATATTAATTATTATTACCTTTACTTGGAGTGTGAAAAGGCTAAATCCAGAGTCATCAGGTGGCTAAACCATTAGGCCTAAGGCCCCAAAATGTAAGAATGTCCCTTCAAATGGAATATATTATATCTATTTATTTCATAGTATTGCAAAAAATAATTGTGGGTGTCAAAAACACAATTGAATAGACAAAACCAAAATATTATTGATTAACACAACTAATTTATAGAGAAGGTATGGATAATCCATAAAGGGAAAGTTGGACAGTTAATTGAAGGATAAGATAGAGAAACTAAATGAATCTAATTGAAAAGAAAACTCTTCTCGAGGTACAAAGAGTGAAACTGAGGCTGTTCTCACTCTTTCTCTCTCCTTCTTCTTCTCAATTTTTCTGGATCCCCATCCTTTGTGGGCTAACTCCTCTCTTATCCCTCTCCTTTCCAGATGTGCATTTTATGGCTGAATGACAGAAGATAGTTGTCTCATCAAACACTTCTCCTACCATTCTTTGATCATAAAGAGAGACTTTTGAGGGGTCTCTACTATTCAGAACAGTCATTCATCATTTAATGCAGTTGACATTAGGTAGGAATATCTAATAAATGCAGAGGTGACTGTTGCTTTGAGCTCTATGTCTTTCCCACCATGTCCTTGGCAAAGATTCTAGGTCGAGGTGTCGTCCTTGGCAATTCTATTGAAGCCTTCCTCGGGTACGAGGTTCTTGGATTGTCTCATGCTCTTGGCATATGGGTTAAGCCACTTTACTCTTTCTTGGATCTGGGCCTGTGGTTTTGAGATTTGGGTCACACCCCTTACCTCTAAGTATACCTCTCCAGTCCATAGTCCACATGGTGATAATGCACCCCCCATAATAGCCCCTCACGATCTTCTCTTCATTAAAGTCAGAGTGGAGATCGTGGCTCGAGGTGTGGGCGCATCATTAACTAACATTGACGAGGTTGGAGGCAGCTTTGCATTTAATGTTTGAGACAGAACCCCTTGTTCTGAATTCCAAGGATTGACATGCAGCTAGATGGACAGTGAGATTTTAACTTAGGGTTTTGGTAAGGCGTGGGAACTAAAGGGGCAAAGCCTATTTTCTATTCATCAAAAGCTTATAAATATAGGGGTCATGAGCCAGCTTCAAGATTTCTACTTCTCACTTGCTTTTATGGAGAAATCCTTCTTCCCAAGGTGCTAAGCTTGTGTTTCTTTTTGCCTAAGTATGCTTCCTCCTCAATCTCTTGACTTTTCAATTTTTCTTTTTGCTTTCCCACATTTTTTATGGTGCCATGGGTAAATTTAGATCTCTAGTTGATACCGCAAAGAGGTTAGCTACATTTAGGGTGTGATATGATATCCCCGATGATGTTGGGGTGAGTTATTGCCATGAGGATGATGTAAACATCAGGAGAAGGATTGAAACCATGATCGTACCTTTGGTCGCTTTCAAAGAGGGTGGGGTTAGGATCCCTTTAAGGAAGCTAATGACCAGTTTCCTTAGGCACTTTAAGCTATGTCCTGATCAATATACTCCAAACATTTTTAGGGTAATGAGTAGTGTAGTTGAGCAAAATAAGAGGCTTAGCCTTAATCTCTCTGAGCACGACATCAACTAGGTGTATAGTTGCCAAGACAACTCCACCTCGGGTTACTATTTCAAATTACGGCACGGGGAAGTGAGGCTGGTCTCATGCCTCCCTGATTTTGATAAGGAAACATAGGGGGATTTCCTTATGATCATGGGGAACTAGCATCCTGACGAACTCCTCTACCCTATCTCTTAGGGTAAAGAATGTTTGTAGGAGTTAGGCAATAGTTATTTTTAGAAAACTGTTGCTATTATTCATGTGTGTGTGTGGTGCTACCCTCTTTTGCAGCTGACAATGCTTTCAAGAAGAATAAGCATTTGATCAACGCCATCGATCTCAACATATTACTTCGGTCTTCGATCTACGTACACCCAAACGATCAACTACGAGTCTAGGGGTCCAAGTTAAAGTTGTGCTATACCTTCTTTCAGAGGTGGTATATGGTATTTCTCTTACATATAGTATGTCACACAAATTGTTTAGGTTTCACAGTTGGGTGGGATTCAAACAATACAAGTGAGATATTGCAAGGTATACAGTCTTTTGTGATACTAATAAATTAATTTTTAACAACAAATGTAAACATTACTGTGTAAAAGTATATGCAATCAAATAAAACCAAACAATTGAATTGAACTTATATTTTTCTCAATACTTCCTTATAATAATCACAGATAATACTTTTTTTTTTTCAATGTAGCTATATAATAAACAACTAAATAAGTATATAACAATATATATATAAAAGAAATGTCATGTGAATAATACTTTTACAACAAATTTTAAGTAGCAGGTTGTTATTAGCTATCATTAGTGGACAAAATATACACAAGTAATTCTAGTACCACATAAAAAATTACTTTTATCATAACTATCTTACATAATAAACTATTATTGATTGTCTATCACTTTTACATGAATTTATCATTTTTTCTTCACTAGTTACAATTTATCACATAGACAATTGTGACAAAAATTATAATTTTCTATGTGATGTTTTAATTTTTATTTTTATTTTTATATAAAGATGTAACTAGGAGACAATCACATAAACTGGGTAGTGTCACTGATATCAAAATACAAAACGGATTAGGATCTGGTGCAATTCACCTTTTTTTTTACATTTTACTTTTTACTTTTGTTAACTTTTATCTTAACTTTTTTTTAATCAATAGTTGAGATTGAAAGTTTCTTTTTACAACTATCAATCTCAACCATTGATAGCAATTGCACCCAGTGCAATACCTAATCCAGTACGAAACAATCACAAATCACTATTTCCAAATTTCAATTAAAAGAAATATTCTATCAAAAAATTAAATCAAGAATAAAATACTATAACAACTTTTTAGATTAAAAAATAATAATAAAACTTAAAGTGCCTACAAGCTGGACGCCATTGGCATAGATATCAAGTCATGATCAGCAAACATGTTACACAAAGAGAGAGACAAAGAAATCAATATTCAATAGAGTTCTACTTCTACTTCTACACAGAGGTCAGAGGGAGATACTAGTCTAGCTGTGCGGAGCTGGGAGTTCTACTTCTAATTATTGATCTAGAAGAGATTTGTTTTGGGGTTTTTATTATTTTGGTGATATTGCTTATTTGGAAATTGGTAAAATAGTACGAAACAATCACAAATCACTATTTCCAAATTTCAATTAAAAGAAATATTCTATCAAAAAATTAAATCAAGAATAAAATACTATAACAACTTTTTAGATTAAAAAATAATAATAAAACTTAAAGTGCCTACAAGCTGGACGCCATTGGCATAGATATCAAGTCATGATCAGCAAACATGTTACACAAAGAGAGAGACAAAGAAATCAATATTCAATAGAGTTCTACTTCTACTTCTACACAGAGGTCAGAGGGAGATACTAGTCTAGCTGTGCGGAGCTGGGAGTTCTACTTCTAATTATTGATCTAGAAGAGATTTGTTTTGGGGTTTTTATTATTTTGGTGATATTGCTTATTTGGAAATTGGTAAAAATTATTACTTTTGTTTGTATTTGGACTTTAGAGGGGCTAGGGCCCATATAATAGTTTTGTTTTTGGGTTCTTTGTATCAATTTTTATTTTTTGGATTTTTATGTATCAATTCTAAAATTTGAGGAGTTTAAAATAAATTTATAGAGAGATTAAATTTTGTAGTATATTTTTCTTTCACAAAATTGTAGGGGGCCTGGTAAGTAGATTTTAGGCAAAAATGCAAAACTGACCCTCTAACTTTCAGTCTTTTTTATTTCAGTCCTCTATCTTTTAGTTTTGTCATTTCAGTCCTCTAACTTTCAATTGTTGTCAATTTGGTCCTCTGTTAAACTCCAGTTATGTCCTGCAGTTAATTAAGCCAAAACAACGTCGTTTTGGATTTTAAAAAAATAAATAAATTTCAAAATTAAAAAAAAAAAAAAAAAACTGAGGGTCAATAGTCTCCGAGACGACGTCACAGAAGCAATGGTCTTCGAGACTCACCTGGTATGTACTTTATACGAGATTGCTACAAATTTATGTACGTGTTTGTGTGTATGTATGTGAAGTTCATTTCTTTTTGTTGCAGAGGAAGGTTAGATGGAGTTGCAAGAGGCAGTGAAGTTATGGAGCAAGAGAGATCGAGAATCGCTGATGAACAATCGGAGTAAGAGGAAGAGAACCAGTTCTAAACAAGAAGAAGGAGAGGAAAGCACGGAAGAGAGCATCGGAGACGAATTCGCAGAAGACGAAGAATATTCCACCGTCGTCGTCGACGACAACAACCACCGCCGGTCAGCGAGATCCTCAAGGCACTGGAAAGTCGCCGATGAAATGATCGGCGTCTCTGTCTCGAGAAAAGCTCGCTTCCGTAAAAATCTAAATCTTCCTAACACTTCATCGTTTTCGGTTCATAATTTTGTATTTAAGAAAAAAAAAAGCTTCAGTGAAAAAAGCACACGAGAATTTGGTTAGCGCAAATGGCGGTCAAGAAGAGCCAGTAAAGCTTTGTGTTTTTGCTTTCATTTTATTATTTTTAATTTTTTTTGAAAATATTTCTATGAATTTTGATAAAAATATGAAAAAAAAAAAAAGAAAAAAGAAGAAAAAAAGAAAAAAAGAAAAAAGCCAAAACGACGTCGTTTTTGCTTAATTAACGGCAGGACATAACTGAAGTTTAACGGAGTATCAAATTGACAACAATTGAAAATTAGAGGACTGAAATGACAAAACTGAAAGATAGAGGACTGAAATGAAAAAGACTGAAAGTTAGAGAGTCAGTTTTGCATTTTTTCTTAGATTTTATTATAATTTTTGGCTTTAGTAAGTAAAATCCCCCTAACCCCAACATGGCTCCGCCACTACGCTGACGACACTCTCCTCCACCATTCACTCTAGTTGATCTCGGTGTGACCATTTCCATTTCGACTGTTGAATTGACAAGAAGAAGAAGGATCGACTTGAGGATCGTACCATCCAAGGAACCAGTTGCCAAAGAAGTAGCCCTCATCAAAGGCATTCCCCTTAACTTGTCTTTCGAAAGATGTAATGTAGGTCTTGCTGAGGTGTTAGGAGGACCCCATCTGCCTAAGTTTGGACCCTAATTGCTCAGCCTCCACTTGTTCTCATTGCTCTAACCCAGGAAACAAAGGGTAAGGGGAAACGTCTGAGGAGAGATACCAGATTCGAAAACCTCTACAACTGAAGGTCTTGCCTCGACTGTAGGGACCCTCTCTTCCACCTCGGCTGAATTGGGAGGTGCTGGCACTCTCGTCGAGCCATACATGTGAGCCTTCTTTCTTGATGATGAGCCCTTATCTATAATTTAGAAAGTGAGGTCGTGGAACGAGGGTCAGGGATGCTATGTGGCTGACTATGTGGGGAGGCTTTACTCCTTCCTAGGGATATGTAAAACTGGATGCAATGGAAAGATGATGCCCTGGTATTAAAGGCGAAGAGGGAGGTCGTGCTCGTATGTATTGTTTAATTTTTTGCTCCTGTTTCTATTTCCTATCAACTCTACCCCGATGACATACTTGTATTGTCTTGCAGGCCTACCAAAGTATTCTCAAGTTGGAGAAGAGTCTTGTGTGAAGATTTGGGATGGTGGTGGTGCGTGTGCCAAATTAGAAATAATGCAATGTCTTTTTGGGTTGATGTTTTTTTTTTCTTGGTGAGATGTTTCCATCTTAATGTATAGTTGTTTTTATTTGTTCTATTTTATTTATTTATTTATTTTATCCATGATCATTGGTATTAACTTTTAATTTTGGCCTAACTCTTAACTTAAGTCTTAATCATTAGTATAGACCTTTTAATAAAGGAAAGGAAACAACTTGGTACCCCTAACAATATTACCTCCTCCATTTCCCTAAGAATTAGATTGCGCTCATGGTTAATGCAGTTATCATCAAACTTCGAATTCTGTAAGATATTGGCCAAGATATCAAGTGTCCGAGGCATGCCCTTGTCCATGACTCTAGCATAGTATGTAGTTTGCTCTCTTGACGTGTAGGCATTGAGATAGCCTCTCATATTCTCAATCTTCTCTTACAACTGCCTCGTGGTCCACTTCTCCAACCCATTAAATATCATATGCTCCAAGAAATGTGCCGTGCCGTTGGTCTCATTGGTCTTGAATCTCGACCCGATATCGATCCAAACCTCGAAGGTGGCAGTCTTCGCAGCCAGGTTTGATTTTGTGACGACACAGAAGCCATTAGGCAAGGTGGTTATGCGGGCCTCTGGAGCCAAAAGGATCTGAGTGTGGTTCGTTAGTTATGGGTGGGGTGACCCATATTTGAGAAACCGGGGGCTGGGTTGTCAAGGTGCTTGATCTTGGCTTTGGCTAAATGGTCGTAGATCATGGTAGTTGGTGGAGGAGGGGAAGTAGTTGGAGATGGTGAAGGTGTGACGATTGCGGGTGAGGATGAGGATGATCAAACAGTCTAGATAAAGCTAATGTTATAGCCTTGTGAGGCCAGCTAGATAGCGATAGGAGGTGCTTCATTTCCATGACTAACTCATTGAGACTCTCTCTCTCTCTCTCTCTCTCTCTCTCTCTCTCTCTCTCTCTCTAGGGTTTGAGCGGAGAATCTAACTCATTGAGACTCTCTCTCTCTCTCTCTCTCTCTCTCTCTCTCTCTCTCTCTCTCTAGGGTTTGAGCGGAGAAGAGTCTTGGGAAGATTTGGGAAAGAAAGACTTATGAGTTTTTCTAGAGTGATGGTGGTGGTGGGTGTGCAAGATTAGAAATGATATGGCGTCGTTTTAGGTTGATGAGGTTTTTTTTTTTTCCTTGGTAAGACGACATTGTCTTAATGTACAGTTGTTTTATTTGTTCTATTTATTTATTTTATCCTTGATCACTGGTCTTAACTCTTAAATTGTCTTAACTCTTAAATTTGGCCTAACTCTTAACTTAAATCTTAATCATTATGCTCACAAGTCATACCCACTAATTTGGACATTAGCAAGAGTTGAACCCATGTCCCAACACACCAATTTAGTTTTTAATCTATGAAAGATTTGAACCCAAGTCCTAACACAAAAATTGGTTTTTGTGTAATCAGGATTATTATTTATATTAGGCCAAGTAATACACCCATTGGTTAGGTAGCATTTGAACTTAGGTCCAATATTTCATGTTTCTAAACAAACAAACAAAAAAAGAGAGAAAGAAATTCCAATATTTTAATAATAATTGTTTTTTAATGAGTTTTTCTAGAGTGATGGTGGTGGTGGGTGTGCCAGATTAGAAATAATGCAGCGTCATTTTGGGTTGATGGGGGTTTTTGTTTCTTGGTAAGATGGCGTTATCTTAATGTATAGTTGTTTTTATTTGTTCTATTTTTTTTTTTTAAAATTTATCCATGATTACTAGTCTTAACTCTTAACATTTGCTTAACTCTTAACTTAAGTCTTAATCATTATGCTCACAAGTCACACCCACTGATTTGGGTGCTAGCAGGAGTCGAACCCATGTCCCAACACTCCAATTGAATTCTTAATGTATGCAAGTTTTGAACCCAAGTCCTAACACACAAATTGGTTTTTGTGTAAGCATGATTATTCTTTATTATTAGGCCAAGTAATACACCAATTAGTTAGGTAGCATTTGAACCTAGGTCCAATATTTCATGTTTCTCAAAAAAAAAAAAAAAATCCAATATTTCTTAATAATTGTTGTTGGGAGATTTCCCGTACAAGCTGTTTGTCTGCTTCGGGAAGCCAAGCCCACGCAGTTTTGTTTTCAAGCGACGTGGGCAAGCAAGCATTGCACTTGTACTTAGTCCCACATCGGCAAGAAATGCGCCCCACTTACGCTTTATATGTGCTTGGCACTTGCATGAGTGTACCACTACTACAAAACTGTGCGGGCTTGGTTCCCCAAAGCGGACAAACAGCTTGTACGGGAAATCTCCCTACAATTGTTTTTTAATTTTATTATTAGACTAAAACATAATAATTTTAGTACCACAAACTTAATCATAACCTTTATCACAACTATCTTATGTGGTTGATTGTGACTGGTGGAGAATAAGTGGCGAGTCTATGTGAAAGTGATTGGTAGCCAGTCACAGCCTATCACATGGGATAGTCATGGGAAATGTTATGACTAAGTTTATAGCCCTAAAATAACTCAAAGTTTAAGTGTGTCAAGCCCCCAACAAGAAAGAATTTAAATAAAATAAATATTAGAAGCAAGGATATAGTAGTGATTAAAAAAAAAAAAGATTGTAGATATATATTAATTCAATAGTATATTATAGAAAACTAATCAAAATAAAAAAGAAAATGTTACAAATCTTACTCCATAATAGTTCACATAAAAGACATAATAAAGTTGTAATGGACGACATATCAATTTTGTAAATTTCATTCTACTAAATTTATTTATTTATTTATTTTTTGTAAATTTCACAAACAAATGTGTTTAATAGATTTTAAAAAAAAACACACACACACACGTACACCTAAGTCTGCATCACACAATTTTATACCATATTAACTTATTAATTCAAAATCAAATAATGTACATACTTAATATCATCATTACATAATATAAGTTATATAAAATGCCATATATTAGTATATTAATGAAGAAAAAATCCATGTCATATGTGAATAAAGTAAACAAGAAAAACACATTATTAAAGGAAAATAACAATAAAATGTCATATGTAAGTGAAGTAATAAAAGTTTCTTAAAAAAAAAAAAAAAGAGAAGTGAAGTAATTAAAAAAAATGGTTTAGGAAAAAAAAAAATAATGATTCATTTACATGCTGGTTGAAATCACCATGCCAAGTGAAATTTAGTGGAATTGTCCAAAACAGGTGGAATGAAGCATAATGGGCCGGAATTTGGAACGAGATGGAGTAGAGGTGTGATTTCTACCGGTTAACTAATTGGAATAGAAAATTCCGGCCATTTCAAGCAGAACGGAAAGGAATTCATAGGTTATTAAGGCAATGGCCTAAGGACCTGAATGGAAGAAGGTCCTCGAAAATAAAATATATTATACTTATTTGTTTTATAGTATTGCAAACTAAAAAAAAAAAAAAAAAAGATTTCTTCTATTGGCCAATAGAATGCCTTGTTTATCTATTTTACAATGTAAAAATTTTAATTACAACCCAAATGTTTAATGAATAAAATAATTTTTAAAGATATTATATTCTTTTCGAATGTTGTGAATTTTATTAATACGTTTTTCTATGTTTGCGATAGTTTATGAGTGTAAAAATTTTTAATGTCGCAAAAACTTTACTCTTCATTTTTCTCTCTATCACAATTAAAATTAGAATTAGTAATTTTCTGGACAAATTCATTATTGAATTCTCTTGTTCAATGCTGAAAGTCCAATATTGCCAAGATAGACAATAACCATCTCAAACATGATATTTATTTTAATACTGATTGTTTAGATCTATTTTTAGAATTAACAGTTTTAAAAATATATTTTATAAATTGATAAAAATAGTCCAATTAACATATTTGATTATGTAAAAAGGTAAGATTCTTTATACCTTGTATGCTTAAGTTATCTAGATTTCTCGCCTACCCACTTAGTTTCTTGAAGATCGTATGTTTATTCTTTTTCTAATAATTGTATCTTGGACTAACTTCTTTACCCATACCTATCCATTAGAGTGTGGGAACTCTTGCCCATTTTTCACTATTGCCGATGTATTGCATCGCTTATGGGGAACACCCTTGATAACCCTTGCCCACTTTTCATTGTTGTCGGGTGCGATGCAATATATCGTTAGTAGGGGTGCCTTAACAACTATTTATATTGGATCCATTCATATTATAGTGATTTAATTTTACATTAACTGTCAACTTACCGCAAGCTTCCTCCTTTACCTAGATTTGGGACTGCATATGAACTAAACATATGGCACTAAGCACAAACATATGTGGGGTTAGTAAGCAATAACCTTTTATTTTGAACAAATAGGTGCACAATGCAATTGACAATTAAGAAACTTCTATATTTTAGTTTGGTGTGGTGATATCTATAGTTTTTTTTTTTTTTTTTTTAATGTTTTCACGTAAACTTTTGAAAATTCACATTTTTCCACCACATTATTGTGGGGGTTGGAAACATGAGGTTGGGCCGAGGCCTCTACCAATACCCTGACCATCACAACTAATTTGTAAAATAGGAAGGCAATCTACAAGGGGAGATCTACACAAGTAAAATCTAAGTTTGAATGAGTACTTTATTGATTATTGGTATGATTACTCTCTTACAAGAAACCAAAGACAGATACAAGCTCTCTCTAAATGTTCGTACTAACTTCTTCCTAACTTTTTCCAATCCCCACTTAGTATGGGGGAAGACCCTATTTATACACCAAATCCCTCCCTTTAGTAGTGGGCTATCATGATAGAATTTAGAAGATGCTTGTCCCATTAAGTGCCTTCTCCCCCCTTTTAATGATGAAAATGAACTTTAAGGATGTAAACTGTAAAGTATTGTTCAGGCTAGTCATTCGGCATTAAATGTAGTTTGTGTTAGATGGGAACGCCTAATTAATGCAGAGGTGATTTTTGCTTGAGTTGTGAGTCACCTCACCTGGCTTCTCGGTTGGATTTTTGGGTTCAATCTTCTCCTCGGCCACTTCATTGATAATTTTTCCTTGGCCAAAATAGTCTGAGGAGTGATGAACTTCATGGCTCTCCTCGGTGAATGGGTGGCCACATCCCAATTGGGTAGTCATTCCATTTCTCAAACTTGGGCCTTACTTCCCAAAGGACATAGGCTGGGCTTGGTACCTCAGACCGCCTTATTCTCTTATTGGGCCTATGTTTTGTGGCCTTTGGAGCATACTCAGAAGACCCCTTCCCTACGATTATCATTATATATATATATATATAATTGAGTTTAAATTTTTAAGGAAATGCTAAAAATACCAAGAATTTTATTACGTTAGATTTATAAACTAACATAATAATGAATGTGAGTGGTAGATTTCAAAACATAATAAATGAACATCTAAATTACTTCTATGTGATTGCTTATACATCAATTTGTAAGGCTATATAGTAAATTTATAGTATCCCTAACATCACTTATTTTATAAGGACCCCAAGAAAATCCATTTAATAGAATTTTGCCAAATTATATATTCTTTAAATGATAGAATATGATGGTGTCACCAAAAAAGCCAACTGCTAAACTCGTCCATATAGCTCGTCCATAGGAAAGCAACCTCATTTGCTGTAAGCTCGTCCATCCGTTTGTCCAGACGGACGAGCTCGTCCAAGGATTCACTCGTCCATCAAACTAGCAAGATGGACGAGGGTCCTGAAATTCTCCTCTGCACTCTGCTTATCTATTAGGATGTAACCGTTCCTCCTTTGAAAACGGGTATAATTAATGGAATCCAAATGAAGTAACCTCCAAAGCAGTTATGGGAGTTACCTTAGAATCTTCCAAACTACACAACGCTTGGAGAAATAACTGTCTCAGAAGACACTATATAAAGGCTCTTCTATTGAAATGTGAGAGGTAACTCAAAAATTTTACATTAAAAAAAAAAATATACTTTCCCTTCCTGAGAATTGAGAATTCACTGACTTCACCATCGGAGGATTTTTGACCGGCCTTCACCGGTCTCCTCTGACTTGTTGTTTCTTTTCTTCAGGATTTGGCTTGTAGATCATTACGTCCGGAAATTTTAGCCTACTGATTCATTGGATTTATCAGTTAGCGCCGTCTGTGGGAAAGAAGATAGAATTTTTTACG
Source organism: Quercus suber (assembly GCF_002906115.3). Classification (NCBI taxonomy): domain Eukaryota; kingdom Viridiplantae; phylum Streptophyta; class Magnoliopsida; order Fagales; family Fagaceae; genus Quercus; species Quercus suber. The sequence continues at coordinate 327,531 of NW_027069602.1, read as the reverse complement.
TTTGAGTTTCATCGTTGAATTCTGTAATCTCTTTCTCCGACAAAGGGCTGAAATGGTCCGGACAAGATCGAGGGCTACCAGTCCAGGCTCTCAACAGAGTAGAGATGCGTCCAGCAACCCTCATCATGACCGTCAATCGGTGTCTGCAATGCAACCTTCATCAGTTCAACACATGCAGTCTATGGCTGTAGCCATGGCGGAATTAACCCGCTAGAATTAGGAATTGAGAAGGGAAATTAACCTTAGAGGGCAACGTCAAGAGGTCTATGGAGAGGAGCATGGTCAGAACCAAGCAGATGGAAGAAATGTGGAGTCAGAAAGTCAATCGAGGGGTAATGCACCAAGAAGAGTGCCACACTTAGAAAGGGAGATGGATCAAATGAGGAAAGTTATGGCTGAGATGAGGGAAAACATGAGAAGAACAAATCCTGTAGAGGATCTGGTTCACCGAACAGACTCCCCCTTCACAGCCCCTATCAATGGTCATCCTTTACCTCCGAAATTCAAGATGCCTTCCTTGGATTCATATGATGGGACGCGTGACCCATTTGACCATATCGCTACGTTCAAAACTACCATGCACCTTCAAGGGGTTCTAGATGAGATAATGTGTAGAGCTTTCCCCACCACCCTTAAGGGACCCATGCGAGTCTAGTTTAGCAAACTACCCCCAAATTCAGTAAGTTCTTTTGAGGAGTTAAGCAAATTGTTTGTTAATAATTTTATTGAAGGGCAAAGGCACAAGCGTTCCTCGTCTAGTTTATTGACTATAGAGCAAGGGGAGAATGAAAGCTTGCGATCCTTTATCACACGCTTCAACAGGGAGGCTTTGACCGTGGACGAGGTAGATGACAAGTTATTGCTGGCAGCTTTCCATAATGGGGTCAACTCCGACTTGTTCATACATAAACTTTATGAGAAGGAACCTCAGTCCATGGCCGAACTCTTCCATTTTGCCCAAAATTTCATGAATGCAGAGGACGTGATCATAGTTAAGAAAAGGAAGAGAGCTGAAAGAATGGACACAAACCCTGCTCGTCACTCTGAACAGGGTCCTTGTCTGAAGAAGGGACGAACAGAGGATAAGAAAGACCGAGAGAAGAAGGCAGGTCCATCAGCGAGGAATCAACAGTACACTCCTTTGAACGTGCCGCTCGAGCAAGTCCTTATGCAAATCAAAGACGAGCCTTCCTTAAAGTGGCCGGAGAAGATGAAGGGAGATCCTAACAAGCGCAATAGGAATAAGTATTGTCGCTTCCATAGAGATCATGGGCATGACACGGACGAATGCTTCGATTTGAAGCAGCAGATTGAGAATCTCATCAGACAAGGGAAGTTGAGAAATTTCCTTGGACGAGACCACAAGGACGAGAAATTGAAAGGGAAGGTAGAGGAATCATCACGACCACCACTCGGAGAAATAAGAATCATTCTAGGGGGAAGTTTTGCAGGACAGTCGTCCAAGTCAAAGAAAACATATTTGAAAGCAGTGCAGAACGTTCAACTCTCAGGACAATCACCGAGTGCAAGGACTACGAACGAGCAAGCCATCACCTTCACGAATGAGGATGCAGAGAGAATTTATCACCCTCATGACAATGCTATTGTCATCACCCTCCTTATTGCTGACTACAAGACTAGAAGGGTGTTGATAGATAATGGAAGTTCTGCTGATATTTTGTATTATCCAGCTTTTCAGCAGATGAGATTAGGACGAGACCTGCTCTGACCAGTAAGCTCCCCCCTAGTAGGTTTTGGTGGAATGAAGGTACAACTTGTGGGCAGTATTTCATTATCAGTGACAGTGGGGGCATGCCCACAGTAGGTTACCAAGGAGGTGAACTTTCTTGTGGTAGATTGTTCATCCTCGTACAACGCTATAATTGGAAGGCCGACTTTAAACAGTTGGAAGGCTGTAACATTCACTTATCACCTGTCGATTAAGTTTCCAACAGAGTAAGGAGTAGGACAAGTACATGGAGACCAACTAGCATCAAGAGAATGTTACTTGGCGATGATGGCTATGGATGAACAAATCCAAGCCATGAACATTGAAGAGAAGAGAGTCGTGGCAGAACTTGCTGAAGTGTTAGAAGATGTTTCTTTAGACTAGACAAGTCCTGAGAGGTGTACCAGGATCGGGGCAGATCTAGAAGAAAAAATTAAGGAGGACTTCATCCGGTTTCTGAGAAAAAACACTGATGTATTCGCTTGTCTCATGAGGATATGCCGGGTATAGACCCCAATGTCATTACACATCGTCTAAATGTCTGTCCTACCTCAAAGCCAGTTCGACAAAAGAGAAGGGTGTTTGCCCCGGAGAGAGATGAGGCTATTAGAGACGAGGTTCAGAAGCTGATGGCGGCGAAATTTATACGAGAAGTATATTATCCAGATTGGTTGGCCAATGTGGTGATGGTCAAAAAGGCAAACGACAAGTGGAGGATGTGTGTAGGTTTTACCGATCCCAACAAAGCCTGCCCAAGGATAGTTATCCATTACTGCGCATTGACCAATTGGTGGATTCTACTGCGGGCCACAAATTACTCAGCTTCATGGATGCTTTTTCTGGATACAACCAAATAAGGATGAATGAGGCTGATCAAGAGAAGACATCCTTTGTCACTAGCCAGGGATTGTTCTGTTATGAAGTAATTCCCTTCGGTTTGAAAAATGCTGGAGCAATATATCAAAGGCTGGTTAACCATATGTTTCATCCACAGATCAGGCGGAATGTAGAAGTTTACGTGGATGACATGTTGGTGAAAACTCAGGACAAGGGAAGACATCTAGACGACCTGCAGGAGACATTTAACACACTAAGGCAGTATCATATGAAGTTGAACCCTAGCAAATGTGCTTTTGGAGTATCTTCAGGGAAATTCCTTGGTTTCATGGTTTCACACAGAGGGATTGAGGCAAACCTAGAAAAGATTAAAGTAATTCTAGATATGAAGCCTCCACAGAGTATCAAAGAAGTCCAGTCTCTTACCGGACGAGTTGCTGCCCTTAACAGGTTTGTTTCTAAAGCTACTGACAAGCGTTTACCATTTTTCAAGGTTCTAAAGAAAGCATTTGAGTGGACGGACGAGTGCCAGAGAGCCTTCCAAGATTTGAAAACATACCTCGTTACGGCTCCATTGCTGAGTCCGTCCGTGACAAGAGAGGAGCTGTTTTTATACCTGGTAGTAACCCCACATGCCGTGAGCTCAGCATTGATAAGGGAGGAAGGGAGAATACAAAAGCCAGTGTACTATACAAGTAGAGCACTTAGGGGAGTGGAAGGACGATATCCCCTAATGAAGAAGTTAGCTTTCGCACTGATAACAGCCTCCAGAAAACTAAGGCATTACTTCCAGGCTCATGTCATCAACGTTATGACGGATCACCCACTTAAGAAAGCAATGAACAAGTTGGAGGCTGCAGGACGATTGATTCAATGGGCTGTCGAGCTCAGTGAATTCGACATAAAGTACCAACCTAGGCATGCTATAAAAGCTCAGGCTCTGGCAGATTTCATTGCAGAGTTCACTCCAAGTTATGATGATGTAAGTGAGACGGAAGGCAACCAGAAGTGGATCGTCCATGTTGATGGATCATCTACACAGCATGCCGGAGGAATAGGTGTGATCTTGCAATCTCCGGAAGGGGATAAACTGAAACACAAAGTTCGCTTGCAGTACCAACCAACAAACAATGAAGTTGAGTATGAAGCTCTTCTCAAAGGGTTGGAATTGACCAAGTCCGTGGAAGCAAAGTCAATACTCGTCTTGTCAGCTAATCATGGGCCAGGTGAATGGGATGTACGAGGCTAAGGAAGAACGAATGAGGAAGTATCTTAATAGGGTGATGCGACTTATAAAAAAATTTGGGGAAATTAACTTTGTTCAAATCCCAAGAGAGGAGAATGTGGAAGCAGATACCTTACTGAAAGAAGCTTCGGCGAATGAAGCCGTCAACAAATTGGATGAGATTCAGTATATGCCGAGTATAGATATCCCATAAGTACAACAGCTGCAGAGCAGAGAAAATTGGATGGCTTCAATTGTATCATACTTAAAAGATGGACGACTTCCAAAAGAAAAAGATGAAGCAAGAAAGCTGAGGGTAAGGTCAGCCAGGTACGTTCTTATGGACGGGATTCTGTACAAAAGAGGCTTTTCCCAGACTTATCTCTGGTGTCTGGCTCCGAACGAAGCAAACTATGTACTCAGAGAAATTCATGAGGGAGCGTGTGGCAATCATTCAGGAGCCAGATCACTCGTCCACAAAGTCGTCCGTGCAGGATATTACTGGCCAAATATGTAAGATGATGCTAAGGCCTATGTCAAGGTCTGCGATTAATGTCAACGGTTCAGTAAAGTCCCCAGACAACCATCAGAGTACCTAACCCCAATGACGGCCCCATGGCCCTTCGCACAATGGGGACTAGACATCCTGGGTCCTTTCCCAATAGGCGTAAAACAAATGAAATTTCTTGTGGTTGCTATCGATTATTTCACCAAGTGGGTAGAAGCAGAACCTTTAGCTAATATCACACAACAAAATGTCAAGAACTTTGTATGGAAGAACATTGTGTGTAGGATTGGCGTGCCTAGGGTGTTGGTATCCGATAACGGACGACAATTTGAAAATGCACTCTTTAAAGATTTTTGCATGCACTTCAGGATTCAGAATCACTACGCCTCACCCGCCCACCCACAAGCAAATGGTCAGGCTGAAGTTGCAAACCGATCATTGTTAAAAATAATCAAGACTTGGCTTGAGGGAGCAAAGGGGGTATGGCCAGATGAAGTACCCGGTGTTCTGTGGGCATATAGGATGACAACGAGAACTCCTATAGGAGAAACTCCTTTCAAGCTAGCCTATGGAACAGAAGCAGTCATACTTGTAAAAATGCATATGGCCAGTCATAGGGTGGCAGCTTATCGGGACAAAGATAACGAGGGGCAACTCCGTTTGAACCTTAATCTAATAGACGAGGTAAGGATGGACGCTGAACAAAGAATGGCAAGGTACAAAAACCTTATGGCTAGACAGTATGATGCAATGGTAAAGCCAATGCGGTTTGACATAGGCGACCTCGTCCTGAAAAGGGTTTCCTTAGCAACAAAGAACCCAGCTCATGGGAAGTTGGGACCTAATTGGGAAGGCCCTTACAGAGTTATCAACTGCAAAAGACAAGGATCCTATTACTTGGAAGCCCTGGACGGGAGAAGGTTGGAGCATCCTTGGAATGTTGAGCACCTGAGGAGATACTATCAATGAGAGGCCAACCCGGGCGAGTAATTCTGGATGAGCCTGAGCTGAGGACTACATAAAGACTTATTTATTTAATATTTGCTTTGTTATTATATTTAAGTCATTGACAGAGTTATGGTTTGGTTTGTACTTATATTTCTAGAAGGCATAAAAACTCTAAAGTGTATGCCTCGTCTTTAAACAATACTTTTATGTTATGTATATAATGTTATGTGGAGTATTGATTTTCATGTAGCTAAAAGCTGAAAAGCTCAAGACGAGAAAATTCTCTGAACGCAGAGATGTATCGCCAATTTTTTCTTAAGGCAAATTCGTCCAAATGAAAGGACGAAGTGAAATTTATGCCATCCAAGCAAACTCATCCAAATAAAAGGACGAGGCAAAATTTATGTCATCCAGGCAAACTCGTCCAAATGAAAGGACGAGGTAAAATTTATGCCATCCAGGCAAACTCGTCCAAATGAAAGGACGAGGTAAAATTGATATCCAGGCGAACCTGTCTAAATAAAAGGACGAGGTAAAACTTACGCCGTCAAGAGATTAACATTTACTCGTCCATACAATGGACGAAGTAAAATATTATGCATGTCCCAAGTATGAACGAGGAAATGCATAGACGAGTATCTTTGGAACCAAAAACATTTCGGTCCATGGACGAGAAAAAATGCAGAGTCTCAGGATGAAGATTGGCAAAATCAAAAGATGAATAATGCTGAATTACTACTTCATATGGATAAATCACACTTAGTGAAATTCCAATAAAAATGGTAAAAATATATGTAATATGGATGAGCTGAGCATAAGGTCTAGCATGTGAAAATAAAGACTTGTCCATGTGTATATTAAAGAAAGGTAACATCATTCATTCAACTGTTTCAAAGGCGGACAACCAATGTCCAAACACCTTTGTAAAATTAAAACTTGGAGTTTTGCGTAAGCTCGTCCTTAAACTATGGACGAGCCAAGTGTACTTGCATTACATAGAAAGGTCCTAAAACAATGGACCAAAAAAAAAAAAAAAGCGAAGTACAAAACATTGAAACATTTCTTAAGTCTGGGGAGCATTGTCATTGGAGGCGTCTTGAGGAGGAAGGGTTGTAGCATCGTCTTCAATATTGGCGTCTTCAGAACCTGTTTGAAGGAGAGAGCTGGTAGCAGCATTCAGGTTAAGTTTAATGGAGCTAAAGTCCACTTCAGGGAAGTTTTCCATAGCATCCATCCTAAAGTCTTCAAAGCCAGCTGCATAATTGGTGTCTAGAAGATCAGTGTATTGCTTGGACGCCTTAAACTCAGTCACTGCATCTTCTTTCACCTTGGTGAGAAGAATACTCAGCTTGTCATTCTTCTTCTGTATATGATCAAGACGAGTATCTTTCTCCACCGCATCAGCTCTCAGCTCCTCAACCAGGTTCTGTGCTTCCTTCATCTCTTCCTTAGCTTTAGCAGCTACTTCAGCCCATTTCTTCGACTCGTCCTTCACTTCCTTGATTCTCGTCTCCAACATGATTCTCATCCTATCCAACCCAGTAGCTTGCCTAGACGCCGCTATGAATTTGGACATGGCTTGCAAAAACGATTACAATAATTAAATAGAAAGACGAAGAATCTTGAAATAACAAGGACGAGGTAATGATATGTTTACATACCTTAAAAAGATCATGAACACCAGAGTGTTCAAAATCCTTTAAAGACATGTCATAGCAAGTGTTTATGTCCTCGTCTGTGATAGCGTTCTGGAAGCGCTCCCATGCAAGATCTTCATTCTCAATAATGTTTGAAGATGCACTTTGGGAAGGTTGGGACGAGGTAGATACGATCGTCTTGGGCGGAGGAGTCTTGGACGGAGTCACATCAACTGGGGTGGACGAGTCCATATCAAATACTTGAGTGGGTTACTGGGAAGAAGGGGGCTTGGGCTTAACAACCTGAGACGAGTCATGCTTTCCCTTTTTGCCTCGACGGCTGGGGAGGCTTCCCAAATCCAAATTCTTGGATATAGTTTTCCTCTTCTCCCCAGCTGATGGACGAGGTTGAGCCTGAGTTTCAAGACGGCCCTCTTCAACCAGAGTATCCTTTCCTCTGTTTTCCTTCAATGTTGCCATTCCTGAAGCAAATAAAAATAATAATAAGTGACAGATTATAGGAAGCTGAATAAAAGTTAGAAAAATATCATGAAAAATGTTTACTTTTTCGCACTGTAACTTCGTGGGCAATTGCCTCGTCCGAGGGATCAGGACTAAACCCCCCAATTAAAAAGATTGCGTAGATTAACTAAAGAATGAAAATTTATGTTGGCGTGAAGGCGAGCCCTATGGACGCGATCATGATAAAACTTGCTCAAGGACGAACGTTTAACACCTGTGAAACAAATCACAAATTAGACGTTTGGATAAAGTTATATATACAAAAAAGAGGGAAAGAAAAGTAAAAGGGGAAGGACGTACTTTCAAGACGCAGGTTCCCTAAGTCTCCAGAGTAAGGAGTAAAGGGGTCCCTTCCAACCTCTACAGGATTGCCAGACCAAAAACCAGAGACGAAAATAAATTCTATCTTCCAATTCCTGTCAGACGAGGCCAGGGACTTGATTAATCTACAATCCCTGCCCCTTGCTGTAAATTGATGAAAGCCAAGAGATTGGCTTATCTAAGAAGGTTTATAACAAAAAAGAAACTCGTCCATAGTAAGAGGACGGTCCCTTCCAAACACTTCATTCCACAAAATTTGCATTGAGATAATCAATCTCCATGCATTTGGATTAAACTGACAAACACCTAAACCTAACCTAACTAGCAACTCTCTAGCAAATGAATTTAAAGGAAATCTAAGGCCCCCCAAGAAGTAGGCTTCATAGACGCCTATTCCAAAATGGGGGTTGCAGCACCATTCTCCACGGACGGCTAACCTTGGGTTAAATTCGTCCGGAAGCTGATACTACGCCTTAAGGTTTGAGAGCCTTTGTTCAGATGTTTTAGAGTGGACGCCTACTGCACAACTATAGACTATTTCCTCTTCGTCTGTAGGGTTGGACGAAGGAACATTAGACGAGGTACCAGCTTGGGAACCTGAAGCTTTCCTAAGTTGCTCCTGAAGAGCTTCTACAGGAAATCCAGGGACGCCAGAGATGTATTCCTCGTCCGTAGAACCTCCTTTGCTACTGTCACTACTACTACTGGAACCACTATAACTAGAAGAATCTTGATACTCGTCTATAGCCCTATCTGTACTATTGCTAGACGAGGAAATAATGGTAGACATTCTGAGGAAAAAGGAAAACCTAAAGGAAGGAAGAGAGTACCTGGCTCTAGACGCGGAGAGACTTCTAGACGAGGTTCTAGATGAGGAATTTCAGGAGGAAAATCTCAGTGAATGTGAAGGGCACAGAAGGGATTCCACTATTTATAGATAACCAAATGGGGCACTCGTAGTGACACGAGCCAATCAGAAGAGACCACGTGGCTTGTGCCTCAAAAGAATAAAACGACGCAGCAAAGAACCAATAGAACTGCAACATGTGGCACATCCCATCTAATGCAACTGCGTTTCAAAAAAAAAAGAAAAGAAGAGAAAGTGAGTTATAAACCAATATTTCCTTAGACGACCTATGGACTGGGGGTAACTGATGGTGTCACCAAAAAAGCCAACTGCTAAACTCGTCCATATAGCTCGTCCATAAGAAAGCAACCCCATTTGTTGTAAGCTCGTCCATCTGTCTGTCCAGACAGACGAGCTCGTCCAAGGATTCACTCGTCCATCAAACTAGCAAGATGGACGAGGGTCCTGAAATTCTCCTCTGCACTTTGCTTATCTATTAGGATGTAACCGTTCCTCCTTTGAAAACGGGTATAATCAATGGAATCCAAATGAAGTAACCTCCAAAGCAGTTGTGGGAGTTACCTTAGAATCTTCCGAACTACACAACGCTTGGAGAAATAACTACCTTAGAAGACAATATATAAAGGCTCTTCTATTGAAACGCGAGAGGTAACTCAGAAATTTTACATTCAAAAAAAAAAAAAAATACTTTCCCTTCCTGAGAATTGAGAATTCACTGACTTCACCATCGGAGGATTTTTGACCGGCCTCTACCGGTCTCCTCTGACTTGTTGTCTCTTTTCTTCAGGATTTGGCTTGTAGATCATTACGTCCGGAAATTTTAGCCTACTGATTCATTGGATTCATCAAAATATATAGTTTTATATATAAATAAATATCATAATTATATATATATATATATATATTCATATTTTGTTGAACTTTTCAATGCATTACATAGATAACTGATTAGTTTGGGAAAATTCATAAGCCTTTCGTTTCATTAGTCATTTAGACCGTTTTATATGGAACAATGGAATGGATAGGCAACCACATGTACTAGTATTTTGTGCAAGTGTATTGCCAATTTAAAATTGAAGGTTCTTAAAATTTATTATGATAATGTTGATTGTTTTTGTAACTTGTCATGTGTAAGTTTTTTTAGACTGAAGTACACTTTCCGATCTTAAAGTTTGGGGTTATTTTTATTTTGAATTTTTACATTTTAAAATTTTTATTTTGATTTTTTATATATGTTTTTGTTTTTATATAGGTCATGTTGTTCAATTTTGTTAGTAATTTGATCATTAGGTGTAACATAAATGTTGCCCATTAAGTCATGTCACTCGTATAATGCCAAATATAACTAGAATCTGAATATTTATGAAAATAGATGACTTGGATGAAAACGGAATCAAACAGTTATTCGTAAAGGAGAAGAATAGATATTTCGGCTAAGCTCAGCTCGTTTGGTAATGTTGTTCTAGTAATGTTGTTTAAGTGTTGTGGAAATACGTATGAGTGAAAAAGTGTTGTGGAAATATGCATTGTGTTGTTCAAACAATGATACCAAACAGGTCCCTAAGGCCATGTTTGGTAACTATTTTCGTTTTCTATTTTCGTTTTCTTGTTTTCAAGGGAAAAAGTTTTTTTTTTTTTTCAAAATGAAAAACTCGATTAGTTAGTTGAAAGGAAAAACACATTTTCCAAAAACAAAATTTAGTAAATTTGTTTGGTAGTTGTTTTTGAAAGAGTTGAATTTTGTTTTGTTTGGTTAATTTTTTTTTTAAAATTATATTTGTAGGGACAAGGCCCAAAAACAGTATATTGGGCCTTGAGCCTTACCCAAGGACCCTAGTATGTTTGAGGAGAGACAAATAGTAGGGGGTCACTCCAGCTCAGTGCCACATAAGTAAGAAAAGAGTTAAAGATGGTCCGAGGAGCAATGTCTCCTCGGACAATACGAACACTGCTCCTTTACATATCCCATCGCAAAAATGACCTCAATAGAGGCACTGGTGTCAGAGGCATATTGCATAAACCCACAAGAAGGAAGGAGACCCAAAAATATCTAGGTAAAGGGTGTTATCTCCACATTAAATGCACTGCAACTACTTTTCTGGTTGCATTTATGTGGAGAAGACCCCTGAACAGTTTTTCCTTGGTCGCCGCAACTTACAGAAGGGCCAGAGGAGATGTTTGATGGGACAAGTACTCAAATAGTAACTCAAATTATCGACAAGTGGAGGGTAAAGATTGTCCAAGAGGGACTATATAAGAAGGGAGACCCTCTATGGAGAAAGGGGGAGGGAGGACGGTAGCAACCGGAACTACTATTGTATTCAATTTCATTAATCTATATGAATATCTTCCTCCTTGGCAATATGTTCACACCAACTTTACATACTTTGTTCTTGCATGATCGTCTTTCAAACACTTCCTAGCCGTTGTTAAATTCACTAGAGCCTAGTTCTTGGACCCATTCTCTACAAATTTATTGTGCTGGACTCATTAACCTATAATCCCATATTTTTTGGGCTTGGGCTGCAAACCGTGCCCATACAATATTTATTCTAATTCAAAAACACATTTGCTCCAAAGTATTTAAAATCCTTACACCTAGAAGAATTATAAAATCAAATGTTTTGTATATAACATTCAAACCTGAAACTTTAATCATATAAGTAAGATTGAAACTATAACACTTTAATTAAGTGTTATAAAAGATAATCAATAACTAAAGTTTACAACGTGGCATCAATGCCAGGGAATCAATTTCATTAAAAAAAAATTACATACCAATGCTCTAGCAATTTCGTAATAATCCATAAACAAAGAAAAAGGGAAAAGACTCGTACCTTTGAGTGATTGGGTCCCTAAAATTATAAAGCTCTTCAAAAAATCTGACAGGCCCACATAGACCTACTACATCACGCACAACCCCAAAAAAAAAAATAAATAAATAAAAGAAAAGAAAAAAAGAAAAAAAAGAAAAAGAAAAGAAAAGGAGACTGAGATAATGAATAGAAAGGGAATAGTAGAATCTGACGAAAAACAAAAAGCAATCATGAAGGACAATTTGGTGAAGACCAATCACTTACCTTACAAGCGGTTCTCTCAATCAAGGTTTTCTCTGTGAGGAAGATGGAGGCGCAGAGGTAGACAGAGGAAGATATAAAGGTTCATTAGATACGATTTAGGCTTTAAATATTGAGTGAAAAAAAGTGGAAGCATGAGAAAAGTTTTTGTCAGTCATGTGGATCGAACCAGTTTGCTAGTTCATTAATAGGCCGTGTAACTAGCGTGTTTTCTAAGGAGAGTAAAAACTAAAAACTAAAAACAGCTCAAGACCTATTTTCAGTTTCCTTCACAATATGGAAATTGAAAATAGTTTTGTTTTTTGCCTAAAATAAGTTACCAAACAAGTTTTTTACTTTAGGAAACAGAAAATTGTTTTTGAAAATAGAAAATTGAGGAAAAAAACGGTTACCAAACATAGCCTAACCTTTCAAAAACTAATCAAACCTTTTACCATAGAATCTAGATGTGGCAGTTCAAGCCACACATTCAAAAGATTCTTTCTCTGTACTCTACCCCTCATCCTTCAAAATGGTAAAGGTGAGTGATTTTGCATTTATTTATTTTTTATGGGTACATACGTGAGTATAATACTTCAATTTACTAGTTCTAATAACTTAAGCTAGAGAACCAATTTAGGGTCTATTTGGTAATGTTGTTCTAGTAGCATTGTTTATATTTTTTAGAAATACGTATAGATCATGGGCGGCTCCACATTAAGCTCAGGGGGTTCAAATGAACCCCCTGAACTAGCCTAAAAAATATATATTATAACGTAAAAATTTTTTTGACCTCTTAAAAAATTTGAACATCCTAGCTCTAAAATTTTGTTAAACACAATTGAAATAAGTTTGAATTCGACACTCTTAACAATATCTTGCCTTTTTAAACACACAAAAAAGTCCAATAACAAACTAATTTGATCTAATTTTTTTTTTTAAAAAAAAAAGCCCAACAACATAAGTATAAATTTGTTAATCTTAATTCTTAAACCTTATAAAAAGCTCATTTAGCTCTTAAAAATTTTGAAATCAATCAATCAAATAAAAGATCAGTGGATAAATAATTTGTTTGGCTATATATATTGAAAAAAATGTAACTAATAGAATTGATAATGAAGATATAATGAAACGATTTCAAAATATAAAACATCAAAAAAGGTAATTGTAAAACTTCTTGCATTTGGGTTTATTTTTTTTAATGCCAATATATTCAACTTCATTTTTGTTTTAAATTTTATATAATTTATGTTTCTCATTACACCTCCTAGAAAATAATCCTAAAGCTTTTATTGGCTTAGATGAAAAAGTACGAGTATTTGGGCAAGCTCGGTAGTACTGGTTTTGACTTTCCCAACTATTTGGCCAGTTTGCGTTGCTGGGACCTGGGGTTTATGAATGGAACAAAACCAGCTTGGGGGTCTCTTAAAAAAGTAAAGAAAAGATATTCGGCTAAGGTTTTTCCAAAAACCACACAATCGATGTGGCAATTCAAGCCACATATTCCTCAGTTTCTTTCTCTGACCTTTATCTCTCACCCTTCAAAATTGCAAGGGCCAGTAATTTTTTTTTTTAAGGCTACCCAGTACGTACCCACTCGAGTATAATGCTTCCATTTGGTTCTAATGGTTCCAGCGAACCAAATCAAACTCAATGGTACTGGTTTAGACTTTTACCAAACTACATTTGATAAGTTTTGCATTGCTGGCTGGGTTGAGCTAATGAGTTTATGTACAGTCGGTGGATAATGATTGTCGTTAATTACCAGCATTGTCTGTGGATAAGCCACCATGAGGCTATTACTACTCCATGTCAAGCCAAACCTGAATGGTTCAGAAAGAAAATCACATATGAACCTTGTTTGACATCAAAGTAGGAGTAAAAAAAAAAAAAAAAGGAAAAAAAAAAATCAAGAGCTCATTTTTAATTATCAAATTATATTAAAAAATAATGTAGCCCATGTGAATTGCATATTATTCAATTCTCTTGGAATTACAATATTTCTACATTGAAAAAAAAAATTATTTATTCAAGCAAACAATTATTAGATGTTAAGAACTAGAAATATCTAGGAAGTTTGTCTAAGACCATAGATGCATACACTAGCCTGTTCCATGTATCTGGCAATCCAGGCAAACACCAGTGGCTGCAATCGGCATAAGACCAAGGTTGTCTTCGTTGCATTGCTGTCAATAGCTTCCCTTGCTTTGTTGTGTAAACTGATGGATGTGCATCTCTACGATACTGAGATAGCTTTGTGATGTTCAAGTACTTCACTGGTTTCTTCATGCTGCTAATTGTTCTCTCAACAATCTCCACCATTGACTTTGGAAATATTGCTTTATAGGACTCATCCATGATGAGTTTAGTTTCATTGTAGCACCACTGCTTCCCTTTGTGTTCTGGTGATATGCTTCGAAAAAAGACCTTGGTATTGTTTATGTCCACAGTCTTATCAATCCAGCGAGCCCAAGTCTTCATGGCCATCTCAAATGCTAATCCAGTCTCTATTTTATCCACCTCCACCACTTTTTTTCTATACTGAAAGAAGTCGAACCTGCAAATTAATATCACTCCAATTAGATACAACAACACAATCTTTTTCCCATGGTTTTGCAGTGCAAGTTTATGAGCTGGTTATAATAATTCACACAAGACTAAAAAGCTTACTCTTTGATTTTCACAGGATGATTCCACCAGTGGCCGGTGTTAAATACCATAATATGAGCACCATGCCAATTCTGTGCTGAGGCTGAAAGTTTGTCTAGCCTCATAATTTTTTTACCACGTCTTTCTTTCAATTCAATTAGAAAGGGGCTCCAGTAGAACTCCACAGAACAATTGTAGTCCTGTTACATTGCAGATTGTTCATCTTTTTAAGGATTTGTAGCTGTCATTATGCATGAACAACTATTGGAAATACGTAGAAGAGACAGTATGATGAAACATTCATCTTACCTTTGCTCTAAGAACCTTGTAGTCACCACTTTTCACATTAACATAGGCTTGTGAAGAAGGAATAGGAATAGCAGAGTAAAGAAGGCAAGCAAGAGATTCCCACTGATTTCTGTTGAGTGAGTCTCCAACTATAATCACTCTCTTCCCTCTAAGTCTCTCTAACGTGTCTGTACCATTAAACCTTAAAAAACAAAACCTTGTCAGCAATGGAAGAATTTGCATTGATTGAAATAAAAATAAAGTAAAAGTGGGCCAGTTTTTAACTTACCTGGGAATCTCACACCCCTTAGCTTCCCAATTCCATTTTTCGTATACGAAATCCGGCCTTCCATTCCTTTGGCAACTAACTTGATCACTAAGAAATGGACACTGTGACCTATTATACATAGGACTCGCTGTCGGGTCATAAACCCATTTTCCATCAAAGATGTTGCAGACATGTTCTACCTCATTTGTCTCATTTTCATGTTCTCCAACGTTTGATGGTTGCAAAAACTGCATGCTTGCTGCTGGATGCGGAGCCAAGTTGCCGCTATGTTCTTCCTTATTTATCTCTTTTACGTGTTCTCCAACATGTGATGGTTCCAAAAACTGAATGCTTGCTGCTGGTTGCTGAGCTGAGTTACCGCTATGCTCTTCCTCATTTGTCTCTTTTTCATGTCCAACATATGATGGTTCCAAAAACTGAATGCTTGGTGCTGGCTGCTGAGCTGAGTTGCGGCTATGGTCTTCCTCATTTGTCTCTTTCTCATGTTCTCCAACATATGATGGTTCCAAAAACTGATTGCTTGCTGCTGGCTGCTGAGCTGAGTTGCCGCTATGGTCTTCCTCATTTATCTCTTTCTCATGTTCTCCAACATATGATGGTTCCAAAAACTGAATGCTTGCTGCTGGCTGCTGAGCCAAGTTGCCGCTGTGGTCTTCCTCATTTGTCTCTTTGTCATGTTCTCCAACATATGATGGTTCCAAAAACTGAATGCTTGCTGCTGGCTGCTGAGCCAAGTGGCCACTATGTTCTTCCTTATTTGTCTCTTTTTCATGTTCTCCAACGTTTGATGGTTGCAAAAACTGAATGTTTGCTGCTGGCTGCTGAGCCAAGTTGTCGCCATGTTCTTCCTCATTTGCCTCTTTTTCATGTTCTCCAACGTTTGATGGTTCCAAATGCTGCATGCTTGCTGCTGGATGCTGAGCCGAGTCATTGGAAGATGTTGTTGCTGATAATGTAATGTTTTGAACACCAGATAGTTTTTCACTGTCATGGCCCTGATTCAAAAAGACTAGCAGAATAATGCAGCTTAGGAAACTTGCAAATATACAGAACCTCCATTTGTCAGTGATAGTGGAACTTATCTTCATGGCTATGATCCTATTTCTCATAAGTTGAAGGCAGGGTTATTTCTCTTTATGTTGAAGGCACGTGATGGTCTGTCTGGTTCAGAATGGACTTTAGGTTAGCTAGAAGCAGTGGCGGAGCCACTAAGGGACCCCATAACCCATTATGTTTTTGTAATCTCTCTCTCTAAGGGGGACCATATAGCCCATGAAGTTTTTGTAATCTCTCTCACTGTAAGGGTACACCATAGAAATAAAGATATCGCTGATGCATCAGGTACCAACTGATGCAGGTAAAAGAAGAATCTCTAACACAGAATAGCTACAACCCTTCCCCCAAACCTAAGTTCTACAAGATACTAACATAATGCTTAATTAGGAACAAATGCAGTAACATTATTGTGTCCAAAACATAAATAATACATATTATGATTGGTGGCTTGAATAGTACACGTGAGAGTGCATAGTCCTTGTCTTGGAAGGATTTGTAAACCAAGTCCTAGTTATATTAGGACTTGTATAACGGACTTTGTGATATGCTCTCAAATAATATACTCTAGCCGACTTATACTTTGTATAAATATATTTGTTATGCGGCAATTGATTTATTAGTGATCAAAGACAGCTGCATATTATTTTAGAGTTTTAAGCTGTGCTTTGTTTTGAGAGAAATTTAGATTTTTTCTAGTTATGTGCTTCTGGTAATTAAGAGCTTTTTTGGGTGCATTTGTGAGAGCGGTCAAAAGTTAAACCTTGTGTTTCATGTGATTGTTTTGTTATTTGAATACACATAACAAATAGATATTTATGCTTCCGCTATTCTCAACAAATTGATATTAAAGCTTCCGCTTTTATAACAATACATTTTATTTTTTATTGGGTAAAAATCATAGAGGCCTATAGTAAATGACTTCATCAACCTTATACATAGGGGCGATTACTTGTGTTAATAGGTCATGTTTGTGTCATGTTGATGTATGGGTATTAGACTATATAGCTCAACCCTAATTCAACTCATTTTATAATCGTATCAAAACCCCTCAACCTTAAGACTACTTATTTATTAAGTTGACTGACATGACATAACTCATTTTAACCCTTTTAATACACAATCTAAGAAAAAGAAAGCAAAAATAGAGTTGAGAGCTCTTTTGGGTGTATTTGTGAGAGCGGTCAAAAGCTAAACCATGTAAATTTTTGTGTTTCATGTGATTGTTTTGTTATTTGAATACACACAACAAATGGATATTTACGCTTCCTCTATTCTCAACAAATTGATATTAAAGCTTCTGCTTTTATAACAATACATTTTATTTTTTATTGGGTAAAAATCATAGAGGCCTATTGTATATGACTTCATCATCCTTATACATAGGGGTGATTACTTGTGTTAATAGGTCATGTTCATGTCACGTTGATGTATGTGTATTAGACTATATAGTTCAACCCTAACTTTACTCATTTTATAATCGTATCAAAACCCCTCAACCTCAAGACTACTCATTTATTAAGTTGACTGACATGACATAACCCATTTTAACCCTTTTAATACACAATCTAAGAAAAATTAAGTGAAAATAGAGTTTTTTTCCCCTTTGATTTCGGTAAAAGGGTTAGGACTTTTAGTTTCAATGAAGAATTTATCAATATAATCATTAAAATTCTTTTAATTACTCAATTCTTTTTAGAGTTCAAATTTATGTTAGATAAAAATGATATGTAATTATACGAATTAAGTCATTTCGTGTTAATTATCCACAATTGACCCATTCATTAATGGTGTTAAAGCGTGTCACTTGCTTTGACATGAATCCCTTTAAATTAAACATCGGAAAATTGTGACCTATATATAAGTTCAATTTTTCCAACTGCAATCACATTAGGAGCCAATGTTCACTCCACAATATAAATACTTGTGGGGTGTGGGGGGTAAGCGCCGGAGTTTAAGTTTTTAGGAAGGAGTTTCACACATATATACACTTATATTATGCTAGAATATAATTTATATCTTGTATAAAAAATAATAATATTAATAATGGGAGCTTTAATTTGCCTTCGATCTTATCCATTCTTAAGAGAATTGGATAGGACATTAATGCCATTAATTCTCATGAGGTTCTACTAAAATGAATATAAATACTATATTTTATTATTATAAAATTAATTACAAATAATTGCAAGTTTATGTTTAACTTGAGATTCACTCCAAATATAATAAAATATCTCGCTTTAGAAATTCTTTGGAAATTTCAAATTTTCTATAATGGGAATCATTTTTTCATTCAAAAAATTCAAAATCAAACAATAGATGTTAAGAACTAGAAGTTTCTATGGAGTTGTCTAAGACCATAGATGCAAACAGTAGCCTGTTCCATGTATCTGGCAATCCAGGCAAACACCAATGGCTACAATCGGCATGAAACCCAGGTTGTCCTGGTGTCAATAGCGTTCCTTTCTTTGATTTGTAAACTGATGGATGTGCATCTCTACGATACTGAGATAGCTTTGTGATGTTCAAGTACCTCACTGGTTTTCTCATGTTACCAATTGTTCTCTCAATAATCTCTACCATTGACTTTGGAAATTTTTCTTCATAGGACTCATCCATGATGGGTTTGGTTTCATTGTAACACCACTGCTTCCCTTTGTGTTCTGGTGATATGCTTCGAAAAAAGACCTTGGTATTGTTCATGTCCACATTCTTATCAATCCAGCGAGCCCAAGTCTTCATCGCCATCTCAAATGCTGATTCAGTCTCCATTTTATCCACCTCCACCACCTTTTTTCTATACTGAAAGAAGTCCAACCTGCAAATGTCACTCCAATTAGGATATAACCGCACAATCTTTTTCCCATGTTTTTATAGTGCAAGTTTATGAGCCTCTCATAATAATTCACACAACACAAAAAAAGCTTACTCTTTGATTTTCAAAGGGTGTTCCCACCAGTGACCGGTGTTAAATACCATAATATGAGCTCCATGCCAATTCTGTGCGGCTGAAAGTCGGTCTAACCTCATAATTTTACTACCACGATTTTCTTTCACTTGTGTTAGAAAGGGGCTCCAGTAGAACTCCACAGAACAATTATAGTCCTGTTACATTGCAGATTATTCATCTTGTTAAGGATTTTAGCTGTCACGATGTATGAACAGGTACAGAAATAAGTAGAATAGACAAAATATATGATGAAACAGTCATTTTACCTTTGCTCTAAGAACCTTGTGGGCATTACTTTTCACATTAATATAGGCTTGTGAAGAAGGAATAGGAATAGCAGAGTAAAGAAGGCAAGCAAGAGATTCCCACTGGTTTCTGTTGAGTGAGTCTCCAGCTAATATCACTCTCTTCCCTCTAAGTCTCTCTAACAAGTCTGTACCATTAAACCTTAAAAACCAACCTTGTCAACAAACAACAATGGATGAACTTGCATTAATTGAAATAAAAACAAAGTTAAAGTTGGCAAGCTTTTAACTTACCTAGGAATCTCACACCCCTTAGCTTCCCAACTCCAACTTTCGTATTCAAAATCTGCCCTTCCATTCCTTTGGCAACTGACTTGATCACTAAGAAATGGACACTGTGACCAATTATACAAAGGACTTTCTGTCGGATTATAAGTCCACTTTCCATCAAAGATGTTGCAGATATGTTCTTCTTCATTTGTCCCTTTTTCATGTTCTCGAGTGTTTGATGGTTGCAAAAACTGCAAGCTTGCTTCTGGATGCTGAGCTAATATTCGGCTATGTTCTTCCTCATTTGTTTCTTTTTCATATTCTCCAACCTTTGATGGTTCCTCTGAAAATTTCATGCTTGCTGTTGGATGATGAGACAAGTTGCTGCTATGTTCTTCCTCATTTGTCTCTTTTTCATGTTCTCCAATGTTTGATGGTTTTAAAATCTGCGCGCTTGCTGCTAGCAGGTGAGCCGAGTCATTAGATGATGTTGTTGATAACGTTATGTTTTGAACATGGGATAACTTTTCACTGTCATGTCCTCGATTCAAAACGGATAACAGAATAATGCAGCTTATGAAACCTGCAAATGTACAGAACCTCCATTTGTTTTTGATAGTGGAACTCATCTTCATGGCTATGATGTTATCTTTCTGAAGTTGAAAGCCCTTTACGGCTTGTCTGGTTCAAAATGGACTTTGGGTTAGCTATAAGCAGTAGCGGAGCGACTAAGGGTACTCCATAGCTCATGATTTTTTTTTTTTTTTTTTTTTTTTTTTAAAAAAAATCCTATTCAGCTATAAAATTAAAAAAAAAAAAAAAAAAAAAAAAAAAAAAAAAAAGAAGAAGAAAACTAACATAAAATATTGTTAAATATATTTCACCCAATCCATCAATCGACAACAATTTTTATCATTGCAACTCAGTCCCTCAAATTATCATTTTAAGCCTTCTATTATGGTTCATAGCTCACATGCTTTCAACTTATAAAATTATTGTAGCTTGTAAACTTATTAATGAGTTTGGTTACGGGTACTGATGTGATTGTAATGCTTAATTAGTGACAGATACAGTAACACGTGAATAATACTTCGTATTTTTTACAGGGTTAAAAATTATAAAGGCCTATGTTAGGAAAACTGTACGGTTCAAAATTTCAAACTGCAACCACATTAGGGGAATTTAATAATGGGAGCTATAATTTGCCTTCTTATTCATTCTTAAGAGAATTTGTATAGGACAGTTATGCCATTGATCCTCATCAGGAATACCATCTCTTTTTCTTTTCACTAAGCAATTGGATCGAGCTGAAATGCAATCTATCAACAAAAAATTCGTTCAAGAAGTTATTCCCAGATTTAAAGGTTAGGATTGAGGGGTTTCTTAGTCAGATCCTAATCTGTGAATTAAGAAAATCAACTGATAATTTTAATCGATCTCCAAAAATGTTATCACCAAAATCACTAAATGAAGATATCAATTGCACACCCAAGGAAAAGAAAACACAAACACAATTTAAGTGAAAGAACATTTTCCTTGAAGAAAAAAAATCATGGGACACACTCTAAATTAATTTCTATATTCACATTGAACTTGCAATATAAACTACATTGTAGATATATAAAAAGTGACAAATATCATACACATTTGCAAAAAGTATACAATATAAGTTTATATTGTAAATAAAATATAAACATGTAAAAGTCTAAAATTAAGTAGGATGTTCTGTCAACTTTATGCCTAACTTGAGATACTCTCAGATATAATAAAAAATTTAGGTAAACTTACGTGAGATCTTCACTCATTGTTTTAGTTGAAGCACCCGTAAAAGTTTTTCTTAGAGAGAACTGCAAATTCATGTTCCCTAGTGTATGTCCCACGGCTAAATAAATAGCTCGTTTTTTCTTGCCGGGGGCAACATCGAGTTGACTCTCCTCACTACTTTTTCTTCTATGATGCTGCATCCTTTGGCTGTGCTCTCACTGTATTTTCTTTTCTTCTTTGATTTCAGAAGGCACACACTACT
Source organism: Quercus suber (assembly GCF_002906115.3). Lineage (NCBI taxonomy): Eukaryota > Viridiplantae > Streptophyta > Magnoliopsida > Fagales > Fagaceae > Quercus > Quercus suber. The sequence goes on along the minus strand of NW_027069602.1, from coordinate 306,110 downwards.
CTCTTAAATTATATAAATAAAAACCATTTAAGCCTTATTTATTTATATATATAAACCCCAGGCTTTTTTTTTTTTTTCCCTTCAAAAACTTAGTGTAATCCAATCGAATTAAGGATTTCCCTTTGATTATGCTCAAAAAAAAAAAAAAAAAAAAAAGGATTTCCCTTTGTTCAATGAAATGTTGATTTAGGAGTCTTTATCTGAGTAGATGTGGATTGGACTTGCAAACTCCCATGTAGATTTTTACGTATACCGTTAAGAGGTTTTTTCTTCAGTTTGTTATAGATTAAGGTGTCAGTTTTGTCCCCTATATCTACTATCAAGATGTCTTTTCGTTAAACCTTATCTCCGTTCTATGTGGGGTCACAATTCCTTAATGTTTCTCAGTCTGTCTCTACCTACCTTTAACCATTTTGTTACATTCTTTTCTGCAACGTTCTGATGTACACAGTTTTCTTGTTTTTCTGAAGCCATGAAAGCCACTGTACGTACATCTGGCATAGAACCTTAAAAACAAATTGGGTGATATATGGTAAGGGTCCCTGATATGAGATTTGATAAAGTTCAGTTTTGGATTGAAGTTTCCAACATCTCTATTAAGAATATAAGACCATGAGTTTTGATGTGGCCAAAGCAATTGGTGATTTACTTGAGAAAGTTGAGGTAGATATCACTTGGAATCGGGTTGAATAGGATAAGGGAAGGGAACAGAGGGCCACCCCCTTTTTGTGATTATTGGAAGGAAAAATACAAATAGTAATTATTATATATATATTAATAATTAATATTTAAAAGTTCTAGTTAAAAAAATTTCATGTATTCTATTTTTTTTTTTTATCTTTTTGATAGAAAATTCATATATTATAAAATTGATATTTGGTCTAAAAATCCAAAATTTTAAAATAACCACCTATTTGTGGCCAGTAGCTCTTTAAAAAAAAAAAAAAAATCCATTTTTATTAACGGAACAAAAACAGACCCCCTAAAAAAAATATTTGATAAAGAAAAAAACAAATTACTTATGTATTATAACCGTGTTTTGTATGACACTTTGAGGATTTTTTTTTTTAATTTTTTTTTTTATTGAAAGATCACAAATATTTTTAAATCATAGCAGAAGAAAGTATATTATGGAGAAGAACTTGTTCTAAGAAATAAGGATTCTCTTCTATCCAAGTGGAGAAGTTAACAATGCCCTTGGCATGTTTTGCTAAAAGGTAAGTCGGTCTATTACCCTGTTGGCGTACATGGGAGAAGGAAACCTATCGGAATTCTCTACATAACATTTGTATTCCTATACCATCAAGTCTACAAAGGAGGGAGGCTGAGCCAATCTAGTGACAGCGTAGTACAGAACAAGAGAGTCACTCTTCAGGATAACATATTGCACTCCAACTTCCAAGGCCTTTGCTTCTGAATCGAGCACTCCTAGTGGGGCTAAAACTTTCTTGCTCAATGCTGCAGCGACTTGACCTTGAGCATCCCTATTAACCACCGCTATCCCCACTGTTCCTTGCTCCGAGAATGTCGCCCCATCCACATTTATTTTAAAACCAAGAGCAGCTGGAGGTATCCATGATAAAACTTGTGTCGCTAGAGTTGAGGGAGTCTGAACTAAATCCACTACTGCACAATATTCTTCCAAATACTACAATACCTATGATAGTAGGACATTACCTGGTTTCACCTAAAGATTTTTTTTTTGGCCATCAGCAAATTGATTTTAGAATTGAACATCATTATCAATTGAACATTTTCTATGCTGAAATTAAGGGTGTTAAATGAGTGGGTTTAGAGTGAGCATAATTGGATTAGGTACATAAAACTCATTTACCCATTTATTGCACATTTAACTAATTACTCTTGACCCGAGCCCAACCCAACCCAACCCAACCCAATTATTATGAGTAAACCCCAACTCACCCAATTACTTAATAATCAAAATTACCAAAATGCCACTAAAACTTAAAAATGATTAAGTACTCCTAAAATCCTCTAAAATTACCAAAATACCCCTAAATCTAAAATAAGACTGAATATGCTCAAAAATCATTGAAAATTACCAAAATACCCCTGAAACCATGTAAATGACCGAAATACCACCGAAATCTAAAAAATGTTTGAAATACCCCCAGAAACCTAAAAAATGTCTGAAATACCCTGAAACTTAAAAAATGACCAAAATACTCTCGAAATCTAAAAATGACTAAAATACCCCTAAAACCTAAAAATTACCAAAATATCTCAGAAACCTAAAAAATGACCAAAATACTCCTGAAACCTAAAATGACCAAAATACCCCTGAAACCTAAGAAAATAACCGAAATACTCCAGAAACCTAAAAATTACCGAAATACCCTCGAAATCTAAAAAATGACCAAAATACCCTCGAAATCTAAAAATTATCCAAAATACCCCTGAAACCTAAAAATGACCAAAATTCCCCCAAACCTAAAAATTGACCAAAATACCCTTGAAACCTAAAAATGACCAAAATACCCTCTAAAACTAAAAAATGACCAAAATACCCCCTTAAACCTAAAAAATGACCAAAATACCCATGAAATCTAAAAATGATCAAAATACCCTCGAGACCTAAAAATGACCAAAATATCTCTAAAACCTAAAAATGACAAAAATACCCTCAAACCTAAAAATGACCAAAATATCTCCAAAACCTAAAAAATGACCAAAATATTCCTCAAACCTAAAATGACCAAAATACCCCGAAACCTAAAAAATGACCAAAATACCCACAAAACCTAAAACCTGATTAAAATACTCTCTAAACCTAAAAAAATGACCAAAATACCCCCGAAACCTAAATAATGACCGAAATACCCTCGAAATCTAAAAAATGACCAAAATAACTCTAAAACCTACAAATGACCAAAATACCCCAAAATCTAAAAATTATCCAAAATATCCTGAAACCTAAAAATGACC
>NW_027069602.1:217810-303139 GCF_002906115.3 Quercus suber | reverse complement strand
GCAATATCTTCTATAGGAAGAAATTTTATTAATAACACCTTTTTTTTTTTTTGAGAAATTATTAATAACACCTTAATAATCAATTAATCATCTCCTCCTTCTAAAAAGTATTTATGGGAAAGACATTTTTTCCTACTCCTAGAAAAAGTCATACACTTCTACCGGAGAAAGGAAAAAATTTTAAATTAGGAAAAAGAAAAAAAAAATCCTAATTCAGCTATAAAATTAAAAAAAAAAAAAAAAAAAAAAAAAAAAAAAAAAAAAGAAGAAAACTAACATAAAATATTGTTAAATATATTTCACCCAATCCATCAATCGACAACAATTTTTATCATTGCAACTCAGTCCCTCAAATTATCATTTTAAGCCTTCTATTATGGTTCATAGCTCACATGCTTTCAACTTATAAAATTATTGTAGCTTGTAAACTTATTAATGAGTTTGGTTACGGGTACTGATGTGATTGTAATGCTTAATTAGTGACAGATACAGTAACACGTGAATAATACTTCGTATTTTTTACAGGGTTAAAAATTATAAAGGCCTATGTTAGGAAAACTGTACGGTTCAAAATTTCAAACTGCAACCACATTAGGGGAATTTAATAATGGGAGCTATAATTTGCCTTCTTATTCATTCTTAAGAGAATTTGTATAGGACAGTTATGCCATTGATCCTCATCAGGAATACCATCTCTTTTTCTTTTCACTAAGCAATTGGATCGAGCTGAAATGCAATCTATCAACAAAAAATTCGTTCAAGAAGTTATTCCCAGATTTAAAGGTTAGGATTGAGGGGTTTCTTAGTCAGATCCTAATCTGTGAATTAAGAAAATCAACTGATAATTTTAATCGATCTCCAAAAATGTTATCACCAAAATCACTAAATGAAGATATCAATTGCACACCCAAGGAAAAGAAAACACAAACACAATTTAAGTGAAAGAACATTTTCCTTGAAGAAAAAAAATCATGGGACACACTCTAAATTAATTTCTATATTCACATTGAACTTGCAATATAAACTACATTGTAGATATATAAAAAGTGACAAATATCATACACATTTGCAAAAAGTATACAATATAAGTTTATATTGTAAATAAAATATAAACATGTAAAAGTCTAAAATTAAGTAGGATGTTCTGTCAACTTTATGCCTAACTTGAGATACTCTCAGATATAATAAAAAATTTAGGTAAACTTACGTGAGATCTTCACTCATTGTTTTAGTTGAAGCACCCGTAAAAGTTTTTCTTAGAGAGAACTGCAAATTCATGTTCCCTAGTGTATGTCCCACGGCTAAATAAATAGCTCGTTTTTTCTTGCCGGGGGCAACATCGAGTTGACTCTCCTCACTACTTTTTCTTCTATGATGCTGCATCCTTTGGCTGTGCTCTCACTGTATTTTCTTTTCTTCTTTGATTTCAGAAGGCACACACTACTCTCTTAAATTATATAAATAAAAACCATTTAAGCCTTATTTATTTATATATAACCCCAGGCTTTTTTTTTTTTTTCCCTTCAAAAACTTAGTGTAATCCAATCGAATTAAGGATTTCCCTTTGATTATGCTCAAAAAAAAAAAAAAAAAAAAAAGGATTTCCCTTTGTTCAATGAAATGTTGATTTAGGAGTCTTTATCTGAGTAGATGTGGATTGGACTTGCAAACTCCCATGTAGATTTTTACGTATACCGTTAAGAGGTTTTTTCTTCAGTTTGTTATAGATTAAGGTGTCAGTTTTGTCCCCTATATCTACTATCAAGATGTCTTTTCGTTAAACCTTATCTCCGTTCTATGTGGGGTCACAATTCCTTAATGTTTCTCAGTCTGTCTCTACCTACCTTTAACCATTTTGTTACATTCTTTTCTGCAACGTTCTGATGTACACAGTTTTCTTGTTTTTCTGAAGCCATGAAAGCCACTGTACGTACATCTGGCATAGAACCTTAAAAACAAATTGGGTGATATATGGTAAGGGTCCCTGATATGAGATTTGATAAAGTTCAGTTTTGGATTGAAGTTTCCAACATCTCTATTAAGAATATAAGACCATGAGTTTTGATGTGGCCAAAGCAATTGGTGATTTACTTGAGAAAGTTGAGGTAGATATCACTTGGAATCGGGTTGAATAGGATAAGGGAAGGGAACAGAGGGCCACCCCCTTTTTGGATTATTGGAAGGAAAAATACAAATAGTAATTATTATATATATATTAATAATTAATATTTAAAAGTTCTAGTTAAAAAAATTTCATGTATTCTATTTTTTTTTTTTATCTTTTTGATAGAAAATTCATATATTATAAAATTGATATTTGGTCTAAAAATCCAAAATTTTAAAATAACCACCTATTTGTGGCCAGTAGCTCTTTAAAAAAAAAAAAAAAATCCATTTTTATTAACGGAACAAAAACAGACCCCCTAAAAAAAATATTTGATAAAGAAAAAAAACAATTACTTATGTATTATAACCGTGTTTTGTATGACACTTTGAGGATTTTTTTTTTTAATTTTTTTTTTTATTGAAAGATCACAAATATTTTTAAATCATAGCAGAAGAAAGTATATTATGGAGAAGAACTTGTTCTAAGAAATAAGGATTCTCTTCTATCCAAGTGGAGAAGTTAACAATGCCCTTGGCATGTTTTGCTAAAAGGTAAGTCGGTCTATTACCCTGTTGGCGTACATGGGAGAAGGAAACCTATCGGAATTCTCTACATAACATTTGTATTCCTATACCATCAAGTCTACAAAGGAGGGAGGCTGAGCCAATCTAGTGACAGCGTAGTACAGAACAAGAGAGTCACTCTTCAGGATAACATATTGCACTCCAACTTCCAAGGCCTTTGCTTCTGAATCGAGCACTCCTAGTGGGGCTAAAACTTTCTTGCTCAATGCTGCACGACTTGACCTTGAGCATCCCTATTAACCACCGCTATCCCCACTGTTCCTTGCTCCGAGAATGTCGCCCCATCCACATTTATTTTAAAACCAAGAGCAGCTGGAGGTATCCATGATAAAACTTGTGTCGCTAGAGTTGAGGGAGTCTGAACTAAATCCACTACTGCACAATATTCTTCCAAATACTACAATACCTATGATAGTAGGACATTACCTGGTTTCACCTAAAGATTTTTTTTTTGGCCATCAGCAAATTGATTTTAGAATTGAACATCATTATCAATTGAACATTTTCTATGCTGAAATTAAGGGTGTTAAATGAGTGGGTTTAGAGTGAGCATAATTGGATTAGGTACATAAAACTCATTTACCCATTTATTGCACATTTAACTAATTACTCTTGACCCGAGCCCAACCCAACCCAACCCAACCAATTATTATGAGTAAACCCCAACTCACCCAATTACTTAATAATCAAAATTACCAAAATGCCACTAAAACTTAAAAATGATTAAGTACTCCTAAAATCCTCTAAAATTACCAAAATACCCCAAATCTAAAATAAGACTGAATATGCTCAAAAATCATTGAAAATTACCAAAATACCCCTGAAACCATGTAAATGACCGAAATACCACCGAAATCTAAAAAATGTTTGAAATACCCCCAGAAACCTAAAAAATGTCTGAAATACCCTGAAACTTAAAAAATGACCAAAATACTCTCGAAATCTAAAAATGACTAAAATACCCCTAAAACCTAAAAATTACCAAAATATCTCAGAAACCTAAAAAATGACCAAAATACTCCTGAAACCTAAAATGACCAAAATACCCCTGAAACCTAAAAAAAACCGAAATACTCCAGAAACCTAAAAATTACCGAAATACCCTCGAAATCTAAAAAATGACCAAAATACCCTCGAAATCTAAAAATTATCCAAAATACCCCTGAAACCTAAAAATGACCAAAATTCCCCCAAAACCTAAAAATTGACCAAAATACCCTTGAAACCTAAAAATGACCAAAATACCCTCTAAAACTAAAAAATGACCAAAATACCCCCTTAAACCTAAAAAATGACCAAAATACCCATGAAATCTAAAAATGATCAAAAACCCTCGAGACCTAAAAATGACCAAAATATCTCTAAAACCTAAAAATGACAAAAATACCCTCAAAACTAAAAATGACCAAAATATCTCCAAAACCTAAAAAATGACCAAAATATTCCTCAAACCTAAAATGACCAAAATACCCCGAAACCTAAAAAATGACCAACAATAAAAACCCCCCCCCCTAAAACTAAAAATTGACCAAAATACCCCTAAACCCTAAAAAATGATCAAAATACCCTTAAACCTATAAAATGATGAAAATACCCCTAAACCTTTAAAATGACCCAAATAAACCCAAAACCTCTAAACTGGACTCGAAACCTCTAAAATTACCAAAAATACCCTGAAACCTTTAAAACGACAAAAAACGCTCTAAACTTATAAAACGACCAAAATACCCCTCAAAATATCTAAATGAACAAATTACCACTAATCCTATAAGATGAACAAAATACACCTGAAACCTCTAAAATTACCAAAATAGGGGTTTGGGGTATTTTGGATGTTTCGAGAGTATTTTTGTCAAATTAAAGGTTCTAAGAGTATTTAGTCATTTTGTAGGTTTCGAGGGAATGTCACTAAATTTTTAGGAGTGCTTCGTTAATTTTTAGATTTTGGGGCTATTTCGGTAATTTTCTAGGTTTTGGAATTCTTTTAGTCATTTTTTTTAGGTTTTGGGGATATTTCAATCATTTTTTAGGTTTCAGGGGTATTTTAGTTATTTTTTAGGTTTTGGGGATATTTCAGTCATTTTTTAGGTTTCAAGGGTATTTAGTTATTTTTTAGGTTTAGGGGGCATTTTGGTTATTTTTTATGTTAAGGGAGTATTTTGGTCATTTTTTAGTTTTAAAGGGGATTTTGGTAATTTTTGAGGTTTATGGTGTATTTTTATTATCTTACAGGTTTAAGGGGCATTTTTGTCATTTTATAGGTTTCGGGGTATTTTGGTCATTTTTTAGGTTTCGGGAATATTTTAGTCATTTTTTAGGTTTCTGAGGAATTTTGGTTAATTTTTAGGTTTCGATGGTATTTCAAACATTTTTTAGGTTTAGGGGGTAATTTGGCCAATTTTAGATTTAGGGTGTATTTCGGTCATTTTTTAGGTTTAAGGGGTATTTTGGTCATTTTTAGGTTTAGGGAGTGTTTTGGTCAATTTTTAGGTTTCGCGGTCATTTTTAGGTTTCAAGGGTATTTCATTCATTTTTTAGATTTAGGTGGTATTTCGGTCATTTTTTAGGTTTAGGGGGTATTTTGGTAATTTTTAGGTTTTGGTGATATTTCGGTCAATTTTTAGGTTTAGGGGGTATTTTGGTCATTTTTTAGGTTAATGGGGGTATTTCGGTAATTTTTAGATTTCGGGGATATTTTGGTCATTTTTTAGGTTTAGGGGATATTTTGATGATTTTTAGGTTTCGGGGGTATTTTGGTCATTTTCTAGGTTTCGGGGGGTATTTTGGTCATTTTTACATTTAGGGGTATTTTGGTCAATGTCTAGGTTTTGGGGGTATTTCGGATATTTTTTTAGTTTTCAGGGGTATTTTGGTCAATTTTTAGGTTTAGGAGGTATTATGGTCAATTTTTAGGTTTCAGGGGTATTGGTCATTTTTTAGGTTTAGGGATATTTTGGTCATTTTTTAGGTTTCGAGGGTATTTTGGGTTTTTTCTTTTAGGTTTATGGGGTATTTTAGAGTTGAGTGATTTGTAGAAATGATACTTGGATTATAATTGGGTCTAATTGGGTACCTAGTTAAAACCCAATAAGCATTAATGTTAATTAGGTTTAATTGGGTTAATACACATTTAACCCAATTAATAATTAGGTGGGTTTGGATCTCATTTAAGTGAGTGAGTTTGGGTGAGCAAATGGGTTTGGGTTGATTTTGCCACCCCAAGTTGAAATAAATTCTCAGTTAGGGAATTAAATTATTAGTTTAATGAAGATATAGTGAAGTTACTCTTTTTTTAACTCAATTTTAGATTCTCAAGAGAGATATAAGTCTTTTTAGAATTGATGATGCGTAATCATTCAATAATGAAAATTATGGAAAGCTTTTAACAAAAAAGTCCAAACAAACGTATTACAAATAGCCATCAATTTCATATAAAGCGTAGCCCTCAATATATTTGCATTTTTTTCCCACCCGCTTGGAAAGAGGAGGGTGGGGAATGATGTGTTAATTATGAGTGCATATAAATTTTCACTTATTTTATTATGAAAAAAAATAAGAAAATCTTCCAGAAATAATACATCTTTATTGAATGCCTTGAATATTACTTTAATAATTAATAAAGAGAAAAATTATATGGTTTTGATTCTAAATACAATCTAGAAAAAGTAAAGTATATTGATTTTATATCCTAGTTACACTCTAGAAAACCAAAGAATGATAAAGATTCCATCTGCAAATTCAAGAATTGAATTTGGAAACTAGATTACAAAGATGAATAAGGTGTTAGACACTCATTTTGCCTAATTCATATATCAGTCTTCAAGAAATTGATGGCTACATTAGGTTGTGCACTTTCATCCAACATGTCATCATGCTATGCATCACTTGTATTTAAATAAGCTCATGTGATATTTAATAGAATAATAAACTAGATCTAAAGAATAATCATATTATTAGATGTATGATTATGCTAATCAATCCAATTATATTGAAAAACAAGAAGCTATATATGTGCAGTCATAAAGATCAAAATGGATTAAGGTTTATGCATGCATGTACGACCTCTTTCAAGTAATGTGATGGCGAATTTTCTCCACCAATGCAAATTTTCTTGTTGTGCTTGCCTCCTAGAGTCAATCCATAGATCTTTCACTTGAAAGTTTAAAGGAGTTGTGCATATGAATGTGCGTTTTAGATTGTAGGATGATTGAGAATGATTGTGATGATTTGTAGATATAGATATAGTGTTTGAAGGATGGCTGAAGAGAATAGAGAATAGAGTTGCTAGGATTAGATGACTTGAAGACTAATGTTGCATGAAGCAATCTAATGTCTCTCTCATACTTCTTTTAGAAATTATATAGAATTTTCTAATATGAAATTTGGGTTGGAATCCCCCAATTTACAAAGGGGTGTTGTATTTCTAGAGGTGAATAGATTAGGGATTTTAAATTTTCTTGCCTTCCATTTTTCTTGGAATTTTTGAACTTATTTTTACCCTCATGCACAATTGAATTGAACTTTCAGCTGATAAATGAAAATTTCGATTTTGGCGAAAAACTAAGACCAATCAAGTGCCGATCATAGGCTCCTTTGGTCCTCAATTTGAAATTTGCACTATTTTTACTAACTTTTCATATTTGTGCAACGATAGTTATGAATTTAAAAGTTTATTTTCAACCACTTGAATATTAGAGTGTTCTGTAAGTAATTTTTAACTTTTGATTAAATGTTTTTTACACAAAGATGTAAAATAAAAAAGTATAATTATCTTGTAGAATTTGTTTGATAACTTTAATTGCATTATTGTCTTAAAAATTAAACCAATGAGATTTCGACATGTGATTAATTTTTATTTATCAAATTAAGGACTGACCAAAAATAATTAATCACATGGTTTAAGTCTGAATTTGTAAGAGTGCATTAAGCATATCAACCTTTGAAGATATGGCCCAAATAGATTCACTCTTTACCCTCCAAACTACACTCCTTCAATTCTCCAAATAAAATACTTAGGCTTAGACCATATGTGAAAATAAAATGTTGTAATAGAAATATCAAGCCCACAAGGAACAGCCTGAGAGAAGCTTTTTAGTCTGCTTAAGTTTCATTGCGGCAAGGGGTATTATTGAGTCACGCATATGGGAGTTGTTTGGGTGGGAATAGATGGAATTGTAGCTATATGGATCTTATACTAGCTTCTAAAATTTTATTGACCTGAAAGCCATATATTGCTTAGCTGTTTATCACGTACCACATTTTGGTATCCATATTGATATACCCTGTTTTCTTCTACTGCTATATTGCTTTCTAAAGTCTGCGCTGACTTTAATGGCTTTAGGGAAGTTGAACACTTTCATGATTCTTATCCTTTGGAGGAACATTATTTCGATTTGTTGGGTTCAATCCAATTTTGCTTACGAGAGAGATGTAAGTGAGATGTATGATCTCTAATGGGTTTTACTTCAGCTGTTGAACGTTTTATTTATTGCACTTGGTTTATAAATTATCAAAATACTTTTCCATCATAATAGTTCCACTTATAACCTTTGAAATACACACCTGAATCAGCATTTGTTTTGTCAGACATAGTGCTTAAATGCTTTAATCTATCTATGGCTGTAATTCATTTGGTAATGGCAGGGAAAGCCGGACAGGGACAGGAACAGGCATGCCCTCTGAGTGGATGCCATGGTACAGGACAAACATGACACCCAAAAAAACAAAAAAAAAAACCAATACTTAAGGTTGGCCGAGGTGAGCAAAGAAATTTTATTAATCAAACACTGTAAAAAAAATATTGAACCCTTTTTTTAAATAGAGTAATGTTAATAATATTAGGGTTTGTGCCCTAAAATCCAATTTATTGGCATGTCATGAATAATTAAGTTGTTTAATTGTATGAGACCATTTATGAACTAATGAGACATTATCTTAGTCCATGAGATGCATAGTATGTGATTTATGTGAAAAGTCACAGAAAGATATAAATCACAAGTTCTTTGTAAACTCAGAATTTTAGTTCGTAGTCGGTGATGAAATTGGGCGTTTCATCTGCGAAGACTATAACATATCAACTAAGATGATTTGTCTTGATCATGGAAGTGGAGACTTCTAGTTGGTATGTTGATATGTTTTAAGAGTTAAGACATATTGAACTGGACCGCTGTGAGATTTATTATTCTCCTAATGACTGTCAAATGAATAATAAAGCTCACGACTTCTATTTACATCAACTCTAAATCCTGAGAGAATAATGGACCTGATCATGAGATGTAGGTTGCTTTGATATATCAGGAGTGAGATTATAAGTTATGGTCAAAATCTTAGTATGTTGGGCAGCCGCATTTAGTGTTGATGGAACATATATTCTCAAGATGGAATTCATAATCTCTTAACGGAGAATAAAATATTCTCTTGAGATAAGTTTATGGGTTTGGTTATTCAGAGTGTTGGGCCCAACCACTTTAGTAAAGAGTTACTAAAGTATATATTTATGGAATTTGATTTCATAAATATATGATGAATAACATAAAGAGATTAAACTGGGTACTCAAGGATTAAGATGTAGTAACCTTCAAAGTGGCAGTCAATATTAATGACTTTGTATTACTACGAATATTTTAATGAAGGGGTTGAATGTATAATAAAGTCTTGGGATATAATTTATAGATAAGGCCTATAGTGCAATTATATTCTTATAGTGGTATTGAATATAATTAATGGTAACTTTGGACTTGTCAAGAGTTGACGGAAAAGCCCAAGGCCCATTGGAGCTAGTGTCTTATTGGTCCCTTTGGTCCCATCTCAAGCCACAAACTAAAGCCCAATTGGGTAGGCCCAAAAGGCTAACCCAATTAGAAATCAGTCATTATTTAATAAGTGTTATTAAAATAAAGAAACTATGAGAATGTTTTCACGTACGTAAGATGAAAAGAAAAAGAAATCAGTTTTTCTCCACAAGGAGAAGAAGAAGGATTTTTCTTTGAGAATCTACGTACAAAAGACTGATTGAGAGACCACACATCTTGGGCACCATGTGGAATTGAGATGAAGATTGAAAGTATTCTCAAGTCAAGGTTTTGAAATTCACTGCACCAAGGTACGCTTTCTATTCTTTGATTCTAGAATTCATGGTTACATGTTTATCTTTCATGATTGAAGTAGATCCGTGTTTTTGTTGCTTCTGTTGTGTGTGTCTTTGTATGAGATACAAAACCCAACAAATAATGCTTCAAACTCCTAATTCTATTTGGTTTGAGTTTCTTTGACATGGTTTTTTCTTGGTGTGGAAAACAAATATGCATTAGAGAATATGATTGAAGTGTTATAAATATATATTGTTGCAAAGGGTTTGACTTTGACGGAAGGTGCTCTCACACTAACTCACTAGGAAATGCTAATGCCAAATCTAAGAAAAATTTAGAATTTTAAGCCCTAAAACCATCTGCATTGGGAATGCTAAACAACAGTATTGCAAATTTTTTTACAATACTGCTACAATGCAATTCTAAACATAAAATTGCACTGTAGTAAATATTGTAAAAAAATAATAATATTTTATTATGTAGAGAGAGGAGAGAGATGGGAGAGAAAAGATATAATTTTGAGATATATTATTTTATTATGTAGATATATTATTTTAATGAGTAAAAAAGAAAAGTAGAAGTTTAGGATATAGAGGTATTATAAAATGTTATGATATAAATAAAGTGACTTTTTAAAATTGTAAAATAGAATAGCATTGAAATTTGCTCTTACAAGACAAAGCTTTGTGCCTATCTCTCTCCTCCACACTCAAACAATGGAAGTTAACACTATTGTTCACCGCGTAGAGAAATCTTTGGAAGTGGATATAGAATATCTAACAAAATCGTGACTATTTTGATGGCGAAAGCGATGGGCTCCACTTCTCTCAAACAATAGAGATTCTTGCAATATGTGCTAACAAACTCCACCACATCCACACACCCAAACTCCACCATGTCTTAACACCCTAGAGAAGAATAATGTTCTATCATTGATAAAAGAGCTTCTGCCATGTAAGCATGTCGAACAAATTAAAAGTAAATGAATATCACTTTTAGAGATCACACATTTAAAGTAAATGAATCAATCAAAATAAATATCACGATTAGACATACAACCTGAAAGAAGAAAAACTGAGAAGATCACAAATTTAAAAAAGGAAAATTGGAAAAATTAGATTTTGTAAAGAATTTTAAACTAGGAAAAACGAGATTAGATTTGGTAAAGAATTTTAAACTATAAACTTTTTCTCACGTGGGGCTCACGTAGAGACCCTGGGTTGATGAAAATACATCTCTATTCTCCTGAATAGAGTTCCTTTCCCCGCCGGTGGAAACTTGGTAAGCTTTCTACAGTTCTTCACCTCATTTTCTTTTTCCCTTGTGCCACTCGTTCTCTCATCTGTCATGGAAGACCTTGAAACTCAGTGGGCACGTTTTTCCCTCAAAACAAAAGAAAGCAGCACCATAGATCTCCCTCCAATGGTTGAAAGCCATAACCACATCCTTGTCGCGAAACTTTTCACCAAAAGGAGGGTCAACCTGGAGGCCCTCACTAAAACCTTGCGAAGTATGTGGCGCTCAGTTCGGTCCTTCGAAGTGCGAGACTTGGGCTCCAACACAGTGCTCATAATCTTTGAGGATGAAACTGATCCGCAAAAACTGATGGTGCAAGGCCCTTGGACCTTTGACAAATATCTCGTCGGCTTATACAGGCCAACAGGGGAGGAATTGGTGGACGACGCCACCTTTGACAAAACCACTTTTTGGGTCCAGATGCATAATCTCCCCCTCCGTCGCATGAATAAAACCACCGCCGAAGCTATCGGAAAAACTTTAGGCATTGTTGAGCACGTCGATGCGTCTGCTACTGGAGAATGCCGTGGTCGTTACCTTAGAGTACGAATCCAACTCGATATCACCCAACCACTGTGCCGAGGAAGAATGGTGAATATCGGCAAAGCAGAACTACAGTGGGTGGCTTTCCAGTACGAGAAGCTTTCGATATTTTGCTACTGGTGCGGACTCCTCAACCACGACGAGAAGGACTGTACTCTCTGGTTTGACAGCGGCGAAACTTTCTGCACTGAGGAACAACAATACGGTGCGTGGTTATGTGCTCCCATAAACACTCTTCAACAGCCCAAAATGGCCACCGATAAACCTACGCCACAACCCAAACATCCCAGTGGACCACCACGACCCCCTCGCCCCACACCATCACCAACCGTCGCCGGAACTTCAACGGCAACAAAACCCACTGCTCCGGTAACTCCTACCGTCCCGATACCTGCACCACCCACATCCATGACCGAACCTAATATTTCGAAACACACCACAGCCCACCCCGATATGGACCCACCTACTTTTCCGCAACAAATCACGCACATTGTCCCAACAAATACGAAAATCTTGACTGACACTGATCTTTTTAACACCTATATCTCGGAAATTGATAACGCCTTAAATATCTATCCTTTCCCATCTAAGTCAGCCTCACTGTAAAAGGAAACCACCCCATGATCTCTTCCCCTGACCATGCGCACAAAATCCCATTAACAGCCCAATCTTGTGACAGCCAGCTTTTTGATACTTCAATCATGCACGTGCAAGATAATATACGTGTGCCCTTTCATGGGCCAAAAAAGAAGTTGGATCCAGCCCAAGGTACATGGAAAAGACTTGGGCCTCCACCTGTTCAAACAAAAATAAAACCCAAGGACAAAGCCATGGACCCAAAACATAACTCACCCTCGGCTGGACCAAAACGCAAGCCCATGGAACAGTCCCATGCATATGCAATGTCCATTGACAAGAAGCAGAAGCTTGAAGATGACCCACGTACTTTGAAAAATTTTGAGACAGACAATTTAGGATCGACAGTGGCTACCTGGCAGCACCGCCGGGTCCAATAAGTGTATTAAGTTGGAACTGTCGGGGGCTTAGGAACCCTCGAACAGTTAAAGCTCTTAAGAGAGCATGGAAAAAAGAAGCTCCCATCTGTGTCTTCTTAATGGAGACAAAACTTTCCACGGATCAGTTGAATGCTAAGAAACAAAACTGGGACTACAATCAAGGTCTTGTGGTCTCTAGTGAGGGTCAAAGTGGTGGCTTAGCTCTTCTGTGGAAACCGGATACAAAGGTACATGTAAAAAAAATTTCATGTTGGTTTATTAATGCTCATGTGTTCTATGAAACAACAGGAATATCTTGGAGGTTAACAGGTTTCTACGGGCATCCCGAAACTAGCAAACGTGAGGAAACTTGGACTGTCCTTGAATCTCTTGGTCAAACAAATCACCTTCCCTGGCTCTGCATTGGTGATTTCAATGAGATTACAAGCCAGTCTGAGAAAGCGGGTGGTTGCCTATGGCCAACACGCCAAATGGATCGTTTTCGCACTCCCATTCACCATTGTAATTTCGTTGACCTTGGATATGTTGGCTCTCCATGCACATGGTCCCGAAACCACCCTGTTAAAGGTCATGTTCATATCAGGTTAGACCGAGCCCTGGCCAACATAACCTGGAAGGCACTATTCCCCAATGCCATTATCCATCATGTTCCAATGTCATCTTCGGACCACTCCATGCTCACCATCCGGATATAGCCCCCCACACCTAAACAACCACGATCCCGACCTCTCTTCCGTTTTGAAGCCATGTGGCTTCAAGACCCACGGTGTGTCGATATCGTCCAAGAAGCATGGCACGAAAGTCTCTACAAGCCGGATGGTGCTCCAATCACCAACTATCATGCTAGCTGCCGTGACCAACTGACTACTTGGAATAAACATGAATTTGGTCACGTAGGGAATATGGTTGCAAAGTTGAACCGTAAGCTTCAAGTCCTTGAGCGTCATCCTATCAGCAATGATACTGAAATCCAGGAGGTACGAGCGTCTTTGAACCGGTGGTTAGATGTTGAAAATACAATGTGGCACTAGCGCTCGCGGAATTTGTGGATCACTGATGGTGATAGGAACACTTCCTTCTTCCATCAGAAAGATAGAAACTCCATTCGGGGCATTTGTGATGCAACGGGGCAATGGCAGGAGGATGATCACACTATTAAGAACATCATTCTGGATTATTTTGAGACCATCTTTCGCTCTAATGGGCCTACTGATACCTCAGTCCTAGTTGATGTAGTCCAACCTGTGGTCACAGATGAGATGAATACCTTCCTCACCCAGACTTTCACAGCTGATGAAGTCCATAAAGCTCTCAAATAGATGCATCCAAAAAAATCTCCAGGTCTCGATGGTATGCCCCTCTCTTTTATCAACATTTTTGGTCTCTTACTAGGGAATGTGTCACCAAAACTGTTCTGGATTTCTTGAACTTGGGTATTATTCCTCCAAATTTTAATGAAACACATATTGTTCTCATTCCAAAGACCAAAAATCCCATGAGAGTAACTCAATACAGACCGATAAGTCTCTATAATGTTATTTCTAGACTCACCTCCAAAGTCATTGCTAATTAGTTGAAGCGCTTCCTGCCCCATATTGTAAGTGAAAACCAAAGTGCTTTCATGTCTGACCGCCTCATCACAGACAATATTATTGTTACCTTTGAAACTATGCACCACCTTAATCAAAAAAGGAGTGGTAAGATTGGTGAGATAGCCTTAAAGCTAGATATGAGCAAGGCCTTTGATTGTGTTGAATGGGGCTGCTTGGAGAAAATTATGCAAAAAATGGGTTTCAATGATAAGTGGGTAAAACTTATAATGCAATGTATTACCTTTGTTACATATTCTGTCAGGATTAACGGAAAACCCCAAGGTCACATAATCCTGTCCAGGGGTTTGAGACAAGGGGACCCGATTTCTCCCTTCTTGTTTCTTTTATGTGCAGAGGGACTCTCAACTTTTCTAAACCGGTCTGCAACTATTGGACAACTTTGGGGTGTATCGGCTTGCCCACTTGGACCAAGAATCTCTCATCTATTCTTTGCTGATGACAGCATCATTTTTTGCCAAGCAACCCTGGAACAATGCAACCATCTTAAGCATCTTTTAACTATATATGAGCAAGCCTCGGGCCAACAGCTAAATAAGGAGAAGACTGCTATTTTCTTTAGTAGAAATACCCCACGATACACACAAGAAGAGATAAAACTTCGCTTCGGAGCAGAGGTGATCAGACAGCATGAGACTTATTTGGGCCTGCCATCCTTAGTGGGCAGATCCAAAAAAACACACCTTCAGAGCTTTGAAGGAAAAGTTGGACAACAAACTCTTGGGCTGGAAAGAAAAGATGTTATCCCAAGTAGGTAAAGAAGTTCTCATCAAGACAGTTGCACAGGCCATTCCCACATACACAATAAGTGTCTTCAAACTTCTAGACTCTTTATGTGATGAATTAGCTAGGATGATTCGAAGATTCTGGTGGGGCCAAAAAGAAGGTAAAAATAAAATGGCATGACTGAGCTGGGATAAGATGTGCACACCAAAGGAAGAAGGGGGATTGGGTTTCCGGGACCTCAAGGCTTTTAACCTTGCTTTCTTAGCTAAACAAGGCTAGCATTTACAGATGAACAGCAACTCTTTGGTCCATAAAGTACTTAAAGCCCGCTATTTTCCAAATACAGATTTCCTACATGCGGAGTTAGGCACGAAACCATCGTTTGCATGGCGAAGCATTTTGGCTACTCAGCCTGTTATGCAATCGGGCTATCGTTGGCAGGTAGGAGATGACGAGTCCATTGGAGTGTGGACGAATTGTTGGCTGCCAAGGCCCTCCACCTTCGGTGTCCTCACACCCCCAACCTTACTGCCTGTAAATACTACAGTGAATTCTCTCACGGACCAAGAAAGTGGTGAGTGGAATCTAAACCTGATCAACCAGGTTTTCTTCCATGAAAATGCCACATCCATCCTAAGCATTCCTCTGAGCCGCCACAAGCCAAAGGACCGCATGATTTGGGCCTTCACTCCTAAGGGGCGTTTCACTGTCAACAGTGCATACAAAGTTGCAAGGACCATCACCCAGCTTTCTACCTCAGCTGAGACATCTCAGAGCAATGAGCAAGCCTGGTTTTGGTGCCACATTTGGAATTTGCACATACCCAACAAGATAAAAATTTTTACGTGGAAAGCATGCAACAACATACTTCCCACAAAAGCCAACCTTTACCATAGATGAGTTATCGACGACCCCACCTGTGAGGCTTGCACACTAGCACCAGAAACGGTTGGACATTTATTTTGGGAATGCAATGTTGCTAAGGAACTTTGGACCCTCTCAGACACATCACTAGAGAGAACTGGGATCATTCATAGGTCTTTCATGGACCTTATCTGGTATCTACTCTTCAAATAGCACATGGACACCACACTTATCGAATTGGTAGTCACAATAGCATGGAGTGCATGGTTCAACCAAAACAAAACCCGCCTGGGTGAAGCAAGACAAACTCCGCAAGCAATTCTGAGACGAACTTGCTCCATATTACATGACTTTCAGCTTGCACACGTATGGCCCACTCAGCTCAAAGAAGCCATGGATGGCCATTGGGTCCCACCTGTGTTTCCTTGGTACAAGGTCAACGTAGATGCTGTAGTCTTCTCTCAGCTTGGCATGATCGGCGTCAGTGTGATTATTAGGGACCACATTGGATCTGTTGTCGCAACCTTAAGCAAACGCCTTCCTCTCTCGTTGGATCCTCTGGGGGTAGAAGCAAAGGCAATGGATGAAGCCACTATTTTTGCATGGGACATAGGAGTCAGAGATGTCATATTCAAGTCAGATTCCATGCTGGTTTTCCATGCTATGGAGAACCCCACGGACGTCCCGGTCTCTATCTCTACCGTGGTCTCAAGTACCTGTTCAAGACTTCCTACGTTCCGTACTTTCCAATCATCCCATGTGAGGCAACAAGGAAATAGACCAGCTCATACTTTAGCTGCTTTTGTGAAGAATGACTCTTTTGTAACTTGGATGGAAGAGTGTCCACTTTTCCTTGCATCTACGGTGTCGCAAGATGCTATGTACTGTTTCGCTACTGTTAGGTTCTAAGGTCTTAGGATTTTATGTATTTAGAACTCTAATTTGTAATGTTGGCAAACCATGATCAAAACATTGTATTTAGTTTTATTTAGACTTGCTCAAAGTTGGTTTAATATTGTAAAGTTGGAATCGAGTGGCTGCAGAAGTACTTGGGACTCTCGGCCTGGCTCGATCGATCGAAGAATAGACTCGATCGATCGAAAATCGCACAGGTTGAATTTTCTGCAGAATTTCCAACTCAGCCCTACTTCATTAAACGTTTAGGGTTTTATGTTTTTACCCTAGGTATATAAATAAAACCCTAGCCACGTTTTTGAAGGTTGTCCATATTGTATTGTTGCTCATACATTGCTGTTTTGTGTGAATCTCGTGTGAGATCTTTGAGGAGCTTTCCTTTACACAAAACTTAGGGTTTTCATGGTGGAGATTATTTCAACATCTTGAAGATCATTACTGTTGCAACCATTGGAACTTAAAAGAAAAGCAAGCGGGGAGCTTGTAGCTGATTGAGGAATTCAAGAAAGAAGTAGTCCGTGGATTCGGAGCCTGCGCGTGGTCGTGTCAGGAAGTTCTACTGGTGGGTAGCATTAGGAAGTCGAGCGGGGAGCTTGTAGTCCTTTTGTACGAACTTCAATTCTTTCATAGTGAATTCAGGTTAGCCTTGAGGATCGGTGGGTCAAATCCTCCCCAGGTTTTACCGTGTGGTTTCCTGGGTGATCATATCTTGTGTTATTTATTTTCCGCTGCTTTATATCTTGATATGATTGTTTGGATTGTTTTAACCTAGAATTGCTTAATTTGACTAAGTAACAACTTGGCTAATTAATCTAGGCTACGCAATCTGTGTGTGTTAAGGGGTCTAAATTCCTGTCAGCTACTTAATAAAATGAGAGTATTTCCTATCAAAAAAAAAAAAAAAAAAGAATTTTAAACTATAGGTTTGAAGTAACTGAGTTTTCGTGGAGTTCAAGAAGAAATTCGCAATAAATGTATGTGTGCTTTAATCACATCATATCAAGCTAGTTATAATTTTTTTAAAATCTAATTTCATCCGAAACATATCAGGCTAGTTATAATTAATAATAGAAAAGTTTTTAAATCTAATTTCATCCGGAATGATGAGACGGGAAATTTAAAAAAAAGATATTCTTAAGGGAATTTCAAATGTATTAGATAGGAGTTTTAATCACATAACATTTTTAATAAATCGTGACTTATATTTAAATAATATAAGTGGGTGGTTTTTTTAACCATAGCTTAGTGGGTTGCATAAAAAATTCCTGCAATTTAGGTTGTATAAAAACATTGCTCTTTTTTTATTTTTTATTTTTTTTTTGAGATAGGTAAGTTAGTAAGAGAAGAGAGGTGAGAATTGAACCACAAATATAAGATACTGTCATTATTATTGGATTATCACTTGAATCCTCAATATTTTACATTTTCAAGTGGCTGCTATTTTCTTGATTATTTAAATATTTAATATCATGTGCCAAATTCTAGCATCACCTGATAGAATGAATTCTCCTGTAAACCAAGCACGTGCCTTGTATGTTTCTTCTTGCTAAGTACCCGCTTTATCTGTATAGCCAGTCATTTTAGTTGCCCTACGAAAATTTGGCTGCTATCTTCTTGAACTTTCACTCACAACTCAAGCTGCAGCTGTAGTGGCTGCCTCAATTGCAGAGGTTTGTATGCAAAATATAACTTTATATTGCTATTTATCAATTTTTTAATTGCTCAATGCGAATAATTCTTTTTGGAAAAATACAAAGTGGCAAAAAGGAAGTCTAAATGGCAGTTTGAGAGGGCAGATTTTAGAGTATGATATGGAAAGGGTTGGGCAAAGGACAGAAAGAGAAGGATATTTGAAACTAGCCATGATAATGGAAAGAAAAAGTTAGACTTGATTATGTTAATTGCATCAAAGAGTTCTATTAAGGGAACACTAGATGAAGGAAAGAGAAAGTAGCTACTTTGATGTATATTTTGATTCAATCCATGCAGGGAATTGGGGAGAATTTCCAATTTAGTAACTCCATTGATGATATAAATCATAGGCTCGCAGGGAGAATTATGATAGTCAAATAGGAAAAAAGTTATTCATTATGTAATTCTGAAGTGATTTTCATAGATTCCTCATACTTGTTATCCAATGCAATTGTTGGTGTTAATTAGGAACATTGAAGTCATTATTAAGGGGGATAAGAGTTATAGTTCAAATTTACAGGAGAGAATTTCACACATATATATACTTAGATTAGGTTATACTAGAAGTCTAGAATTTCTACCTTGTATTCAAAAAGGAGAAATGCTAACATATGCTTTTAAGGCAATGGTTAACAATCCATTTAAAGAAAGTTTTTATGAAAAAAAAAAAAAAACAAGGCAAAAAGCCACTTTTAGTCCCTACATTTTCAGGCGATTCCCATTTTAGTCACTACATTTTATTTTTACCGCTTTTAGTCCCTATTCTGAAAAACGCCATCTATTTTAGTCCTTCTCATTAGTGCCATAACGGCAAAATCCTAGTTGGCGGACGGAGTGCATCGCTGGCACACTAAATACTGACATCAGCATTAAAATAATAGTATAATATATTATTTAGCATTTTAAAAATGCCACGTCATTTTTTAAAAACAAAAAATAATTTATGAATTTTAACCAAATGAAAAAAAAAGAAAAAACAGAAATAAAAACCAAAAATAATATAAATTGAGATCTAGCTTTATTTTGAGTAAGAACATACAAGAACATAAACTTACTCATTATTTTGTTTGCAACCAAACACAATATCAACTGAAAACCTTTATTATCAAAAATATTTTTTTTGATACTGGAAAATAAGTAAATAAACTCAGTCAGTGTTTATCAAAAATTTAGTAACCCATTGTTCTTTCCCTGACATCAGAAACACAGAAATTAAAAAAAAAAAAAAAAAAAAAAAAAAAAAAAAAAAAAAAAAACTGAAGTCGTTCTTCCTAGACCCAGAAATTTTCTTCAGAAACAAAAAATTAAACATGAAAACAAAATTAAAACATAAAAGAAAAAACAAAATTAAAATCCAGTTCATCTTCAACAAGAACTCTAAAGAACACAAATTCAGATTTAAACATAAGAACACATGCCCAGATTTTCTAGCATTTTCTTGCCCTTTCTTATCAACCAAACACAAAAACACAAACATAAACTGATTTCTAGCAAGAACAAAAACACAAACACAAACCCAGCAACAGATTTTCCTTGTCAACCAAACACAGAAGCAGCAAACAAAAACCCAGCAACTGATGACGATGAGGATGAAGACGTGGAGAAGCTTCTAGAGCCGTTCACGAAGGACCATTTCATGGCTCTGATCAAGAAGGGAGTGAAAAAGCACCCGGACTTGATTGAAATTGTGCGTGAGCTCGCCAATGCAGACCCGCCCACCGTAAGATCTTCATCCACTGCCTCAGCTGGGACACCACCGTTGAAACCCTCACCTCCGTCTTCGGCAAGTACAGGAGATCAAGGATTGCAAGGTGATCACCGACCGCGTCTCTAGTAAGTTCGAAGCGAATCGGCGTTTCTATTAAGCATAGGGTATGGATTCTCATCTCCGACTAGGAGGCCTTTGGTGGCGGCGGCGGCGGCGAGCAGCTCCGGTAAGAGCATGGAGGTGTTGAGAAAGATTGGCGGTGGCTGCTTCAAGGGCAAAGACAATAAGGGCGTCATCAAGGTCGAGGCCGATAGGGCGGCGAGGACTCTTCCAAGTCTCCTCTGGGGTGCTCCCGGACCACCTTGTCGTCATGGTTAATGGACTCATGGGTTTTGTGTGTGTGTTTGTTTCTGAAGAACAACTTCAGTTTTGTTTTTTTTTTTTTTTTGTTTTTTTTTATAATTTCTGGGTTTTGATGTTAGGGAAAGAACAATGGGTTACTAAATTTTTGATAAACACTGACTGGGTTTATTTACTTATTTTCCAGTATCAAAATTTTTTTTTTTGATAATAAAGGTTTTTAGTTGATATTGTGTTTGGTTGCAAACAAAACAATGAGTAAGTTTATGTTCTTGTATGTTCTTACTCAAAATAAAGCTAGATCTCAATTTATATTATTTTTTTGTTTTATTTCTGTTTTTTCTTTTTTTCATTTAGTTAAAATTCATAAATTATTTTTTGTTTTTAAAAAATGACGTGGCATTTTTAAAATGCTAAATAATATATTATATTATTATTTTAATGCTGACGTCAGCATTTAGGGTACGTTTGGTACGCTGTAATAGCTCCTGTAATGGAATAGCTATTCATGTGTAATATCAATTCGGTCATTTGGTTGCATCTTTATTACATGATTAATTATTACATTGGAATAACTATTCTTTAAATTGAAGAATAGCTATTCCTCTTTAAAATGGATGTAATAGCTATTCCTTAGAGTATATAATAGGTTTTAAAATTAATATATTTCCAAAAATGTAAAGTTTCCTTATACATCTTCTTTTACAAGTTTTCCATATGTAACAACCAAACTTATGAATGGTAATAATTATTCCATTACAATGTCTTCTATTCCCAATAATTAAGATTACTATTCCTAATGTAATCTACATTCAGTGTACCAAACGTACTCTTAGTGTGCCAGCGATGCACTCCGTCTGCCACCTAGGATTTTGTCGTTAGGGCACTGACGGAAAGGACTAAAATAGATGGCGTTTTTCAGAATAAGGACTAAAAGCGGTAAAAATAAAATGTAGGGACTAAAATGGAAATTGCCTGAAAATGTAGNCTCATGGGTTTTGTGTGTGTGTTTGTTTCTGAAGAACAACTTCAGTTTTGTTTTTTTTGTTTTTTTGTTTTTTTTTATAATTTCTGGGTTTCTGATGTTAGGGAAAGAACAATGGGTTACTAAATTTTTGATAAACACTGACTGGGTTTATTTACTTATTTTCCAGTATCAAAATTTTTTTTTTTGATAATAAAGGTTTTTAGTTGATATTGTGTTTGGTTGCAAACAAAACAATGAGTAAGTTTATGTTCTTGTATGTTCTTACTCAAAATAAAGCTAGATCTCAATTTATATTATTTTTTGTTTTTATTTCTGTTTTTTCTTTTTTTCATTTAGTTAAAATTCATAAATTATTTTTTGTTTTTAAAAATGACGTGGCATTTTTAAAATGCTAAATAATATATTATATTATTATTTTAATGCTGACGTCAGCATTTAGGGTACGTTTGGTACGCTGTAATAGCTCCTGTAATGGAATAGCTATTCATGTGTAATATCAATTCGGTCATTTGGTTGCATCTTTATTACATGATTAATTATTACATTGGAATAACTATTCTTTAAATTGAAGAATAGCTATTCCTCTTTAAAATGGATGTAATAGCTATTCCTTAGAGTATATAATAGGTTTTAAAATTAATATATTTCCAAAAATGTAAAGTTTCCTTATACATCTTCTTTTACAAGTTTTCCATATGTAACAACCAAACTTATGAATGGTAATAATTATTCCATTACAATGTCTTCTATTCCCAATAATTAAGATTACTATTCCTAATGTAATCTACATTCAGTGTACCAAACGTACTCTTAGTGTGCCAGCGATGCACTCCGTCTGCCACCTAGGATTTTGTCGTTAGGGCACTGACGGAAAGGACTAAAATAGATGGCGTTTTTCAGAATAAGGACTAAAAGCGGTAAAAATAAAATGTAGGGACTAAAATGGAAATTGCCTGAAAATGTAGGGACTAAAAGTGGCTTTTCGCCAAAAAACAATTAATGTTTTGACAAATTTTTTTTTTTTTTTTATTTCTCATAAAAGTGATGTCAAAACTTTCATAAAATGGATTGTTAACCATTATCCTAAAGGTATTTATTAGCATGACCCTTAAAAAAAAAGGGGCAAGACTTAGGTACAATACTTAAGTGCTGTTCCTTAGGTTCCCCTTTTAAAATTTTACCATGTGGATTTTTTTTCATGGGGTGGAAGTGTATTTTTTAATTAAGTAGCTACATGGTTAATATTAAGAGTGGAACCAAAAGAACAGCACCTAAGGTACCATACCTAAG
Source organism: Quercus suber (assembly GCF_002906115.3). NCBI lineage: Eukaryota > Viridiplantae > Streptophyta > Magnoliopsida > Fagales > Fagaceae > Quercus > Quercus suber. The sequence continues at coordinate 280,352 of NW_027069602.1, read as the reverse complement.
TTTTGTCAAAAAAAAAAAAAAAAAAAAAGATAACATTGTTACTAAATTTTTTAAATTATAATTTTTTTTTCTTGAGCAATATTGATGTCTAAAAATCTTTTGGGCCATTCGGACAGTCAGTTATTTTGCTCAAGAAACTTATGCAGCCTCAAATACTCAGTAAAAGGTGATGAGACATTGAAGCTTGGGTCTCACTCTCAACAAGCTGTGGTGAGTGTCTTGAGTAATTTATATCTCCTCTTACTCTTTCATTCTATATGACTTGGGTACTATTTTCAAAAGAATTTACAGTTTGGAATACTGGGCTTTTAAGATTCTAATTTTTATAGCAGGATTAATTTAAAACTCGGAAATAAGTACGTCAATTACCACAATGTGGTGTTTCTATAAAAAAAAAAACTACAATATGGTAAATTTAATTTTACTTTTTCCCCGCATTTTAGAGACAAAAATAGTAATTTTGCCATTATTTATTTTGTGGCAAAGTTTGTTGTTTACACGCAAGGAAATTTTAGCTTGTCACTTTATATTTTCATTTTTATTTTTTGGGGTTGAGTTTGGTTCTAAACACCAATAGAAAGTTGACATTTATTTTTATTATGTATAGTTGTACATAACTCATTTAATCCAACTAACCAAGTGAGTCATGTGCGTTACACATAACAAAACACATTTCATCTTTTTATTAAACATGTTTAGAGTCAAAAAAAAATTTTTCCTTAAGATTTGGTTGACAGCCTGCATTTGAATACAATTTGTGAAGTAATTCATGAAATACTAATTTATTGTTTCTCTCCCCATCTGTTAATACAACTCTAATTTACTATGAAGTTTCCACTATATAAAAAAAAAAAATACAAGTTGAAAATGGCTTCTGAAGTGGGCCTAAAAGGTTAGATAGGACAAGTGGGCTAATCATCAAGGCTGACCCAATAAATAACAACCCTAGATAGATTTATATACAAATCTTCCACTTAACCCCCACCACGTTTCTCATCTTGATTTCTTTATCTGGCGGCGGGAAAAAAAAAAAAAACACCCAAAACAATTTTTTAAAAACAAATTCCCAATTTCGAAGCATTACGTTTTACATTTTACAAATTTTTTTTTTTGGGTTTAAAAAAAGAAAGAAAGAAAAAAAAAAAAATACATTTTACAAATTTTTTTTTTTGGGTTTAAAAAAAGAAAGAAAAAAAAAAAAAAAAATCCACAAAGCTCCAAAAGTGACTTGCGAAAAAAAAAAGTACACGACCTCCACGCGTGTCGAAAAGCGCGTGGAATCCGCATATCCCCATCCCCACTTTTTCCTCCTCCAACAACAAAATACGTTCTATTGAAATCCCACACCGTCCAAGATTGCCAAAATATCTCAATCAAACGGCCGAAACCCCATTAACCCACATGGACCCGCGAAACACGACAACATTTCTCATCTAGTTTAGGTTCGGATAGTACACCGAACCTGAGGCCCGGATTCCACGCCTAGACCGGCATTTTTTAGAAAAAGAAAAAGAAATTAAAAAAGAAAAAGAAAAAAGAAATAAAATATTCCAAGTCACTGTTTGGATCGCTTTATCTTCGGCTCTGGTCCGAAAATCCAAACTTTCTCGCTCTTCTCTTCTGCAAGTCCTTTTAGACAGAGATAGAGAGAGAGAAAGAGGGTGTTCTTTTAAAACAAAGCCAGAAAGAGAAAGAGAGAGAGAGAAACTGTGAGCCATTACAACGTCGTCGTTTTGGAGCTTTTATAACCACTCTAGTGTTTAGTTTAGTTTAGTCTATAAATTATAAAACCAATAAAAAAAAAAAAAACATTTTTGTTTTTTTGTTTTGATCAGCTATGAGCTACTACTACAACTACAACTACTACTACTTGTAACTTTTAGGAAACGACGCCGTAAGTCTCTCTTTCTCTCTCGCTTTCTCTTTGAAGAACCCTAAACTTCTCTCTACTTTTTTAGCCATAGCTCAGCTCAGCTCAGATCACAATTCTCTTTCTCTCTCTCTCCAAGTCAAACTGCACCTTCAACTTCCTTGGTGGGCCTTTCAGTAATTTTCTCTACCTCACCGTGAATTCACTTCATTAATTTGTGCTTTCTTGTGTTGAATTTGCTTGGAAATGTTTGTGCATGGTGTTTCTTGTTGAGAATTTTTGGGGTTTTTGGTGTGGAAATAGTGGGGGGTTTTTTTTAGGGTTTTGAAGTAAATGGGTTTGGGTTTTCAATTTCACTAGAATTGTGCTATTTTATGCTTGAATTGTAGTCTTTTTAAGTCTAAAGCATAGTGTTTGTGTGCAATTTGTTTTGTTTCTGATATATTGTTTTATGTTTCAAAGAGCTCACATTAGCTTAAATTTTACTGAATTTGCCTCTTGGTGGTTTCTGGGTCTGGAATACAACAATTGAAGATCATGTTTTTGGAGTAGTTCCAATTGTTTATTTAAATGGTGGTTGAGAAAGTGAAGGAAGTTTTGAAATCTTTCTGGGTTTTTTTTGTTTTGAATGTTTTCTCCTAGTTTTCATGTTCTTGGCAATTGATTGAAGCACAAAGTTTAAAGTTCAAACTCTTGTGGGGTTTGTTCATTTTGGCGATGGTCGATGACAATTGGCTGACATTTAAAGCCTGGTTTCCAAAATATGTTGTATCTGTATCGAGTGCAGAATGGAGTATAATAAACTTGGTTTAAAATTTAATCATATGTCTGTTAATGTGATGGTGTGATACTACTTTACACTAGCATTTTCTTTTGCTTTTGCTTGTGTGGTTCGTTTCGATGTGCCTTTTTTGTACATTCAAATGATTTGCCATAAATATCATGTTTTGTTACTCGGCATTGTTGACTAGTATGTCTCGTTTATCAACTGCAACATTCTTGTGCAGGGTAATGTTTGAACAGATGTGCTATATCGTAGATTTGCTGGTGTGAGGTGGTTTGATTCATGATGATGTTTATATATGGGTAGAACTACTTTCCACAAATAGAATTAACTGAGTGAATCTTGGTGGCTGGATTTTTAATGCCTGGTAACGAAGTTGAAGAGAGGATCCATAATTTATATGAGCTAGACAATTCTTCCCAAGGCCAGTATCACTCTCAAGCTTTGGATGGAAATTGGCCAGTTCTTAACTACAATCAGTGGGTTGGAAAACAGAGGCAGATTGGGGAAGCTCCGAGTTTCAAGCTGAAAAACAGCAACACTCAACAATTAGGTATCAGCGATTTATATTATTTGTAACAATCTTTACTTTAATGACTCTTTATCACTCTGTATTGTAGACAGTGGCAATATAAGAGGAATTTTTTTTTCACCCTTTTGCTTTCTAAGTCATTGAATCAAAATTTATTTATGGTAATTTGAAAGAGCCATTTCATTCTCTTTATAACACAAACTGTATAGTGTTGCCTTTTAATAAATCATTTGATCATATATATATATATATATATTTATATATAACACTGTATGTCTTTTGATATTTGTAGATTCTTTGTTGTTCAACCAAACCCATACACAGTTGACGCCAAGACCTGAGTATCCCAACAGTTACTCCCGAAACCAGCAGCTGAATTCAAATGGATATATGTTTGGACGCCAGCAATTCCAGGCAAGCCAAAGTCAACCAGAGTTTTTGGGGGAAAATACAATTTATGATCCACATAATTTAACTTCCAGAGGCATCTCTTTCCTTATACCACAGCAAGAAAATGCATCTGGGGACAGTCCCACCTTGACAACAAATTCAGAAAGGTCAGAAATTACTGAATCTTCCACTGACTTCAACTTTGTTGGTGGGAAGCATCAGTTTGTGAGAGGCCAACAACCAGATACAACACAAAGTCACCTAATGCAGCAGTCTGGATACAGTGATATGCAGATGCTGCAGCAGCACAGAATGTTCAAGCAGTTGCAGGAACTTCAGAGGCAGCAACAACTTCAGCACTTTGGTGACCCAAGGCAACAGAATTCTTCAAACCAGATTTCTGCATTGACTAAACAGGTTACTGGGGCTCAGATTTCACCTGTCATCAATGGAACACCTGTTAATGACACATCACAAATGTTTATGAACTGGATGCAGCGAGGTACGCCTCCCACTGCTCAAGGTGTATCTAACAGAGTTATATTTTCACAAGATCAAGGTCAGGCTTTGCGTTCCATTGGTCTGGCTTCTCAGCAGCCTGATGTATCTTTATATGGTACTCCAATCACAAGTGCAAGAGGAAATATGGGCCAATATTCCCATCTCCAAGGGATGTCTCATGATTCCACCAATCTGTTGACCAAGGCCAGTGGTCAAACACAGAATTTGTCACAGAAACCTATGATGCAGTCATCAGCCTTCAGTAACACCTTTGTAGGTGATCAGGTTAATGTTTCTTCAGATCGGGTTTGCTTCTCCCAAGGAGCTTTCATACCCAAACAAGGACTTCAGGGAAAAAACGTTTTTGGACAGGTTCCTATTCAGGGGTTGAGTAGTGGAGTTATTTCAGGGAACATCCAGCTGGGGAATACTTTACAAAAAAATGCATCCCCAGTGGAATTTAATGGGAGGCAAGAGCAAGCTAGTTGGCCTGGAACCTTGCAGCAAAAGATGCAGCTTGGCCCTTCTCAGGGTTTGGTTCCCCTAGATCCGATGGAAGAGAAGATTCTGTACAATATGGATGATAACATGTGGGATGCTTCTTTCGGCAGGCGCAATGACATAGGTGTTGGAGGTTTTGGGCCTACAGTGGAACATACAGATTATTCAAATACGTTTCCTTCCTTACAAAGCGGAAGCTGGAGTGCTCTTATGCAGTCTGCTGTAGCAGAAGCTTCTAGTAGTGATACTGGACTACAGGAGGAGTGGAGTGGCTTGACTTTTCAAAATACAGAACCCTCAACTGACAATCAGCTGTCAAATGCTATGGGTAGTGAAAAGCAACAAACGGGTTGGCTTGATAGCAACCTGCTGGTTACCTCCTCAAATTCTAAACCTTATCCTGTGTTTAATGATTCTAGTGTGAACTCTAGTTTTCCCGGCTTTCAGCAGTCAGGTGTCCAATTCTCGATGGAGCAGAGAGATGCATTGCGCTCAGTTGACTCTCATGAATCAATTCAGAAATCCACCAAAAACACTGGTGAGTGGTTAGATTGCAATCCTAAACAAAAGCCATCCATTGAAGGAATCCAACCTGTACAACCGCTTATGCATTTGGACAATGCATGGGCTGGTCAGATTTTCGAGCACCCAGAAACGGATGCCCATCAGCTGAGAATAGCCTCATGTAACAATGTTAGCCAAACATGCAGTGGACCAAAAGGTAGGAATATTATGTCTTGATCACCCATTTTAGTGTTGCTATTTTTGTCACTCATAATAACGAGAACACTTTGGACAATTGTTGGACAGGTGATGTTAATGAAACTACATACAAGGAGAGGGATTCTGAGGAATGTCCGTGGGAGGCTGATAGTAATTGTGGGGTAAGTTCTTTTTCTAGATCAACTGGAGGATTGGAGCAATTACACTCTGGCACGGATAGTACTCTACCCAACAGAGAAGATTCTCAGATATTTAACTTTGCTGCTCTACCAAATTCAAGCCCTTCTAAGGCCTGTCAGGAAACAAGTCAACAAGTCCAACATAGTAATCAACTTGATTACATTAAGCATGTTGATGTATCTAGGAACAAGGAAAATCAGAGCATGGAAAAAAACCAGCATCAGATGAGTAATGGTTCTCATGTTTTGCATAACTATCATGGGGGAGCAGGTGGAATGTATGAGATGCAGCAGAGCTACTACCAAAAGGACAACTCTTATGAAAACTATGGTTCCAAAGGATTGAGCAGGCAAGAGCAAGAGCATGCAGGGCAGCTCAAATTCATTGGTAATGTTTCTAGCAGTGCTATGAACCTGGATAAGGTGAATACTGGTTTTTTTTTTTATATCCATTTATGATACTTCTGTTGATTGTTTGTTTCAGATTTCCATTGTTGATGATGTAATTTTCTTATGTTACAGGGGCACTTACACGATTTTCATAAATGGGGTGGTCAAGGAAACTCAAAAGCCTCAGAGAAGGTGCCTTCTAGAGGTGATCTTGATAAACCTACTACCTTTGACAGATCAGTTGGTCCTCATTGTGCAAATGTTACTGGTCAAACAAGGTAGTTGATTATGAAATAATGATGGTTTAGAAATGTGGGTTTGCATTTACTAATTGTTATTATTTCACTGCATTATAAGTCAAACCCTTATTGATCTAGTTCATCCCTTGCTTATAAATCGCACTGGCCTTATGTTTCTGTACTCCTGTATCCCTATTGTTTTGCAGAAGTCATTATTTATCTTATTTTTCAGTATTTATCTAAAACTAGTCACATCAGGGACCGCTCTTTCACTTATATTTTGTCTGTCTTATGGAGGCTTTGTCTGACTTAATCATGGCAGTGAAAACATGCTTGAGCTTCTTCATAAGGTTGACCAGTCAAAGGAGAACAGCACACTACCTTATCTTGGAGCTAGAGGCTGTAATTCATTAGTGCCTGAGGGAGAAACACCAGATGCGTCTGTTTCTCAACAGTATCATCATCAGTCTCCTGCTTCTCAAGGCTTCACTTTGAAATTGGCTCCCCCATCTCAACAGTTGTCCAATGTGAACCCTTTTATCTCATTTTCGGAAGTAGCAAGTAATATGAATTTCAGGCAAGCCAATTCTGAGTTAGGAGAGAAAAGCCAGACCTGGTTAGCTTCCCCATCCGTTCAGTTTTTGCCTTCATCACAGGAGTCATCTCAAAGAGCACATTGGGATAATAAAGTTTGTGCTTCGGGGCAGGCAAGCATCCCCTCATCTTCATATATGCATGGAAGTTCTGTTACAACTTTTACATCTAGTCCTCAATATATAAGAAGTCAGGCTCAAATGCAACTCATGCCCAATGCACCTGTAGCACGTCCATCTTCACAGGCAACATTTCCTGGTACAGTTAACAGATATCCACCCTTCAACCTTGCTCAAGATAGTTCTTCACAGTTAAGTGCCAATTCTTCTGGTATGTCAGTCATGCACCAGCAGGATGCATTTTCAGCGAAACCACAAAATGTGTGGACAAATGTACCAATTCAACGTCTTCCTTGTGTGGAATCTCAGAAGGTTCCCTTTTTGGATACATCAACAAATAGAATGGAAACTTCATTGGCTGCACAGGGGCTAAATGATCAAAATTCCCAGAAAGTTGGATATGGTTCATCAGAATTCCCTCCGCATCCTATGAATTCACAAGGCTCTGAAGATGGGGCAGATCAACCAGGGAAAGAGAGGTCCCAGCTACAAGTATCAGCTGGGATACTTGATGTTTCATCGACAGATAGTTTGGCAACGGATATCCCTGATGGAAATGCTTTTGCCTCTGGCTCATTGTTGGCTCATTCACTCCAGCAAGACCTTGTAAGAATGCAATACGAAGACAAAAATGCCCCTGCTGCCTCTGATAGAAATGTTGGGTCTATTGGTCATTCTTTAAAACCATCACATGTTCTCCATCCGAATTACTCTTTAATGCACCAAGTGCAGACAATGAAGGACGTTCGGCATGATGGACAGCAGTTCATATATGAACATGTTTCCAGGTCCAGAAACCAAATGGATACTGGACTGACTTCAGCATCCCAGCTCAACTCATTATCATCTGTGGAACCCAAGATGCAAAGCTTCTTGACAGAAGCAAGAGAAGATTCTGGCATAAATGTTTCACCAAAGCCTGCTCTCGTAGATAGACCTCATGAGATTGTTGCATCTGGTCAAAGTGATTCTCAAAGTCAATTTATTAGTAGTAATGTGGTATCTAGTCATGCAGAACATCCGCAGGTTAATCTGCCCACGGCACCCTCCTGGTTTAAACAGCATGAAGCTTTCAGAAATGGGCAGATGCAACCAATATATGATGCAAGACTTGCAAAGACTGCTGCAGGACAGTTCTTTCTTGGGAAGCCGTCCCAGAATTTGAATACATTTTCGTCCGTGGAACGGATAGATGCTGATGCTAGTCAGGCTGGCAGAGTTTGGCTCAACCCAGCAGCCCAGCAGCTCAACCCATTATCAGCCCCTTATTTGTTGCCTTCAGATGACAATGATCAATGTATGGCTATTGTGAGACCAAAGAAGCGCAAAACGGCAACATCTGACCTTCCACCATGGCACAAAGAAGTCACACATGGTTCTCGAAGGGTTCAAAATATCAGGTACTTGCCATTATAGCCCTTTTGTTTGCTATAGTACTTCCTTTTATGTTTACTTTTATTGCTTAGAAGATGGATAAAAAAAAAAGAACTAATAGTGTTGAAAATTACTGATATTCTTGTTAATTTATCTTTATTTTTTTCTCTTTTCCCCCTGGATGGAATTGAGAATTATTGTTAACTTAATGACTTAAGACTGGTGGTGAATAAAATATAATATTCCTAACTTTCTTTACTTCTTCTTTTTCATTATATATATATATATATATAAGAAATTATCCATAATATATTTCAATCACTGGTTACTTTTCTCTTTTAATTTTGTTAATGTATAAGGGTGCATTTGCTTTTGCAGTGTTGCAGAACATGACTGGGCGCTAGCGACAAATCGACTTACAGAGAAGGTTTGCTTCTTCTCACTCTTTAAATATTCTTGTATCTGGAAATCAATATTTTTTGTAATATTTTCATTTCTAATGGCAGGTGGAAGATGATGTTGAATTCATTGAAGATGGGCAGTCAATGCTGAGATCAAAGAGAAGACTTATCTTGACAACACAGCTTATGCAGCAATTGCTTTGCCCAGCACCAGTGTCCTTTCTCTCAGCAAATGCTGCTTCACATTATGATACTATGGCATACTTTGTTGCTAAGCTATCACTAGGGGATGCATGCTGCTTGAACTCTCACACAAGAAATGGTTTGTCTCGTGTACCACTGAACAACAATAACTTGTAAGTGTAGCTCCTCTGGATTTTTATGCTTCTTTTTCAAATGTAAGAGGATTTGTCTATATATATATTGTTTTTTTTTTTTTTTTATTGGAATTCGGTTAAATATTTTTTCGGCTTTCTTTCTCATATCACTTTCCCAATCATGAGTGGATCAGGTACAGATACTGATACAGATGGAGTTGACAAAAAGTTTTTGGTTATTCCAAATCATCTGACGTGTCAGTGCAGCTTTGCTTTCAAGAGTCAATTTGATGAGAGAGAATGACAATCAAGTACTATGAATCTTCTCCAACCAAAAAAATACACACCCTCGTGTCATGTACAATAAAAGTCTTTCCTTGTCTTTTACTCCATCCCCAACATAAAAATCCTCTTTTTTGTGACATTGAGGGACACAGAATCAATGTCTGAACCTTGTACTTTTCAAAGAAAACAAATGGGTTTGTAAAGTTGTTAGTAAACAGAAGCTTCTGTGTCCTTTTCAGAGAGATCTTTTGCTCCCCCAATAAAATGAAAGCTGAACAACATTCACACGTGACTGAGGGAGAAGAAATTAGTTAATGAACAAGTGCAAAGGTCACAGAAGCTTTTAATAATTTTCCATGTTTGTTGGGGATTCTTCAGGGAAGCACCTGATAAAACTTCATTATATAAATTACAAAGAGCTGTACCTTTCTAAAATATTTTATTTGACTAACTAATTGCTTGCTCTTCAAGATGCCAACGCTCCTGTCTCCCAGCTCAATGCAGAACCAACCTGAAAAGTGGGGTTTTTCTTTTTTTGGGGGGGAGGGAGGGTGAAGTAGGGAAAAGAAAAAAAACTACAAAACCATAGCTAAACAGATATACCTATAAATTATGTATATATGTAACAACTTGAGACTAGAGGCACATCCATACCAAAGACCTCTTTGCTATTTCAAAAGATTACTTATGGCACTACCTATTCTCCTTGGAAATTCATCAAAATATACAAGAAATAATATTTACTTCCTCAAAAATGACAACAATCAACCTCCGCTCAAGATTGAACGAGTGGCCTTTGTTACTTGGGGGTTGACTGGCTTTGCATTCTGTCAATAAATCCTCTTCCTTCATGGTGCCAGTACATATGTTGATGAAAGAGATCAGAGGTGGGCAGGATATGGAATGTATAGCTTAAATGAAAGGAGCATTCAATTGGGAAGGGGATCATGTAATTGATAATCACAGTGAAAGACATGGTACCCCCTCTGGTAGATTCTTAGGTATTTGATGCGCAATGACATATCTCTGAGGAGAGGGTTTTGGTGCAGGGGCAGTACTAGGTGAAGATGAGGTTGTGGAGGAATCTGCTGGTCGGACATGGAATTTGGCAAATCGGTTGATGACAGAAAACTTTTCCAACTCTTGGCATTCCACTCTTACATCTAAAATTGATGCTGCTGCCATGTCCAGTCTGTATCGTCAAAAGGAATGTATTAAAAACATGACACAATTTTTATTCCTTTCTTTTACTTTCTTNATTGGAATTCGGTTAAATATTTTTTCGTTTTTCTTTCTCATATCACTTTCCCAATCATGAGTGGATCAGGTACAGATACTGATACAGATGGAGTTGACAAAAAGTTTTTGGTTATTCCAAATCATCTGACGTGTCAGTGCAGCTTTGCTTTCAAGAGTCAATTTGATGAGAGAGAATGACAATCAAGTACTATGAATCTTCTCCAACCAAAAAAATACACACCCTCGTGTCATGTACAATAAAAGTCTTTCCTTGTCTTTTACTCCATCCCCAACATAAAAATCCTCTTTTTTGTGACATTGAGGGACACAGAATCAATGTCTGAACCTTGTACTTTTCAAAGAAAACAAATGGGTTTGTAAAGTTGTTAGTAAACAGAAGCTTCTGTGTCCTTTTCAGAGAGATCTTTTGCTCCCCCAATAAAATGAAAGCTGAACAACATTCACACGTGACTGAGGGAGAAGAAATTAGTTAATGAACAAGTGCAAAGGTCACAGAAGCTTTTAATAATTTTCCATGTTTGTTGGGGATTCTTCAGGGAAGCACCTGATAAAACTTCATTATATAAATTACAAAGAGCTGTACCTTTCTAAAATATTTTATTTGACTAACTAATTGCTTGCTCTTCAAGATGCCAACGCTCCTGTCTCCCAGCTCAATGCAGAACCAACCTGAAAAGTGGGGTTTTTCTTTTTTTTGGGGGGGAGGGAGGGTGAAGTAGGGAAAAGAAAAAAAACTACAAAACCATAGCTAAACAGATATACCTATAAATTATGTATATATGTAACAACTTGAGACTAGAGGCACATCCATACCAAAGACCTCTTTGCTATTTCAAAAGATTACTTATGGCACTACCTATTCTCCTTGGAAATTCATCAAAATATACAAGAAATAATATTTACTTCCTCAAAAATGACAACAATCAACCTCCGCTCAAGATTGAACGAGTGGCCTTTGTTACTTGGGGGTTGACTGGCTTTGCATTCTGTCAATAAATCCTCTTCCTTCATGGTGCCAGTACATATGTTGATGAAAGAGATCAGAGGTGGGCAGGATATGGAATGTATAGCTTAAATGAAAGGAGCATTCAATTGGGAAGGGGATCATGTAATTGATAATCACAGTGAAAGACATGGTACCCCCTCTGGTAGATTCTTAGGTATTTGATGCGCAATGACATATCTCTGAGGAGAGGGTTTTGGTGCAGGGGCAGTACTAGGTGAAGATGAGGTTGTGGAGGAATCTGCTGGTCGGACATGGAATTTGGCAAATCGGTTGATGACAGAAAACTTTTCCAACTCTTGGCATTCCACTCTTACATCTAAAATTGATGCTGCTGCCATGTCCAGTCTGTATCGTCAAAAGGAATGTATTAAAAACATGACACAATTTTTATTCCTTTTCTTTTAACTAGAGGCCAACTGCATTTTTCTTTTCCTTTTTGCCTATGTTCCACAAGAACAAGAGAATAAACCCTAAGAATAGGATCCAATTTTCTTTGCAGTTGTGTAAGGGTTCAGGCATTTAATTTTGGTTTCATAAGTGTCAAATCTTCTTTACAAAGTAAGTTGCAGATCTTCTGGGCACATTATAAGGTCATTATTGTTTATAAAATTATTATAGGGTTTGCCACATCCTTTTATTAACATATAATTGCAATTTTCTTTATGCCGAAAGTGTCAAAATGATTACATGATTGCCAATACTTGTCTCATACCTTAATAAGTCATTTTCCAGCTTCTTTGCTCTACTGCTGAAGTCTTCCACAACTTCTGAAAAGCGATCATCGATACTCTCAAAACCTTTGAGCTTCTCTGAAATCCTGAACATATTTACAAACAGAAGTTATCTTTCTGGAGACTCGAAACATTTTTTTTATACACAAGTATTCCATGAGAAATTATATATTCATGCATTGATGATAGAACTTTTTAGTTCATTTTTAGAGTGCCCCATGATACCCACCCAACCCAACCCCCCCCCGGTGCAGTGGCAGAAGAATAAAGAACAAGAAACAAAAAAAAAAAAAAAAAAAAAAACTAATTTTTAAGTGTTAGAAAATGATATTACGTTGTGGGGTTTCCTTATCCATAGTATACGAGGATAAATTTGATTGGTTGACAAGTGGATTCCCAAAGAGTTTGTAATTGTTGCTGACAAACATTGGTGGGGTGTGTGTATTAGTTTTTTTTCAAAAACAAAACACTGTTAATTTTGCCATCATCAATATCCCATCACCATTGCACTTTTTGCCTCGTGGAAAGTGGGACCTGGACCACCTTTAGTCAGCCACGGATATCGTATGCTTGTTGACCTTGATTGATTTTTTTTTTTTTTTGGACTTTGTGTTTGTGATAATTTCGTGGAGTGTGGTCCTAAAAATCACCAATATTTGTTTCTACATGTGAAGCTGAAAAATAGTTTATCCTATATCGACTTGTACTAGTACTTGTAGTTCTCTATATAGTCGGTTTGCACTTTTGTTTTTCAAGTCGGTTTGGAGTCCTAACTCCTAAATACTAGCGGATAAATTAATTCGCTCTCTTTCTCTATAAATATCACATCCCTTGGTACCAAATTTATTCTTGCTAAAGTGATTACATACTGATAGAGAGAAACCCTAAGAGATTTCTGATACCAAAACCAAAAAAAGTCACAAAGATGACAGACGGGTTTTGTACAGATTGCAAGGCATATACACCTATTGTGTTTGATCACACGGCAGGTGACACAATATGCTCTGAGTGTGGACTTGTTCTTGAATCCCACTCCATAGATGAAACCTCGGAGTGGCGAACCTTTGCCGATGAGTCCAGAGATAAAGATCCCAACCGTGTTGGTGCCCCCTTAGACCCTTTGCTCTGCGGTGGCGGGCTTGGCACGGTTATTACCAAGATTGGTGCTTCTTGTGATTCTTCTTTTTCATCTTCAAGAGTAATTAACCAGTGGCAGAAAGTTGCACAAAACCCAGATGCCTCTCTTATCAATAACTTCAAAAGGATTGGTGACATGGCTGATACGTTAGGCCTAAAGGAGACTATTAAGAATCATGCCAAAGAGTTATGCAAGAAGGTGACTGATCAAAATGCTTGTAGGGGAAGGAACTTGAGTCCCATAATGGCTGCTTGCTTGTACTATGCTTGTCAAGAAGAGGGTTATCCAAGGACAATGAAGGAGATTGCCAAGGGAGCAACAATGAAGGATATATACAGAGCCAAAAGGTTGGTAAGGGAAAAGTTAGGGATTGGTAACAAAGTAATACATGCTGGGGATCTTGCAAGACGTTATTGTTCCAATCTTGGTTTGAACAATCTAGTAACAAAGGCTGTGCTAGAAACCGTAAAGAAATCTGAAAAGTTTGACATAAGGAGAACCTCTACATCTATTCTAGCAACGATTATTTATATGATAACACAGCTTTCAGATCGGAAGTGCTCTCTTCGAGGTGTGTAACCCTGAATATTGCCACTCCTAATCTTTTCATACATTCCTCTTAAAACACAATATTAACCACTTTTTTTTTGGCACAAAACGATTTCTTTATGGGAAAACACAATTAACTATTGAAATATAAACGGTGCCAACAAGATGGTTATTTATTTATTTATTATTTATTTTATAATTTTTAATTTTTTTCCCTTTCTTGAATTATTGAATTAGGAACAATTTGTGTTTTGAACTGATTCATATTCTATCTTATCTCTATTAAAAAAAGAAAAAAAGAATTAGGAACAATTTGCAGGACGATCTAATTATAATCTAACGACTTTATGTCATATCATTCAAAGAATTTCTTTGTTTGTTAATGAAAAAAAAAAAAAAAAAACTTTCATATCAAATTTAATAATTTTTTTATATTCGACTCTGTTATAATCTAATAACTGTGTGTCATGTCATTCAAAGAAATTCTTCGTTTGTTAATGAAAAAAAAAAAAACTCTTTCATGTCAAGTTTATATTAGATGCTCCGAAATTATCTCCTTTTTTTAATCAAATAATTTTGACTCACTTACAGTTACTGTTGGATTTGTTTTAATAATCCAAGCATTCATTGGTGCTTCTGGATGACACATATTATGTCCATGAATTTTTATTAAAGCCATTATATATGGATGCAGATATTGTACTTAGTGCTGAAGTTTCAGAATCGACCATCAAAGGGACATTCAAGGATCTTCACCCTTATGCTTCAAGGCTGATACCTAAGTGGTATGCAAACGAGAAGGACATCAGGAAACTTTGCTTCCCTTGAAGCTGTGAAGAAAATGGTGATGCAAGCTACAAAGACTTCCTAGTTAGAACTGGATTTTTATTTTATTTTGTTGTATTTATAATTCAATAGTTACAACAATAGAGAAGGAGATTCAAATAGAGGACAACAAACTATACTACTAAATTAGATTTTAAATCGCTTAGAATTATGTTTTATTAGAATTTGTGATTTTGGCTAATTGAGTTTATCAAAATGTTAATGTAAGGATTCCTTAGTTAGTTTATGTCTACTTTTTGTTGTTGTTGTTTAATTTGTAAATGTAATTTGTGGGGGCCGTTTTACATTGATGGGCTTGGGCTCGTCTGCTACACCAAAACCTGTGAGATAGTGGGTAAGGGAGTTGGGATTGGCATTTTGGAAATTATACCACAGGTCAACTTGTGCACAAGCCAGGCATGCCCAATGTTGAGGCAGCTCAAAAATGGTATGGCAGGCTGAGCACAGCAGGTATGGTCGTGGTGGGATAACCGTCTTGCATAGCAAAGAATACTACAAAAAAATTGACTTCTACAAAAAATTACATTAAGTGAAGGGGTTACAACAGAATAATAGAAAATAACTAATACCGCAAATAAAAAGGGGTTACAATAGAACAA
Source organism: Quercus suber (assembly GCF_002906115.3). Lineage (NCBI taxonomy): Eukaryota > Viridiplantae > Streptophyta > Magnoliopsida > Fagales > Fagaceae > Quercus > Quercus suber. The sequence goes on along the minus strand of NW_027069602.1, from coordinate 265,024 downwards.
CTGATATGACAGAAAGAATAAAATGTATCACAGCAGAATGGCCAATAATATAAAAAACTACAGAAAAATGAATAACAATGGAAATGTCAAATAAAAAGTTGCCACCATAGGGTAGTAACGACGATTCTAAGTAACTGTAATAGAAATGGCTTGCTTTCCTAATCCTAGGCTGAATGGTTTAGCAGGAAGGGATCCAAAAAGGGAACCAAACCCCAATACGAGTAACCTCGTTACAGACTTCTGCCATTGAAATTACCCGTGCTTAGGAAAGGGCCTAAATGGTTTTGGGTTCCAATTCACAAAGTCTCAGAGGGTGGGAATGTCATGAGGGAGAGAAAATGTGGTCTATTGATGCATGCCCCTATTTCTATTGTGTTGATTCTCTTCCTTTATTTTATTTTTTTACCACTTAGTTTTCTTTTGCTCTCTGGTTCTTCGTTTCTTTCTTACTCCTCTCTCCGTCTTACTTCCATCCCCCCTCCCTCATGGTTACCTTTCTTCCCTTTTATATCGCTTGATCCTATGAGATTTCTTCCTTTTGTCCCTAAGGCTTTACCAACCGTTTTTAATTTTTTGTGGGCATCATTCCAAGATTGCCCACTAACCCCTTGGTTGCCCGGCCACTACCTCTGCTCAGACCGTGCTTGCTGTATCACTCCCCATCTCTAAACAAAATTCCTTGTTTAGTTTCTCCCCTCTCTCAATTTCTGCCTCCTTCAATGGATCAGAATTTGGCTACCTCATCACTTACCTCTATGGCATGCATCAAATGGCCCTAGCCCTTTGCTTGCCTTTTTTGGGCAAAATGCCATCCCAGCAAGGTATTTCTCCCAAAAGAAGCCTTGGCAAGAACTCTTGAATAAACCCTATTTTCTCCTCGTCACCAAATCACACCCTCTGAATCCCTTGATTGAGGGCCTATCTCCTTTGTATTGCCTAGGTACAAGTAGGTGGTGCTCCAGCCTTTGAGTGAACTCCACTATCCTCTGCATTTGTCATCTTCTGCTACGCATGTTGGGCTTGTGCTTATCTCCCACAGTGTGAAGGTTGTGTGGGCTTTTGGGCTCATATTGCTTCCCTTCATTTCCTTATGGATTGGGTATTGTCTAGGCAGAAGTTTCTGCCCTTCCAGCCCACTGGGCTTTTATTTCTACCATTCCTTTTCTTGCCATGCCTATGGGCCCGTTGGCTGTCATTTTGCCATGTTGGCCCATTGGGTTTATTATCTATTTTCTTGGGCTTCCTAGGCCTACTTACTTTGTCTTTACCTCTTATTGTGCCCATGGGCTTGTTGGCTGTCATTCTTGCCACGTTGGCCCATTGGGTTTATTATCTATTTTCTTGGGCTTCCTCGACCCTTTTACTTTGTCTTTACCTCTTATGTGCCAAAGGGCCTATTGACTGTTATTCTTGCCATGTTGGCCCATAGACTATATTACCTCTCTTCTTAGGCTTCCCCAACCCAACTCTACCTTTACCTTTTATTGTGTTTATGGGTTTGCTGGCTGTCATTCCAGCCAAGCCACGTTGGCCTATTGAATTTATTACCTTACTTTTACCACTTATACTCCATCTTCCTCCTATCTTTCTTATTGTTGAGCTTCTTCTGCCATTGAGTTTTTTGTCAAAAATGGGCATTAACATAATTTTACTTCTATTATTGTCTATTGGATTGTTTTCGGATCTTACAATTAAGTATGGCAAAAGTCCCTATTTCACCCTCCAATAGTATTGCGCATCAAAATTTTCACAAATAAAAGAATAATGACGGTTGAGAGATAAATTTTCCACATGCCACGTGTGACGTGTCCCAACCTCGTTGGATTTCACTTTTTTTTTTTTTTTTTTTTTTTTGAGAATCAAGACCAAGAAACTTTATTAAATCATCCAAAGTCGGTTACAAGAGCATGATGAAGTTGTGGTGGAACATCCTCCATCCACACAATGAAAGAATCAATGTGTTTAGCATATTGAGCTAAGTTATGAGCAAGAGAGTTACCCGATCTACGGATGTGCGAAAAGGAAATACAAGAAAAGGCTTCAAAAATCTGCTTAGCTGAGGAAATCAAATGGCCGAAGGAAGTGAAGGACTCCTCCTCACTTCGTAGGGCTGAAATAATCAACTCCGAATCTCCCTCGACTATAACAGAGGATAGATGGAGTTCTTAAGCGAAAGAGGTGGCTCTAACCGCTGCCAGTGCTTCTACTTCATCGGAGGAAGATGGTAGCCTGATTTTTTCAGACATGGAGGCCATCACCCTTCCCTGGTGGTCACGTACAATAACGCCCAGACCAGCTTCATTTGTCTCCCGGAAAACGGCGCCGTCAAAATTGATCTTGAAGCTTGTCGGCGATGGAGGTGTCCATCTGACCTGCGGTTTTGGCAAGCTACTTGGCTGCATTCTTGGGATCGGTAGAGCCTCTTTGAAAGTTTGAAGGGACTGTGAGGCAGAAGGGACCACTTGAGAGAGTGGGAAGGGCTTAGTACTGGTCCGAAGTGTATTTCGATGGTTCCAAATAGTCCATACCAATGTAGCAAAGAGATCTGGGTTGACATTCTCCTCCAACAACCTACACTAACCGAACGACAACTATAGACACCTCTTTTGGCAGCCCAGAAAATTAGTTCTCTTCCACATTTTGTTACTTCGCACAAATGTTATCAGAGTAGTTATTAGGCTAAAACACTTATTCTTCCAAGTTCCATCCAAAACAGCAATCGTTCATCCAAACCCCTGTCCAAAATTATATTCATATATTTGCATAACTCAAGTTCCAATTATCCAAAATTACTTCTAGCAAAACATTTCAGAGGAAGATCCATCTTGAATCCTGCATTTATGACAAAATGTTCTTGAGTGTGAAAGTCAAATTTCAAGTGTTGTGACCTCATAACCGGGGCTTGTCTCAAGATAGGTGATGTTATGGCTTGTGATGTTTTTCCCCATGGGTCTTAAAAACACAGGATTTAAATCAAGACAATCAAACTAGCACATCATGGAAATGAAGTAGGTCTCAAATTTGATTGTCCAAGAGCTAATACAATGGGGCAAGATTTATTAGTGTTTTGACCAAGAATCTGTTGTGGATATCCTCAAAATTCACCTTCCCTCAACCCTACAAATGGTTGAATTTTTATGGACCCCCAACTCTAATGGGTATTTCTCTGCAAACTCCACCTATTGGATGGTAAATGAAAACTTCTTCGGAAGTGGTCCGTTTGACCAAAGAAGATTGGAAGGGTTAAACTTCTGCTTTGAAAATTATATTCTAGCACACTCCTAACAAAAGCAATTCTAAATTCAAGACTCATAATGAAAGATCTTTGGCTTTTATTTTGTGAAGAGACAAATGAAACTTCAAAGCATCTCTTTGTAAAATATTCCCTCACAAGTCACGAGATAGTACAGTAAATTCAACTAGGTCTATCAGGTTCCATGAACTAATTTTGTCATCAATTTTTGACTGGATAAATTTGATTCTTGCCCCATCAAAGACTACTTGGTATCCCTCGTGAGGAAGAGGGAAGCTACAGTACTCTTTATTTAGTAGCATGTAGTGATATGTTGTGGATGACAAAGGAACAGTCAATTGAAAACCCAAGTCAAATTGAACCCGTGCAGATTATAAGAGAAATGATTCTGTCATCAACTTAATGTGGTTGCTCTAGATCATTTTGCATGGTTAGTGGCTCTGTGCAAAGGCCACAAGAGAGAAGTTAAGCATGTATGAACTGAACTAATTAAAGGGGAAGATCCAATTTCTGTAGAAGCAAAGGCAACTTTTATGGTGGTGACTAAAGCACTCGAGGTAGAAGTGACTATTGTCATGCTGGATGGCGATGTGTTAAATGTGATCAATCAAATGCTTCATTCACCCTTTTCACTCTTGGAATGTATCTCAAGTACTTAGACAAATAAAATTCTCTAAATTTTAGAAAATATTAAATTTTAGATATCTATTTTAATTTGTTTTAAAGTTTTTTTTAAGATTATTTAATTACATGGTATAATGAAATTGATATGACATGAATTTATTGGGCCAACTAGTACACATGACAGGTTTAGGTGACACTTAACATATACATTAAAAGCAAACACAAATGAAAGAGTTTTTTAACAAACGGTGTCTAATATTAGGGGAGTATATCAAAATTTTATAACTTTAGGGAGCAAAATCAAAATTATCCTCCAATTCTGTGTGAGTATTAGAACAATAGGTGAAGATAATGATCAAAATTCAAATCAGCCTCATCAAGATAACAAGCTACACCACAATGAGAGATAATAGGGATAGAAATTCAATTCAAATTCAAATACTTTTAGTCTACCTGATCTAGTACTCTATCTGATCTACTCAAGTCATGTATATCTAATGTACTATATATATTAACAATAGCAACAGAGGAAATTCGTTCGGCCAAAAGCATTCTATTACTCTAGCTTGTTATCTTGATGAGGCTGATTTGAATTTTGATCATTATCTTCACCTATTGTTCCAATAAGGAGGATAATAACAATCCTGAACAGACACCTGACTGGAAAAGAAAAATCAATTTTTCTGTCATTTCATGGATCCATTCGAACACCCAGATAACACTACATAATGACATTGAAAATAATAATAATAATAATATCTTATATCTTGTACTTCTGATGTATGATGAGCATGGCTCGAAAGTAGCATAGCTCACCAAGGCATATTACTATAATCACGTCACTATACCTTTTCTCCCTTATTAATAATAATTCCCTTAACCTCTTACGTTATTTATATAGTGTTACAAACTAAGCATAGAAGTATATAGAGATGTTAAGTAGCTAAATGAAAAGTTTTCAACATAAATAATCGTCCTCACTTTACAAATCACATTACAACATGGAGAGCTACCTAAACACGGTTTGACACAGTTAAGATCCATAAGGAGTAAGGACATAGATTATAGATATGGATTGGAGAAATAAAAAACATAAAGGGTAAGAAGTAGAAGTAAGATAAATTTTGGCCAAAGATTCTCTCTCCCTAGTAGGAGTTTTTTTTCCTCTTGTTTGAATACGAGTTGTTCCATCCCTGATCTTCCATTTTAGGGGTTGTATAGTTTTCTTTTGTTCTCTTTAGGCAAGAGCCAATAATCTCTAGTCATGGATCCAAGTATTCTCTCTAGCTTACAGAACCTGCAACTCACAAAAGAAGAAGAAGAAGCTATTCCTATCACAATCACAAACTGCTCCGGCCTCTTGGAAGAATGTTCCCTAAGTCTTTTTGGGTGGCTTCTCTCTGATCGGCAACAGAACCAACGTGCTCTGAAGAACACCTTTAGAATAGCATGGAAAATGGGTTCAGACATGAGAATTATGGAAGTTGGAAATAATATACTCCAATTCAAGTTTAGCTCAAAATATCAAATGAAGTGGGTTGAGAGGTGTGGGCCTTGGAGCTTTGATAACAACCTTCCCTTGCTCTATAGATGGAAAAAAGGGCTGACTTCCACAAATCTTTCTTTCACCCATTCTCCCTTTTGGGTCCAAATTTGGGGTCTTCCTTTTGAGCATATGTCTCAGGATGTTGGGGAAGAAATTGGTAGCAAGTTAGGTAAATTCATTGAAGTCGATAGGCATTTGTGGCAATCTGATTAGGCAAAATTCATGAGAGTCCGTGTGGAGTTGGAGATTGATAAGCCACTAAGAAGAGGAGCTTATATTGCAAGCTCTGAAGGTGAACAACTATGGCTTACGTACAAATATGAAAGGCTACCTATTGTTTGCTTCATCTGTGGGAAGCTTGGGCATGATAAAAAACATTGCCCAACATCTGGGATCTGGCAAACTGCTTGCCATCAATATGGAGACTGGTTAAGGGCGGGGTGGACCGCAAAAGTGGTAGCCAAAGAAAGGTACTCGAGCAAGGACACGATCTGAGTGAGCTTCGATGAGTTAGAAGTGTAGCAAATGACCCGGCCGGCGATTGGTTATGCTTCGACATGGCTTGAGGCTTTAGGTCTTGTGGGTGGGAAACAAAGCTTGGAGAAAGTTGATGCCTGGGGAAGCGATAACACCACATGTGCGGATGGACAACTTACTGGTGATGTACAAGCCTTTAGTAGACCTATAGAGCAGATGATGAGTGCAGCGATAGGACATGACTTGAGTGTTTTGGGTTCCTGTGAGAAGTCACGTGATCATCTAAGGCAGGATTCTTTAATTGAGCATAGAGGTTCTTTCTCCCATGGGCCAAAAAGCCCTGCTTCACAAAGCCCAAAAGGATCTATTTCTCAAGGGAGCCCAAGTACTAAAGCCCTTTTAGATAAAAACAAGAAAGACAACCCAGAGAAGAAGAATTCGGCCAATGCTGTCCATGTTGGTGTAATTTTTCAGGCCAAAGCTCATGGAAAAGGAAAACAAATTTTAGGTAAAGGTAATTTGAAAAAAGTTGCCCGTGTGAAAGGAAAAGTTAGTGATGATCAAACTCTCGCCCATATATTGAAGTTTGGAGCAAAGCGCATGAGTGCGAATGAAGCTTCAGAGGAAGAGAACAATCGGGCTCCCAAGCGCCTCTGTGAACCAGTCAACTCGAGTCTAGCTTGCACTGTCTTTGGGACAGTTTAACTTGTCTGCACTTTTCGGTGCTTGTTGGGATCTTGGGCTTATCTTGCTTTTGTTAGTTTTGTCTTCTTGAAATGGGAGTTCAACAGGATAGTTTATAAGTTTTTAGCTAGCTGGTGTATACAAGCTTTTTAGGGTTAGGAGCGTCCTTCTTGGTTTGCTGTTCCTACCTTGGCAGGTTAGTAGCTAGAGGTCTCTTTTCTTCTTTTGTCTTTCCTGTTGTATTTCAATTTCTTGAAGCAATGAATCTTTGTTCCCCTTCAAAAAAAAAAGAAAAAGAAGAAGAAGTAGAAGTAAGACCAGAGGAGAAGTAATTTGGGTAGAGAAAGAAAGTGTATTAATTTAATTTAATTTTATATATAGATAAATTTCACTCTCCAACCGCCATTGAGGTCTCCAACGAGGAGCAAGATTGAAGAGGCAAAGTAAATGGACTTTGACCTAGATACTTAATAACAAAGAGATGATCATGAAAGTCAACCACTTTGCATTGAAGAGGTAGAGTAAATGGACTTTGACTTGGATACTTAATATCGAAGAGATGAACTTAAAAGTAAATCACTTTGCTTGCTTGGAGGACAACTGATTTGATTCTTATCATTCTTTCATTCATTTTTTTTCCTTTCTTAATAAAGATTTTAACAATTTAATAATTGAAAATGAAAAATTGGATGGGGTTTGCTCTTAGTTAGCTCTCTGATATTTATTCTTTTAATCAAGTTAAAGAATTTAGCTCTCTAAAATTCTTGAGTCAAATTTTCGGCGAGCACAAAACCAAGAAATAAACAGTTGAGAGAAAAAGGGGACTGGCTCACCTTCCATTAAGAATCCTCCCATTACCTCCCATTTTTAAATAGATTTGAGACACCTGTCAAATGATAAATCTAATGGGCAAAAACAAAACCACGTCACCCCACCTTATTTATCACAGACTACTCTTTTTTTGTCTCAAACTTTCTCCCTTTGCAACATCACTCTTGTCGCACCATCACTGGAAAGGGGACCCTTTAGTGGCAAAGAGCATAAGGAGACACGATTTGGTGGAGATCTTTCCATTGCCATTTACCTCTCCTTAAAAAACCCAGAAGCTAACAGATGGAACTTGACCTAGAGATCTTTGATCCCAATCTTGTTTTATAAGCTTATCTTTCATAGGTTTGCTGGAATTTTATTAATGTTTGGGTTTTGCGGAATTTGAAATAAAATTGGCTCATGTTGTTTATAGATTTGACTTTTTTGAATCATTAAAATTTAGTAAATCCATTCTCCATCAAAAGAAAAGAGAGAGAGAAAGGTACTTGTACTTTGCTCCATGGCCTTGTGGACTTGTGCCTCAGCCAGCAACTGAAGCTTTCTTCTATCCACTGCGTGTTCTGGTAGATCTTCAATTTGGTGGCAGTGATGTTGCAGAGAGAGGAAGTTTGAGACAAAATAGAGGAGAATGTGTGATAAATAAAGTGGGGTTGACATGGTTCTATTTTTGACCATTAGATTTATTATTTGATAGGTGTATCAAATTTATTTAAAAACAGGAGATAATGGGAGGGTTCTTAATGGGAGGTGAGCCGGTCTCGAGAAAAAAAGTCACAGATAAAGAGATAATGGGACTGGCTCACCTCCCATTAAGAACCCTCCCATTACCTCCCGTTTTTAAATAGATTTGAGACACCTGTCAAACAATAAATCTAATGGTAAAAAATAGAACCATGTCAACCCCACTTTATTTATCACACATTCTCCTCTGCTTTGTCTCAAACTTCCTCTCTTTGCAACATCACCGCCGCCAAATTGAAGATCTACCAGAACACGCAGTGGACAGAAGAAAGCTTTAGTTGTTGGCTGAGGCACAAGTCCACAAGGCCATGGAGCAAAGTACAAGTACCTTTCTCTCTCTCTTTTCTTTTGATGGAGAATGGATTTACTAAATTTTAATGATTCAAAAAAGTCAAATCTATAAACAACATGAGCCAATTTTATTTCAAATTCTGCAAAACCCAAACATTAATAAAATTCCAGTAAACCTATGAAAGTGAAGCTTATAAAACAAGATTGGGATCAAAGATCTCTGGGTCAAGTTCCATCTGTTAGCTTCTGGGTTTTTTAAGGAGAGGTAAATGGCAATGGAAAGATCTCCACCAGATCGTGTCCCCTTATGCTCTTTGCCGCTAAAGGGTCCCCTTTCCGGTGATGGTGCAGCAAGAGTGATGTTGCAGAGGGAGAAAGTTTGAGACAAAAAAAGAGTAGATCTGTGATAAATAAGGTGGGGTGACATGGTTTTGTTTTTGCCCATTAGATTTATCATTTAACAGATGTCTCAAATCTATTTAAAAACGGGAGGTAATGGGAGGATTCTTAACGGGAGGTGAGCCGGTCCCAGAGATAATGTGGAAGTAGAGTGGAGTGATACGCATGGTCATGCAAAATTTATTGTTTAGTTTCTTTCTCCCAATAAAAATTAGGGTATTTGTGAGTATAATTAATGAGGGAGAGAGAAAATGAGTAGATTTTTTTAAAGTTTTTTTTTTAATTTTTAATTTATTTAAGAAATCTGTAACTTTTATTAATCAAGAGCAGCCATATATATATATATATATAAAACATTATTGTTATGTACTCTCTTAAGGATATATTACTTTCGGCTCAATCGCATATAGCTATAGACATTACTTTACTAGCGTAGAAACTCATGGTTGTCTATCTTTCAGGCTATGTATGTTTGTTTGCGTATAAGAGAAAAGAAGGGAAGAGAAATGAAATAATTTTTTTGTTTGGTTAAAATGATAATTACTAAGAGGTGAGAGCATTCACAAGAAGGCATGTATAAAATTTAACTTTTAGCCATTCAAAACACTACTTTATTTATTTTAATAACTCACTTAATACACTTTAAAATTTTATATTTTTAATGGTACATTTAAAATAATATAAATAACTTATTAAAATAATAATAAATAGCTACCACAAAATCCATCACAGTACAACAGCAACAGCCACCTCCATCACCTCCACTGTTGCCCCACTAGCCACAACCACAAACCACAGTAGCCACAACCCAACAACCTTCCTCTTCCACCACTTCTCAATCTGCAACCACCAACCACAACCAAAAAAAAAAAAAAAAACCCACTAACCTTCCTCTTCCACCACTTCTCAATCTGCAACCACCAACCACAAAAAAAAAAAAAAAAAAAAACCCACTAACCACGACCCACAGCCAAAAAAAACCCATGAACCAAATCAACTAAATCAACCACAACCCACGGCCAAATCAGCCATGTTCCATGGCCAAATAAAACCCACGAATCATGAACTAATCAGACCAACGAACCGATCGGAACCATAAAAGCACAGTCACCCACGACCCATGGCCAAATCGACAGCGACACCATTGAGCACGTCGTTACCCACGAATCTGACCATCACAAAGTTCAAACCTATATCACAGCCAATAAAAACCCACGAAACCCAGTGGCACGTTGGAGCACAACCACGAAATCAGACCCATGATCCGCCTGAGCACAACCACAAAACCACCAAGAACAATCGCCAGTCACAGGAGTGAGAGAGAAGAGAGAACAAAGAACAGTGAAGTGAGAAAGGAGAGAGAAGATACAAGTGTTGACAAAATAGACATTGGGAATAAAAAATTGATTTTCATGTTTACCTTCAAGCTACAGTGAGCTGTTATTGATAACAGTTCACTGTAGCTGAAAGCAAAAATATAGCTAAATATTTTAGCTTTAGCAACCTTGCTATAGGCATGTTTTCATGGTTTGGGGGTGTTAAAATAGCTTTTTAGTAATTTTGACATTTTTACTTTGAATGCTCTAAAAAATGAGAATGTGAGGGAAAAAGTTTTTGTAAGGGCGGGGCTCACAATTTTTTCTATTCTAAAATTATTCTTATATATCCTTAAAAGTTTGGACTTTTTTTGTGAAATAACTTTCAAGTTAACAAATGTTTTATTTCTCCCTTATTTTTCTTAGGTTTTAAGCATACGTTAATAAGCTGTTTTAGAAAAAAAATTTATGAAAAAATAACTAATTCTTTTTACAGTCTTTTTAATTTCCTGGACTCATTTTTCTTTTTGTTCCCATCCCACAAAAAAACAAAACAAGACAAGACAAAACAAAAAAGGGAAAGATGGTACAGCATAGTTTCTTGTCCTGCAGTTTTCAGCAGCCCATGTGAAACCGCTAATGCAGTAGTGCTGTTCTGATTGATCGACTAATCTAGGGTCCCATTTTCCAGCAATGAACGGACAATGACAATCAAAGGGAATTCATTCATAGATTATTGTAGACTTGTGTAAAAGGTTTATGTACGAGTTTTTTGTCACTTAGTACGAGGAACATGCAAGTTGTAGCAAATAATTGTGAGAAGATAGGCATGGTTTAATGCACAGTACACTGAATTGATACTATACGAACACGTCTCCAAATTGTAAGAAGGATGTGGTCTTAAAAATATTTGCACTTGGTACAGGCCCCAAAGATCAAGTTTGAATTTGCTTTTACAAAAATTGTTTTTTTAGTGTCCATATACTATCAATCGTCTATCTTCTAGGGGACTCGGACACAAACGCAATACTAGCAAAGAGAGAGAGAGAGATGGCCATGGCACATATTCTAGTCTTGCCATTTCCAGCACAAGGCCATGTGAACCCCTTGATGCTTTTGTCACGAAAAATAGCGAAGCATGGGTTCAAAATCACATTTGTAAACACAGACTTCAACCACAACCGTGTTGTGGGTGCGTTGGACAGTCTCATGGATTCAAACATTAGTTTGGTGTCTATCCCAGATGGATTGGGTCCTGAGGATGACCGAAATGAGTTGGGCAAGTTATGTGAAGCTATGTTACGCACCATGCATGAGAAGCTTGAGGAGCTCATAAACTATATTAATGCTTCAAATGGTGATGACAAGATCAGTTGTATAATAGCCGATGCTGCAGGTATGGGGTGGGCCAGTGAAGTTGGCATTAAGATTGGAATTAAAAGAGCTTTCTTCTGGCCTGGGACAGCAGCTTCGCTTGCCTTGCAATTCAGCATCCCAAGGCTGCTTGATGATGGCATTATAAATTCTGATGGTAAGATAATTGTTATTCTATTTGATCTTCATGTTAGTTTGAACATGTATGCATTTTTTTTTTTTTTAATAATTTTATTTTATGATCATGCATATGTTTTTTCAAATGTGTTGTTTAGGGTTGTCCACGGGTTGGTCTGGGTCGGATTTGTACCCAACCCAGAACTAACCCAATCAGTTGGGTCTCCCATACCTAGACATGTCGCGACCAATAGAAGGAGGCGGTTTGGGTGGTCGAATGTCTTCGATTCCCAATCTATTTTCGGTCAAGTTTGGACTGTGTGAATGTTGTCGGATTTTGCAAAAATCAGTTGGTTTTTGCCGAATTCCGTTGTTTTTTGCTAGATCTCGATGAGATCTAGCCGAATTTCGACAAATCGGACAAAAAAAGACCGGCCAACCACTCCAATCGGTAGAGAATGGCTAGTTTTTTATGTGTAGACGGTCAGGTCAGTTGAAAATTGGTTTTCCATACTCAGACCCGCCAACCGACCCGCCGGTCTTGGGTTTTGGGGGCGGAGACTCGCCGCTAACCGTCATCGGCGTCAGGTTAGCAAGTTTTCAGGCTGGATTAGTTGGGTTTGACAGGTGGACACCCCTAGTGCTATTTGTCCTATTTTAATACATAATAGTGCTGAAAGAATAATGCATCTGTTGGCAGCAAGAATGATGCAGTTGGCCACATATTAAATCACATAATTTATTAAATCATTTATATAAATCACATGATTAATTATTAAGTAGGTAATGTATAAAAATACATGTAAATAATATTTTGAGGTGCCACATAGTAGGTTGTAGGAACTTTATTTCAAACTAATTTGGAGGAAAACTATGTCTTTTATAATTTTTAGATCTTAAACTAAGCAAACTTAAAGTTACAATTGTTGCACTACAAGCGGTATCCATATATTCCACCAACCAGCCCGACCTAGACCGACAAGGTTCTAATGGTTTTGACAACTTCCTTTGGATGATTGCAGTTTTCAATGTACGTACTAGACCAAAATCAAATTGATCAGATGTCAAATTTTGGTGCCAAACAACCAATTTTATGATTCGAACAACCAAAGGCATCTTCCCTCCTCCATTTTGCCACCACTACCCCCCAAATTTGCAATCATCGTCAGCAATGTCAACCCATATTTGTTATGCCTCACCGATGCCCTTTCTCCTTCACCATCTGTTGCCACCCAAAGTTTGTGGAATTGTTGTGCCTCGTTGATACCACCCCCAAATTTATCTTCTTCATTGATACTTGTTCAATTTAAATCGACAATCGGTCCAGTATTGTGGAACCCAATCCATTCAGGTTGGTTACAAGTTGACCTCCCATCTGACCAAACTAGAGTCGTGGACACCCATAACTACAAGTAAGATTATTATTATTTTTTTTGCACCTAGGTAGGATTAGAAATAATGAAATTAAATTAGAGTTATTTAACATATTTGGGATTTGACTAGTTAAGATGAGGACTTTGTATATCTAATATAATATATTTTTTTTGGTATAGTGTATATTTAATTTTACCATATCCTTGTCATATCTATGTTGGCATGCACTAATTTTTCTAGTCCAAATTGAAAGGAAAAATCCAATAGCTAGAGCAGATAACGGAGTGTGACACATAGCAACCAAATTTATATGGAGACTCATGATTCTTTTAGTACTTTGAAATTTTTGGATCTGATTCAAATTTTTTTTTTTTTTTTGAACTTGGTTAATGAATTCTATTATGAGCTTAGTTCATGTGTTCGAAGAGACCAATTAACTAACCATGAGATGCCTGCACCCCAGCTCAACAAAACTCAAACCCTAACTTGGTGTGAACTATATTTTAATCATACTTGATAGTCTTTATTTATGCCTTTTAGTTTTTACCACATATAAGCCAAACTCGTGACCCAAATAACATTGGTAGTAAGCAAAATAAACATGATAATCCACAAAGAATCTTTTTTTTTTGGGGGGGGGGGGGGGTAAAAAGAGGTATCTGATTAAATTTGACAATTTTTTTAATCAAATTGGGAGGTCTTAAGTTCAAACCATATCTCTATCTTACCTCCCATTTAAAAAATTCTCACATGTTCAATCCTACTTAAAAAGGGCAATTTAGACCTACACATAACAGAGAAATGTTAGATTAAATTCATTATTTCCTAATAAATTAAGGAATTAAGGTTTTCGAACAATTGATAATTTATCATCCTTAACATAAGAATACTATCAAGTTATATGGTATTTGTTACATCCATAGAATTGTGTTGACAAACTGTGAACAATTGTAACACTTAGAATCTTTGTTAGTCTTGGTTTAATATTGAAAATATATCAAAGAACAAGACAAGTTAAAGCTGTGAAAGACTCAAGGATCTCAAAAACATAACTGTTATTGCACTACATTTCAACACAACTCGATCTATTGAGTTTTACTTAACTTGACCAGTCGAACTAGAAATATCAACTGATCAGGATTTGTGTAGTTTGTATTTGAAGGATTTTCTGTTTACCTGTTTGATCTAGGATTACATGCACTTCAACTCTATATACTATATAAACAACCCTAGAGCATGTTTTTTAGGACTTTTTGAGAGCTGTTATTTATTTATTTATTTTTTAACACACATCTTAAGAATTTTCCAAGCTCTCTTAAAGCATCAACCAATTATTTACTCGTATTGAAGATTCAATGATAAAGTGAATTTCCTGCATCCAGTCTACATTCATTTTCTTGGTTTAAATCATTGAGAGGTAGACTCAAAGTTGTGTGGACATTCAAGTGCAATAGATCCAAAAAAGAAGAGTTAATGGATTTGGAGTTACATGTGGTCATGTTAATAAGTACTACATGAGGTAACAATAGATTTAGGGTAGCCTATAGTACAAATTTCAATTAAATTTTAATGGATCTATATACCTTGGGATTGTAATTTTAAATCCCCTTAGGTTTTTATTGTGGGATGTTTTGTTCTATTGATTTTCCTAGGTAATCATTTGATGTTTACTAATTCATATTTGGAACATAACTAATCTAATTTTTCACTTGGCTAAGAATTGGTTAAAGTAATCACAATTGGGGTCTAAAAGGCTAAAACCCTAACAATATTTCATCATGCTAAGGGTGTCTTTGGAAATATTAGTAGTAGTGATGATCCAATTAGTCAATTAATGTGATCAGTAGCACTTGATTTCTTTGTTTGCCTTGCAGGAATCCCAACCCAAAGACAGATGATTCAACCACTCCCAGGCATGCCTGTCATGGACACAGCCTATATTCCTTGGATTCGTATAGGTGATTCAACTTGTCAAAAGATTATCTTCAAATTTACCTTACAATACATGCAAAATTTGAAGTTCGGAGATTGGTGGCTTTGCAACACAGTTCCTGAACTCGAGCCTGTAACATTTTCTTTGGCTCCAAAGCTCCTACCAATT
This sequence comes from Quercus suber, assembly GCF_002906115.3. Classification (NCBI taxonomy): domain Eukaryota; kingdom Viridiplantae; phylum Streptophyta; class Magnoliopsida; order Fagales; family Fagaceae; genus Quercus; species Quercus suber. Next base: position 249,896 of record NW_027069602.1, on the reverse strand, counting down.
GGTCCATTGATGTCAAGCGAACACATTGAAGGTTCAGTGGGACAATTTTGGCAAGTAGATCACTCATGCCTAAACTGGCTCGATCAGCAACCACACTGCTCAGTCTTGTATGTTGCCTTTGGTAGCTTTACAGTTTTTGAACCAACTCAATTCCAAGAGTCAGCTCTTGGTCTTGAGCTTACCAATAGACCTTTCCTTTGGGTGGTACGTCCAGATATCGTTGATTGGTCAAGAACTGCATATACAAATGAAATTCAAGGCACTCGGGGGAAGATCGTAGGTTGGGCACCTCAAACTAAGGTTTTAAATCACCCTTCCATTGCTTGTTTTATTAGCCATTGTGGTTGGAATTCTACTATAGAAGGTGTAAGCAATGGGGTACCTTTCTTGTGCTGGCCTTACTTTGCTGATCAATTCCTTGACCGGATCTACATTTGTGACGTTTGGAAGGTTGGACTAGGATTTGAGCTAGATGAAAATGGAATTGTATTGCGGGAAGAAGTCAAGAGGAAGGTGGATCAACTACATGGTGATGAAAGCATAAGAGCAAGATCTTTGGAACTTAAGAAAATGTTGATGAATAATATATCAGATAATGGTCAGTCTTCAAAGAATTTCAACAACTTCATCCAATGGCTAAAGGCATAAAGCCGCACGTGATATGCAGTAGAAGTTGAAATCCCCTTCCATGAAGTATTGGCATATAGAAGAAATTGATAAAGCTTTAATATTGACACCAGAGTGTCCCTGAGGTAGCCCAATGTAACTCATATAATGTTGCCCAGAATAATAAAGTTTGGGAATGATGTTAATCTACAAATTTTGGCTATAATCAAAATAAAATTGGTACATTCATAGAAAGAATTATGCTGTAAGCCATGCACCATTAAATAGATCCATCCGTCTTGTATCCAAGTTCCAACGCATTATTTACTTCCTCAAAAAAATATTTCAACTCCCGTTCACCTTTTTAAAACCATTTTGAAAGGTTCCAATAATGTTTTTCTTTATTTTATTTTATATCATTGCTCTTCAATTAAAAGTCTTGCTCTCTTACTTTCTGTTAATATAAAGAAAAATTGCATTAAAAGGTCGCCTATCTTTCCCTCAAAACACTCTTAATTCACTTAAACAACCAAAAATTGCACCTTTAAATATTTTCAATTTGACCGGAATTTTAAAAAAAAAAAAAAAAAAGGTTGGGACCGGGGGGGGGGGGGGGTGTGGACTTGGAATGCTAAGCCTAGTTAAGCGTTGAGTATTCCATTTTATTGGACCTTGTGGATGGCATTTTTGTGTGTGGTGAACATAGATGCATAGATTTGTCTTTGCGGTGAGAATTAAGAATTTTGTGTTGATGCAAATAAATGTTCTTGTATTTATAGGCAAGCTTGCATCCCTTGGCAATAGAAATATTAATTTGTTAATGAACAAATATATTATCAACAACAGAGACGGACCCACTTCATGGCTGAGGGGGGCCCCTCCCCCCCCCCCCCCCCCAACAGGAAAAAAAAAAAATCAAAAAATAGGACAAATGAGATAAGATAAGAAAAGAAATAAATAAAAAGATAGAAAAACTGAAAAGTTGCGGCAAAGAAAAAGTGGACCTCCTGGGAACTATGAATCAAATGTGTGGATAGTAATATACGTTATTAAATTTATTAACATTAATTTTGTTGTAGCTTGTGGGGTATGTTTGTTTCGTTTTTTTTCTTTTTTTTCTTTTTTTTTTCTTTTTTGGGACTAATTTTTAAAACATTAGAACTACTAGCTGTAAACCCGCGCGATGCACGGGAAATTTTGATCTTTTATTTATTTATTTATTATTTATTGATAAGTGAAAGAAGAAATAAGTACATGGAATTTATAAGTATTAGTCTTAAACTCAAAATTATATAATTATTTTCTAAGAGCAAGACTTAGGTACAGTACTTAAGTGCTATTCCTTAGGTTTCCCTTTTAAGATTTTGCTATGTAGATTTTTTCTCATGAGAATCTAGTGTATTTTTAAGTTAAGTAGCCACATAGCTAAATCTTAAGAGGGGAACCTAAAAAATAGCACCTAAGGTATTATACCTAAGTTTTGTCATTTTTCTAATGGAGTATAATTAATGAGTAATGCTACAGTCACAAACTATTTTATAACATTTTTACAAAATGTTGATGTGGCCAATCTCTTATTGGTTTTCATCTAGGCCCGTCACTATTATTATTATTTTTTCTTTTACCAATAATCACTCATCACATCAGTAGTTTGTAATTTTTTTGGTAAAATAGTTTATATTTCTAGCATTATTCATAATTGATATAATGTAATATATATTTTGTAAGCTTGCGGTTAATAATTGTTAACTGGCATAATAAACAGTTTGCTTTTATAAACTCCATTTATAAACAGTTTACTTTTATAAAATGCAAACTTATTCAAGACAAGACTGTTTATAAATGTCCATTTTTTTTAACCTGAATTGTTCTAGGAAAGAGAAATGACACCATGGTCAAAGCAACATTTAGATGTGTGCATTTGAGCATGATTTAGTTTGCAATTTATCATATAGTCTATGCTTTTGTAAATAAGTTATGTAAATTATGTAAATATCTAGATCATGCATATGTTCATATGCTAAATCTGGTTTGACACCAACGTTTCTTTTTGTGTTTCCATGGAATAATGAAGAATCGTTTTATTATGCTGAGATACTAATTGGAATATCATCATAATTTCTAAAAAATCACATAATTGGAATATCATACATGTGCAATACGGAAATGACAACTCATAGTGGGCTAATTTTCCCGGAAAATTTGTAACTATATGCCAAATTCCCATCTCACAGAGAAGTCAGAGGGAAAAAAAATGAAACACTTCTGAGCAAAAAAATTATACTTTTTACTCATTGCTTATTGAAATTTAGTTACATGGACATTGATTGATTTTAAGAAAATCATGGTTCTTCCTAATCAGCTTTACTACTCTTGTTCTCTGAAGATTCATTTAGTAGCTTTAGAACCGCCTAACTCTTCAAGGTATTTGGCTTTCACCCAAAGCACAACATTTAAACCTGTGATCATAGAAAAAGAACCTAGCAACTTAGCAAGCTGAAGACAAACACTTCTTTTATTACATAAAAGGAAAATAGTTACAATGACTATGAATAGAGAGTTGGACATTGTTGAGAAGAGGGAACCTCTTTGTGATGCACCAAGCCTAAACAAAAAATTTAACTTTAGATCCAATTCAACATCTGTAAGAAAAATTTTAAGTAATCAAAATGTGTACATTACAAAGAGTCATTGGAAAACATCCAAGTAAGAAGTATGGCCATGAAAAACTTATTCCTTACTTTACATCAAAATTCCTACAAAAAAAATTAAAATTAAAAATTAAAAATTAAAAATTAAAAAAAAATATATACGTTGAAGTAATAAATGAGGAATGAGAGTTTATTGAAAATATTAGAGGGAAACATTGAATAATTGTAATTGATTAAAGCAAATTTAGGGTTAAAAAAAGGAGAAAAAGAAAGAGACAAAAGCTAAAAGCAAATCACTCTAATAGAGTGCCATATGGCAGAGCCTCATGCTCTCTTGCATGAGGTCTCTGCTTTTATATATATATATATATATTGATGATTTGATATGGAAATAATGAAACATTTATTTGATTTGTAGATAATGGGAAAGTGAACTACAATATTTTTTTAAAGAAAACAAATATGAATAATTCAAAAGCCAGTGTTGATATCCCAATTCTCGAAAATTTTCAAACAAAATTCCCAAAAGATCACCATTGATGAAATCAATATTGGTACATTGCAATGTGATCCCAAACTGTGCAAATATGAGATAATACATTAATGAAGGTGATGAAATTTGACAAACATTTAAATAGATGTTAGTTTTGATTTTCGTAAAAAAATTTTGGTTTATACTTTGGCCCCCCTCAACATCGAATCCTAGTTCTGTCCCTAATCAACAAGACTTACAGCCTAAAACCAAAAACTGGCTTCTCTCGAATGTTACTTACTGTGAGAATGTAAGCTTGAAAGAAATGAAAATAGTGAAAAGAACAAGGTGAAACTAAATTGTTGGTCCTTTAAGTTTTCCAATAATGCCACTTTTGGTCCCGAAATTTGAAGTGAGCACTATTAATTAATCTTAGTTAAAAAATGAGTACTATTGGTTCATTCTTTAACTTGTGCTAACAAAAATAGTTGACAACTAACACAATGGCTTGACATGAGTCTAATTGTAAATGCAAGAAAGGCAAGACACAGAGATTTGCAAATATGAGCAACAATTAGACAATTTGGAGGTAAAGCAGGACAACGGAAGATTTCGTGTAATTTTGAGGTAATGGGCTGCATTGAAAAAATACCTTACCCAAGGGAAAAGACAATGATTCATATTTCATTTGGGTTGTCTCTTTAATACCGTGTTGGATCACAAACAAATACCCAACATTTTTTTTTTTTGTTGGTACATTGAAATTCTTTTTGGGCAAGAGTGATTTGTTGTTTAGGGTTTGGTTAAATGATTTTGGTGAAGGTTGTGTACATAGAATGATTTGGAAAGGGGTTTGAGAGGGGGATTGATTGGTGAAGCTTTGTTGGGTTTTCTTTTTTTTTTTTTTTTTTTTTCCTTTTATCTTTGTCTAATTTTTAATTTAATTATGAGATTTCAATTTCTATTATGGGGTTCCAATTCCTTCAAACAATTTTTATGGATTAATTTCTTTGTATGTGATGTAATGAAATGTGGAAAAGAATGGAAGAAGAGTATAATCAGCATGCAGTTAGTTAATCCAGAAAATATTAAATTTTAGGGATTTATTTTAATTTGTTTTAAATTTTTTTAAGGCAAGGGATACTAAAGGGTTTCCTCTCTTGTAACTAGGAGTTGTCTCTCTCGTGTGACTACAAGATACTTCCCTCCCTTGATCTACTTAGGGGCCTGTATTTTGACTCTTTTTTCAGTCACGATGGCGGAAGATATTATCAACAGTTTAAGGAATATGAAGTTGACCACAGAGGAAGAAGAAGTCATTGATATATCGAATGAGGGCCGTAAGGAAGAAATTGAAAGTTGCACTCTTAGTCTGATTGGAAAGTTCCTTACATGCAAGCATTTCAATAGAAGTGTGGCCCAATCTAGATTGAGAAGAGCATGGGGGCTTGAGGATGGGTTGCAAATTATTGAAGTTGGGTCTAACCTATTTCAGTTTAAATTTTATTTAGAGTTTGAGTTGGTCCGGGTGTTGAAAGAAGGTCCATGGACGTTTGACAACCAAGTCCTTATGCTACGCAAATGGCAACTAGGGATGACAATGAAAAATGTTTAGTTTGATGCGGTCTCCCTATGGGTGCAAATATGGAGAGCTCCATTTGATATGGCCTGTCCCAAAGTTGCGAAAGAGGTGGGCCATCAGTTGGGGGAGGTTGAAGAAGTTAAGAAACGCCGACGGCAAGACCTACAAAATTTGTTCATGAGAGTTAAGGTGGCTATCCCAATATCAAAACTGGTGAGAAGAGGAGGTTTTCTAGCGAGGTCAAATGGAGAAAAGATTTGGGTTTCGTTTAAGTACAAGAGACTACCAATGTTTTGCCACCACTGTGGCCTACTAGGGCATGATCTGAAGCATTGTGCCAGCTACTTTGCCTTCACAAAAAATAAAAAGGAAGCACCTGCCAATATGGCGAGTGGTTGAAGGCAAATGGAGGAAGACAGTTGGCAAGTCGAGGAAAGGATCTCCGAGGTGACCTGGTGGTAGATGAAGGAAGACAGAATTCTGCTAGTCAAGGAGTGGTAGTGGAGGAGGAAAACAAACATGCAAACCCTAGCAACCACATGGAAAGTGAAAAAGGAAAGAGCGATAATTTTGGGATGGTTCCAGATTATGTGATTAATGTCCCTGAGGTTTCGGTAAGTGTTGATATGTTTATGGAATGTAAGGCACCAAATTGCATGGGCAACAGATCACAGGATTTAATATCCTTAACTAAAGGAAATAATGAGGGCGCTAGGTTGAATATGCGAGGTAACGGGATGGAGGAAGGGTCTGCGCACATGGAAAAGAGGGCTTGTGATAGGTCGAAAAATTCAAAAAGTAGGCCCACATGATCTAGGCTGGTCCACATGGTTGATGGGCAAGAATTATCAACCCAACAAAATCCTACGATATTGGGTAAACAAGGGTTGCAACAGAGGAGAGGATTTTGAAACAGAGTTGGAGGGGCACACGAAAAAATGTGAGAAGCTTCATGAAGTAAGACACGAAAGTGAAATGGTGGGGGTGCATGAACACCCTCGCTGGGCATAATGAGAGTGTTAAGTTGGAACTGCCAAGGTATTGTGAATCCTTGGACAATTCGAGGCCTTCGCAAACCTCTGAGGGAAAAAGCTCCCAAGGTGTGTTTCTTAATGGAGACTCACCTAGATAAGGAATGTTTTAACAAGCACTGCAAAGAATTACCGTTTCAGAATAAATTGATAGTAAAGAAGGCGCTAATTTGGAAATCTGAGGTGCAACTGGATGTGGTTAACTACACAGAGAATCATATCTTGGCTAAAGTTATGGAAGAGGATGGTTTTTAGTGGTACTTTACAGGCTTCTATGGCTAGCCTGAAGCTAGCCAAGAACATAAATCTTGGGCTCTCTTGTCACACTTATCCACGTTGTTTAAGGGGCCATGGTGTTGCATTGGAGACTTTAATGCTATTTTACTCTCATAAGAGAAGCAAAGTAGGCACCCACCACCGTACAAGCAGATGGAGGAATTTGGATAAGCATTGGACTCGTGTGGGTTGGTTGATATGGGATTTCGTGGCTTTACTTGGAATAATAAAAGACCAGGGGTTGCTAACACAAAGGAGAGGTTGGACCGGGCAGTAGCAAACTCGGGTTGGAGGGAGAGGTTTCCAGCAAGCATAATTACACACTTGTTCTCTCATGCTTCCAATCATGCCCCACTTATGTTACAAACCAAGATAGACCGCGGATTGAGAGGCAGGGGGTGAATGGTTTCAAGTTCCAAGAGGTGTGGTTATTGTGGGATGATTATGAAAGAATGGTGGCAGAATCATGGTTTGATAGGGGTAGAAGGGTAGGTTCAACCATGTCAATAATTAAAGATAAAATAGAGAGCTGTGGGTCGGACCATTAAGTGTGGGGTTCCTAAAAAACAAGACCGAATACTGATAAAATAAAAAGAATACAAACCTTGATGGAGAACATTAATAAATGTGAGCCTTCTGAGGAGACAAGGGCAGAAATTTTGGAAGCTAGTAAATCACTTGATGCGTTGCTCCTTAAGCAGGAAATCTTCTGGCATCAACTCTCTCGGATTTCTTGGCTTAAATATAGAGATAAGAACACTAAATATTTTCACTCTAAGGCTTCACAGCGGCGAGGAAGGAACTTTATTTAGGGAATTAGAGATCAGCAAGACAAATGGGTGGAGGAGATGGATGAAATTGTTGGAGTGGTAACCGAATAATTTGGGTCCATTTTTTATTTAGGGGGCAGCAACAAAATGGAAGAATGCATTAACTCAGTACCTCACAAAGTGACAGAGAATATGTTGAAAATTTTGTCCAGTGAATATAGTGCAGAAGAAATTAAAGCAGCGTTGTTCTAAATGGGACCAACCAAGGCTCCTGGACCAGATGGTATGAATACTCTCTTTTACCAAAAATTTTGGCATATTGTAGGTGATGATGTGATTGCTGCTATGTTAGATTTTTTGAATTCTGGTATTATGCCGCCTGAAATAAATTATACCCATATTATTCTTATCCCAAAAATTAAGTCACCGGAGAAAATTACAAATTATAGACCCATTAGTCTTTGCAATGTAATTTACAAAATTATTTCAAAGGTCTTGCCCAATAGACTTAAGATGATACTCCCCCAATTGATTTCTCCCTCACAGATTGCTTTTATTCCTGGTCACTTGATTACTGATAATGTGTTTGTGGCGTATGAAACCTTGCATGCTATGCACAATAGGAGATCTGGTAAAAAAGGCTCTCTTGCTTTAAAATTGGACATTAGTAAAACTTATGACAAGGTTGAGTGGTGTTTTCTGAAGGGTATTATGTCTAAATTGGGCTTGCCAGATAGGTGGATTGATAGAGTTATGTGTTGTGTGACATCTACTTCCTTTTCTATGCGCATTAATGGCAAAGCACATGGTAACATTCGCCCCTCAAGAGGGCTTCGCTAGGGTAACCCCTTATCCCCTTATTTGTTCCTTCTTTGTGCAAAAGGTTTTACATCCCTTCTGGCTAGAGCACAAGATGAAGGGCACATCCATGGGGTGGTCATGTGTAGAAAAGCACCGTGTATATCTTACTTGTTATTTGCAGATGACTATCTATTGTTTTGTAGGGCTAATCAAGGGGAGGTGCATGTTATTACAGAACTATTGTAGACATATGCAGCTTCGTCAGGCCAATGCATTAATTTTGATAAATCCTCGAGTTTATTTCAGTAGTAACACAGCCACGGATCAGAGGAAGAGAATTAAAGTGGACTTAGGGGTTCGGGAGGTGGATAGGTTTGAATCTTATTTGGGGTTACCCATACAAGTAGGCCAGGCCAAATATCAAACCTTTTCTTTCATCGAGGATAAAGTATGGAAGAAGATCTAGGGTTGGAAGGGACAAATGTTATCTAGAGCAAGGAATGAAGTTCTTATTAAAGCAGTAGCGCAATCTATCCATACATATATTATGGGAGTCTTTCTTCTACTGGTGAGTCTTTGTAATGACCTTAATGCTATGTGTGCAACGTTTGGTGGGGGCAGATTTGTAATGAAAGGAAAATCCATTAGAAGAGCTGGAATGCACTAGCACAGCTTAAGAAGGAGGGTGGAATGGGATTTTGTGATATATGAAACTTCAACCTAGCAATGTTGGCCAAGCAAGGATGGCGACTATTGTAGGAAGAGGACTCTTCGATGTATGGTTGTTTTAAAGCCAAGTATTTTCCACGCAGCTGTTTCTTAGAAGCTTCAGATGTGTCCAATAGCTCTTTTGTGTGGAAAAGCCTATAGGCAGCCCAACCATTACTGAAGAAGGGAAGTTGTCAGAGGGTGGGGAATGGCAATTCTATTTGGATCATGCATGACAAGTGGATTCCAAACCACCCCACCAACCAAGTATTATAGTAACCAGTTGATGAAAATGGTGAAGGGAAAGTCAGTAAGCTAATAGATGGGACGGTACAGGAATGGGACCAGGGGTTGATTAGAGCGAAATTCTCCAAGGATAACGTGGAAGCCATACTTCGCATCCCTTTAAGTAGAAGAGATATACCGGACACTGTGGTGTGGCTTCCTAATAAAGATGAAGCTTATTCGGTTAAATTAGGGTATTGTATAGCCAGATTGCTATCCAAAGAGATGAACAGAATGGAGGGAAGCTCCGGTGGGTAGAATAGGGGGTTGATATGGCCAAGGTTGTGGATGCTCCATTTACCAAATAAGATAAAAAAAATTTGGGTGGAGGGCATGCCATGACATCCTGCCAACGAAAGAGAATTTGGCTCGCCAAAAAATTATGGAGGAAAGTATTTGTGAGCTATATAAGTAAGGATTAGAATCAGTTCTCCATGTTTTGTGGGAGTGTAGAGCAGCTAGAGATGTTTGGGCAGGTAGCAAAGGACGATTGCAAAATAGTATGGGTGGACAAGTTGACTTTATCCATTTGTTTGAGGAATTGACGGACAGGTTGTCAAGGTATGAGCTCGAATCTTTTCTAGTGCAATGTTGGATCATCTGGAGCCAAAGAAACTTTGTTCTACATGGAGGCACCTTGCAGGATCCATCTCGGCTTGTTCAACGAGCTATGGACCTATTGGAAAAGTATAAGGAGGTGCAAGGGCAGTTGGCTATCTCTACACATCTCGGTCTAGTGCAGCAATGGGAACCGCTAGCGGGATTTTCTTACAAGGTAAATGTTGATGTGGCTGTCTTCGCAGATATAAACACGTCAGGAATTGGAGTGGTGGTGCGCAATGAAAGGGTAGAAGTCATGGTGCCCTTAGCAACCAAAGGACCACTGGTACAAGACAGTGAGGAAGCGGAAGTGCTAGCATGCCGGAAAGCATTGGAGTTTGCCGTGGATGCAGGCTTCCCGGACGTGGTGCTAAAAGGAGACAACTTGAGTGTGATGAGGTCTATCTCAGCTAGAATAGCCAATAGATCACGTCTGGGTCATATTTATGAGGACATCCAGTGTCTTGCAACAGGTTTCCGAAGCTTTTCTGTCAATTTTGTTAAGCATAGTGCAAATGCAATAGCCCACTCACTAGCTAGATTTGCCAGGAATGTAGATGATGAACTAGTTTGTCTAGAGGATTCTCCACCACCAGCTCTTGAGTCCTGTACTTTGATTCTTATCATTTTAATCAATTAATGATATTTGATTTTTCCTTCAAAAAAAAAATTAAGGCTATTTAATTATGTGGTATAATGAAATTGACATGACATAAATTTATTGAGTCAACTAGTACATGTGTTAGACTGACAGTCTTAGGTTACACTTAACTGATACATCAATACCTAACACAGACAAAAGAACTTTTTTACAAACGGTGTCGGTGTCTAATGTTAGGGGATATATAAAAAATTTAAAATTATAAAGGGCAAATCAAAATTATTCTCCAATTTTGTGTGAGGACTAAGGAGGATAATAACTATCCTTAATAGACACCCGACTGGAAAAGAAAAACCAATTTTCATGTCATTTCATGGAACCATTCGAACACCCAAATAACACTACAAAAGGACATTGAAAAAAAAAATTTAAATAACATTTGGTTCTTCTGCTGTATGATGAACATGGCATAAAAGTAGTATAGGTCACCAAGGCATATTACTAAGATACTACTAATTTATTCATGTCACAATACATTTTCTCCTTGCTTAATAATAATTCCTTTAACCTCTTACATTATTTATAGTGTAACAAATTAAGCATAGAAGTATATAGATATGTTAAGTAGCTTAATTAAAAATTTTTCAACATAAATAATCACCCTTACTTTACAAATCACATATTACAACTAAGGAAGACGATATCGTACCATACCAGCCAATACGGCCGGTATTTTCCGTACTGTTACCTTGGCCAGTACAAAAATGTTGGCATTCCATACCGGTTTAAATACTAGCATACCGAAGCCATTTCAGTTGTACCGAAGAAAAATCCGGATTTCGGCCGGTAAATCTGAATCGGCCGGTAAAGAAAAGAAAAGAAAATAAATATAAACCTTGTCGTCACTTGCCACCACAACTCCAGTCATCGACAGGTTCGACACAATGCCAATATCAGAGTTCTCTGCTTTTTCTTCTCGACCTCACGTTGCTACTACTACTACTGCTTCATCCTCTTCTTCTCCTTCTCTTACATTTTTTAGTTTTCTCTTTATCTTCCTTTCTCTTGTTTTATCTGCCCCTACCTATAAGAGTTGATTAGTTTTTTACTATTAATTGGCACACTTTTTAAGGGACTGACACTGGTTTGACCTTGAAGATTTAACAAATAATGAAAATTTGAATGTAACTTTTTAACTATTCAAACTCGATCTCTTTTATTACATCAACCAGTAGCCAGTAAAAGTCACACTTACGTGTTCAACACTTCAACTATAGGCTTTATTTTGAAATTCATTTTTCTTTTTGTTTTAATTATCTAACTACATTATTATTTATTTATTTATTTATTTATTTATTTATTTATTATTATTATTATTATTATTGGTGAATTGAATAAATTAGGCCTTTATATTCAATGAGAGATAGACTTATGATTTTATATAAAAATAGCGGTAACTTCAAAACGGTACACCGGTATTGATCGGTATTCGAAATATATCGTACCGTTGGCCAAACCAGTACAGTTTCCGATACGGTATTGACTTTCTTAATTACAACATGGAGAGCTACCTAAACATGGTTAAGGTCCATAAGGACATAGATATGGATTGGAGAAAGAGAAAACATAAAAGGGTAAGAAGTAGAAGTAGGACCAGAGGAGAAGTAATTTGGGTAGAGAAAGAAAGTGTATTAAAAATTTTGATTTTGATTTTTTTATGGATAAATTTCACTCTCCAACCGCCATTGAGGAGGTCTCCAACGAGGAGCAAGATTGAAGAGGTAGAGTAAATGAACTTTGACCTGGAGACTTAATAACAAAGAGATGAAATTGAATGTCAATCACACTTTGCTTGCTTGGAGGACAGCTGACATTTGATTCTTGTCATTCTTTCATTCATTTTTTTTTTCTTAATAAAGATTTTAACAATTTAATAATTGAAAATGAAAAATTGGATGGGATTTGCTCTTAGTTAGCTCTCTAATATTTATTCTTGTAATCAAATTCTTGACTCAATTTTCAGCGAGCACAAAGCCAAGAAATAAAATAGTTGAGAGAAAAAGAGTCACAGGTAAAGAGACAAGGTGGAGGTAGAGTGGAGTGATACACACGGCTGTGCAAAATTTGTTGTTGGTTTTCTCTCTTCCACTAAAAATTAGGGTATTTGCAAGTATAATTAATGAGGGAGAGAAAATGAGTAGATTTTTTTTTTTTTTTCAGAGTTTTTATTTATTTTTTTTTTATTTTATAAAAGAAATCCGTAATTTTCATTAATCAAGAGCCCCCCCACACACACACATATATAGTTATTGTTATATACTCTCCTATGGATATATTGCTATCGCTGTAATCGCATATAGCTGTAGACAACACAATACTAGCGCAAAAACTAGAAATTCAGGTGGTTGTCTATCTTTTAGGCTATGTTTGGTTACATGTAATGAGTTATAAATTTGAATGATTAAGAATTTTTATTTTATTTTTGTTTCTGAATAGACTTTTTGTTGAATAATTTGTTCACTTGTCGTTTGGTTTAGTCTCTTCTTTTTGGATTTTTTTTCTTATTTTGTATAATTTTTATTGTTGTTATTAAACTTTTTTTGGGGAGTTTAAGGGGTTAAGGATTATGTTTGGAGGGCCAAAATTATTTCTAGAGGAATGCTACATCAACAACATTTTTATAACAAATCTTATACAACAACTTGTTATTGGTAGGCTTAAAATTAATGTTAGTGTTGGGCCCAAATTAGAATCAATAACTGCTTATTACATAGGATTTGTTGTAAAATCATTGTGAAATTATTATAGATGTATCATTATTCTTATTTTTGTTCTCAAATTTTTGTGATTTTCAAGAGTGTTCAACATTTTTATCAGGATGGTCACAATAGGTTAGCTTAGTATATATATATATATATATATATATTTTTTTTTTTTTTTTGTGGCAAATATATATACATTTTTTTACAAGTCAAGGTGGTCCTGTGACCACCCTATCTTAGAGGTGGAGCCACCAATGGATAGGCATGATGTATTGAATTGATACGATACGAACATGTGTCCAAATTGTAAGAAGGATGTGGCCTTAAAAATATTGAACTTAGTACAGGCCTCAAAGATCAAGTTTGACTTATACTTTGGCCCCCTCTAACTTAAAATCATGGGTCTATCCCTGCTCATAGGATGATGTCACCTAGGGAGTACAACATCGCTTAGAGAAAATGACAGTGTGTGACGGCGAAGGAAGGACTCAGTGTTTCTTAAAGTGGATAGATGACGATGTTTCTAACATGTATATTGTGAATATCTTATGTGTAATTTTTTAATAATTAAAGGGTTGCCATGTCAGTTAAACATGTCATGTTACTGTTCCATTAAACACAGGCAAAAAAAAAAAAAAAAGCACTAATGGAAGTTAACAAGGAGACCAATAACACTCATATTTTAAACTGTAAGAATCAATAGCACTCACTTGAAATTTCATAAACCAAAAGTGCACAAAAACTTAAAAAACCAACAGTATAGTTTCACCAAAGAACAAATAGAGAGGAATATCTGAATAACTCTGAGAAAATGTAGGAAAACACTAAATCATAATCAGTACAGTCATGCTCTATTTATAGAGCTTTATAATATTATTCTATAGGCTTTGGATTGCCACCCTAATACTTAACAGCTATCCTAATAATCTTCATAATTACAGCCGTGAATACCGTCGTGTATACCTCTGGGAATACTACCATGATAACAAGAAAATATCTAAGGCAACAGAATCTTAGACTTGCAATGTAGAGAAGAAGACTTCTTTATACAAACGGCGTCGTAGCTTGAGTAGTGTTTCATTTAATGAAATGCTGTCGCCTAGGCAACACTACCTAACCCAAGTCACTAATCCAAACAACGACGTTCAGTTCTCTTCAATTCTAAACGTCACCGTTTGATTGGTGGCAAGTAAAGTTACCGTTAGAGTTTTGTGACTTTATTTTTCCTCTTTCAGTTACAACTTTGTGTCTGTGTGAGAGTGCATTATATTATGATGTTATCACCTATCACAATTCTACACTAACACACTTTTCCAACATCTTCCAAGAGAAACAAGAGAGTTGTCAAAAAATGTAACACTTACGCTCTTCTATATATATAGAGAGAGAGAGAGAGAGAGAGAGAGAGAGGTGACTAGCATGTAATTGATCCAAATCAAATTTCATTGACAAGAACATGCAACAAAATCCATCTTCCAAGCTTCCCTGGCAGTAGCTATGATGGATGAACTATTATAACAAGGACCGTTAACACCTAGGAGCATTTTGCCATAATATGCGCTACATGATTCAACTTCCTCTTATGCCAACTAAAATAACAAATAGAAAACATATTCCTAAGTTCCAGGATATTAAAAATTGATTTGGGATTCAATGAGAACACACATGGAATATTAAAAAAGCGTTGCGTACGCCGTTACATGAGACATTACAATCGAGTTTTATATAGTGTGTAGCCCCACATATCAAAAAAATATTAGCTTAAAAGTTCATATAGCTGTCTATCTTCTATGAATAAGGAAAAAAGAGAGATGACCTGCGTAACTTTTATTATTTCGAGGCCATGTGAAACCAATAATTTGTTATTGAATTTATATTTTAAAATTTTTACAGTTGGATTACATGTTCTAAAACATGCATACCAATATTCATGTCAATCAGTTGTTATTTATCATTTAACCTATAAACTCATTTTTTATGCATTATTAAACTACAAACACTTGAATTTAAACAGTTAATTGATGACATAACTATTGATATTTAATTATCTTAAAATTTTGCAAGCATGGAGAATACACGAAAATAATATAATCCAATGGTTGATTTGTTAAAATTCGCATTCAATTAAAAAATATTGAGTAGTATAACATTGATTAAAGTTACACCATGTATAACTTGAACTTAACCCAAGACTACTCTCTAAGTCAATTCAACTATGGCAAAACTTAGTCATCTAGTGTAGGCCAAAATGTAAAGTTGACTTCTACTAAATTTGTAGTGCTCATGTACTCTTTAATTGTCTATCTTCTTGTAGACTTGGACACAAACGCAATACTAGAGAGAGAGAGAGAGAGAGAGAGAGAGAGATGGCCATTGCACATGTTCTAGTTATACCATTTCCAGGACAAGGCCATGTGAACCCCATGATGCTTTTTTTTTTTTTTTTTTTCCGAAAAATGGTGAAGTATGGTTTCAAAATCACATTTGTGAACATAGAAATCATCCACGAGCGTGTTGTGGGTGCATTGGACAGCCTCGTGGATTCAAACGTTAATTTGGTGTCTATCCCAGATGGATTGGGTGCTGAGGATGGCCGAAATGACCTAGGCAAGTTATGTGAAACTATCTTACACACCATGCCAGAGAAGCTTGAGGAGCTCATAAACAATATCAATGCTTCAAATGGTGATTGTTGGGTTAAGATAGCTTGACCCCGATTAATTAATTCAATTACCCAAGTTGATTAATTAGGTTCAATTACATGCGAATCGTGGAGGCACCAACAAATCACCAAAAATACTAAATGTAGTAGAAAATAAATTTAACAAGGTGATTTGTTGACAAATGGGAAAAACCTCGCAAGGCAAAAACCCCACCAAGTTATTTTAAGGTCGCCACTCCCAAGAATCCACTAAACAACAATCAAGCAGTTACAAGTATAAGGAACCTTACCAACTACCCTGGCCTATCCCGAAATACCAACCTACAGTTGAACCTTCGCACCAATACCCAATTGGACTTAATCTTGTAGTAGCCTTCTTTCATTTGATGCACAAACCTCAAATTTGTGACTAACTCCTTTGCATGAATCCTAGTACATGACTAACTCTAGCAACTTGAATGGTTGTTGTTAGCTGCAAAATTCTTCACTTCATACAATGAAGATCAATAAGAACTTGGTTACAAAACTCAATGGCGTATAAATGCAATAGTTTCTTATAGAGAAATTAAGCACTTGGTCTCTATATCCGTATATGACGGCTTTTAAAATAAGCCTCATATATGTCTAAGGTTGTAAGAAAAGAAACCCTACACATACACATAAGCTTGGGCTAGATTTCAAATCTAGAAATTTTGAAATCGTAATTCTCGATATATCGAGCTGGTGTCAAGCTATCTATTACGCTTCAAATTAAGTCTCAATAGTGACTATCTGTCAAGCTATCTGTCGAGAATTAATGAGCAGCTTTTCTTCACTTATTTCTTGGATCAATCTTTATGTCTTTAATACTTGACTTGAATAACATGTTTCTTGAAGTACTAAACTCATCTTAGATCTACCCAATTACAAGTAAAGTGCATTTTGTCAAAAGATTAGCTAATTACAAAAAATACAACCCTAACAATCTCCCCCTTTGGCAATCCGTGACAAAACCACAAACAACAATTATGAGAGAATTCTTACACAACTATCCCATAACTTACAAAAGTACACAAGTCTAACCCTATTACAAACTCTTGAAAAACTTTACAAGAAAAGAGATCATGGCATGGTAGACTTGTAACCTATTTTAACCGAAACACTTAAACAAGATTCATCAAGGCATCAAGTGTGAAACATAGACAAGTTGTATAAAAGAAGAAGCATGTGTATAAAGAGAGAGAAAAAACAACACATGAGAGATAAGGTGAAAAACATACATCATCATATATATAGAAAGAAGAATACAATGTATGTAAAAATGGTAACAAGACCACGGTACATGAAGCGAAAAAAGATATATTAAAACCTCACTACATCCCTATCTAGTATATCCTATGCTAGCTCTCCCCCTAACATAATGACTACTCTCATATACAAAACTACTCCCCCATCACGAGTGACAAAGGAAGCATCATTGAGAGGTCGTCATCTCATCATCACTAGAAGAGCTAGAACCATCAGCATCATCATCATCATCTCCACTAGAAAAGGACTCCTCAGCAGGCTCAAATGAAGGTGAAGGTGCAAAACCACCAAGGCGAGACTAGCGGTGAGTGATGCGACCGATTCTGGTGTTTATCTGACACATCTCATCAGACAGATAGTCGAGACAACTACCAAAATCAGCATGCATATGCTGAAGCTAATCCATGATGTCAACAAGAGAGACATCTGCCCTAGAGGAGGAAAAAGGGGTAGATGAAGAAGAGGGTCGAGAGGTAGGGGCTGCATTCGTCGTCTCCACACGAGGTTGCTTCATAGCCAGCTGTTTTGCACTCCTCCAGATAGACTCCTTGTTAATGGCACCCATGACATAGAAAAGAGAAGAGGGAGGAAAGGTGACGTACATGTGTGTGAGGATACGTGTGATAGCTGAAGGAAAGATGAGTTTATCACGTGTAGCTGTGTCTTAATAAACCTCTATAATAGATTCTATCATGTGTGATGGAAAATATATAGAGAGATTCTCCATGAGAGAAAGAAGAAAACGAGCACGAGGCTTAGTGATTGTGTTATAGTGTGACCGTGGAGTGAGAACAAAGGTCATCGCCATATTAAGGATCCTTGAACCCTTAGTAAACTTGGTTGTGGAGAAATTTAGGGAACCTCCCCACAACATGGCCTTCTCACAAAATAGTGAGGCCAACTCGTCTCTAGAGATAGAAGAGAGATGCTCATGATTAGGGTAATCTTGATGATCCACCCTAGAGATGCATAGTACCTCGGAAATGAGCCCTGGGTAACTAGGATACGTGTAACATGGAATACCATAGTAAACTAAGGCACAGAAGTATCGATGGCATGCATATTAAAGTAAAACTCCTGTATGAACATGTCGAGACACCTCGAGGGTTTCTCACTTAGAGAAGCCCATCCCCGAAAGCGAAATGCACTGGGTAGAGGAGTGTCTGAAAAGTCAGATAGAATGCCTTGGTGTTCTGAATGAATTGCCTGGTCAGAAAAGTTCTCGTCGAAGTCCTTTTGGGCATCTTCGTTACGAAAACGAATAAAGGAAGGAATAGAAGAAGAAGAAGAAGAAGAAGCGGAATGACAATGTGAGATTGGGTTCCAAGAGGGGATTGAATTTTTAGGTGCCATAGACAAGAAACTAAACGAGAAGAGGGAAGAAAAATAAAACATGAACACAACAAAAGGTTTAGGAAAGAAGGAAAGAAAGAACTATGCATGGTAATGCATAAGCATATGATGTGCAAAAGTAAATTGCATCAAGGGCAAAAACCCAATCCAATCTAACAACACTCACAAGAAAGAATCAGTCACACAATCCTAGAATGCACGAAACAATATTGTAATGCACATAAAATGTAATTCATGAACATGTGATAACAATAAACAAAACCCATCCCAAAAAATTTCGCAAAAACACAAAAACCCCAAATATTTCCCAAAACTAGAAAACCTAGGTCTAAATGCATGAAATGCATGAAGAAGGTGAAAAAGAGAGGATTAAGAACACTTACCAAGAAATTGAAGCTTGCGTAAGGCCAAAATCTTGAAGGGAAGAGAGATATTGGTGAAAAATGAGTGTTTGGGTCGAGAGAGAAGAGAAAGGTATCAAAATGTTTGAGAGTGAGCAAAATCGGGTTGAACCTCAAGTAAAAATAGAAAAACGTAGCTCAATAAATTAAGGAGGTATCGAGCAGGTATTAAGAATTAATTCTCGATAGATCGAGAGGTATTGATGAGGTGTCGATGGCAAAAAGATCTCAATAAATTGAAGAGGTGTTAAGTAGTTATTGAGCAGACAGAAGCTCCAGGAAATTAGCTCAATAGATCGAACTATCTATTGAAAGGTGTTGAGAACAAACCCAAAAATCTTGATTGAAGAGGCATGTGTTGAGCTACTGTCGAGATGCTATCGAGGAGGTATTGAGCAGCTATCAAGAGGCTAAAAACAAGGTTTTTCAAGGAGGAAAAAAAACACAAGATGTTGCAACAAGATAGACACTATAACAAACATCTAAGCAACATGCTAAGCACTCAAACACTCCTTCAACTCTAGATGCGTAGCATTTCTAGATCAAAACACTCTAAACAAGTCTAACCAATTTTATTTTCAAAAACAAATTTAGACAATTTTGTAAGCATATATTACCACATGTATTCCTTGTGATGGCCAAAATACATTGTATCTGCACATGTATCAAGAGTAGTAAAAAGTACGTGTGTTGTGTGTAAAATTTTTGCAAGAAAGCATAAGTGATTCATACTATGAAGAGTAATGATATGAGAAGGTCAATTGCACCCACACATAATCATAATTGTTTGATGGGGACCATCACCTTTGAGGTACATCATATAACTCCCACATCTCCTAGAAACACGCTTGCAACCATATTAAAAGTATTTTGATTCTTTTTACTTTTCATGTTCTTTGCATATTTTTCTTTTAAGCATATCATGCATGGGTATATAGGAGAAAGAAAAGAAAATACCCAATTATGTAGGTTGAACATCCTGATTTTGCTACGCAAGTGCTACATCTTACTGAGCACAGCTTTTATGAATTGCACACAGATATTTTATGATTGACAAGTTTTAGTAATGAGATGGTTATTTATGCCTTTCTTTTAAGATTTTTTAGTCATCCCTGTTACAAAGAGTGATATGAATATGAATGATAAAAGATCAACCAACCATACCCATCACAAAAATGAGCCACAAAGCTCACATTGCTTAGTTGTGTAATGAGATGTTCATCTAAGCTACAAGTGATACAAAGTTGAAAAATTTTGTTTCAAAGGCCATTTACCAATATACACAAACGCACATTGTTTTTGTATTTTCTTGATTTTTTCACTTTTTTGTTGAAACCAAAAAAAAAAAAAAAAAACCAAAGCAAGTATATAAAAAGAAAGCATAAAAACTAGACTGACTCAAAATAGAAAACAGAAAACATAAAACAACAAACACACAAGCAATAGGGGAGAAAAGTGATAGAATCACTTGGAGTTCTTTTCCTTTTAGATGGGATACTTGGATGAGGAACCTTTCTTTTGCATGAACCTTTGTTCGGGTGGATAAGAATGAGAATTGAATCCATTGAAGTTCGAAAGAAGCATGACAGCCTTAAGAAGTTCTCCAAGAGGAGCCAAAGAGAGTTGGAGTTTATTTTGGTTGCCAAAAGATGACACACTATTGCTTTATTAAATGGCTAGCCACTTATAGCAATTTGGACAAGTGTGTCCAGATGCTCCATAGTGATGACAGAAGTGTGGCTTCTTTGGTTGAAACTTCTTACTGGTAAAGCGATGGCCATTTTGCTTGGTCTCTTTCTTAATAGTCTTAGGGGTGCTCCTAGAATAGATATTCCCTTATCATTTTTACTCTCACTTGCACTTTTAGTTTTAGGTCCATTATCTTTAGAGTTATCATTATTAGAAGGCGGATAAAAATGACTTTATTATGAGCATTAGTAGAAGTATTATGAGGAGATAGAATGATCATACCCCAAACTAGTTTTGTCAGAAGCTGCTTTTTAGAAGTTGAGCATTTCATCCAACTTAGCACTTAAAGCCCTTTCCAATTGAGCTCTGACTTGGAATAATTCTGCATCCAATTTCTTGGTCCTTTTAGCCGAAAAATTGTTCCTAAACCGCAAAACTCCAATGGTCTGATTAGCTTCATCAACCTTGGTGGAGAGTTCTTCTTGTTCCAAGTCCACCTCACTAAGATTTTTTGTAGTAAGTCTGTAAAGTTTGTCATGTTTCTTGAAAACTTTGTACAACTTTGAGTGGGCTATATGGATGTCATCTTGTTCATCCATCTTCTCAAATTTGGATTCCATCAACTCTTCTTCTTCATCAACTGACTCAACTGCTTCCTCAGGGGAATCAATAGTTGCAGTAAATTTACTTACTATCCCTTCTTGATCACTATCATAAAACTTAGCTTCCGATTCCATATCACTCAAGGTGGCAACTAAGGCTTTACTCTTTCCAATGGATTTGAGATAAGTAGGACATTCTTACTTCATGTGTCCATACCCTTGACATCCATAGCATTTGGGCCAAGAAGGAACATTATTGTTTTGGCCACCATCTTTGGCTTCTCTCTTAGTTTTGTCCTAGGACTTGAATTGAGAGAATGCAGATTGTTTGCAATCCTTGTTATTGCCCTTGACATTCACATTCTTAATGAACTTCTTGAATTGTCTAGTTATGTATGATTCTAACTTAGCATCCTCATCTTCAAACGATTCATCTTTTTCATCACTTTTAACCTTCAATGCCATGTTTTTGCTCTTGGTTGCTTTAACAAGCCTTACTAAACCTAATTCATAGGTTTACAAATTCCAATCAACTCTATCAAAGAAATAGTATCAATATCCTTTGATTCTTTGATGTCAGTGATCTTAGCATGAAATCTCTCTGGAAGAGATTTGAGAATATTTCTAACAATCTTGGGCTTTGGAATCTTATCTCCAAGATTGAATGCTGAATTCACTATGTCCTTGAGTATGGCATAGAATTCATCAAATGACTCATCATCATCCATCTTGATTTCCTCAAAACTTATAGTGACCCTTTGAAGTTTGGAGTTTTTAGCCACTTTTGTGCCCTTGTAGGTAGTCTAAAGAATAGTCCATGCTTCCTTGACAATTTTAGTTGAGGAGATCTTTTTGAATTCCACATTAGTCACAGCACTAAACAAGGTATTCAATGCTCTACAGTTAAAGTTTGCAGCCTTGATCTTGGTTTCATCCCATGTTGTAGGTGCATCTATAGGTTTAGTCCATCCTACTTCGACTGTCAACCAAACTTTCTCATTCAGAGACTGCAAAAAAACTCTCATGCATACTTTCCAGTATGCATAGTTAGTCCGATCAAATAAATGAGGAATAATCAGGGATTGCCCACGATCCATAACAGAAAGGGTCAATGGATCACATAGCAAAGATTAAAACCTAATAAGAGTGTGCCCTTTCTGATACCAGTTGTTGGGTTAAGATAGCTTGACTTCGGTTTATTAATTTAATTACCCAAGTTGATTAATTAGATTTAATTGCATGCAAATCATGGAGGTATCAACAAATCACCAAAAATACTAAATGCAACGGAAATAAATTTGACACAATAATTTGTTGACAAATAGGGAAAACCTTGCAAGGCAAAAACTCCACCGAGTGATTTTAAGGTCACCACTCCCAAGAATCCACTAAATAACAATCAAGCAGTTACAAGTATAAGGAATCTTACCAACTACCTTGGCCTATTCCAAAATATCAACTTACAGTTGAACCTTCACTCCAATACTCAATTGGACTTGATCTTGTAGTAGCCTTCTTTCCCTTGATGCACAAACCTCCAATTTGTGACTAACTCCTTTGCACAGATCCCAGTATGTGACTAATTCCAGCAACTTAAATGGTTTTTGTTAGTTGTAAATTTCTTCACTTCATCAACAATGAAAATCAAGAAGCACTTGGTTACAAAACCCAACAGTGTACAAACGCAGTAACTTCTTACAGAGAAATTAAGGGGCTGTTTGGATTTTGAGTTTCCATAACTCATAACTCTGTTTCCATAACTCATAACTCAAAAATGGTGGGACTTATGGCTGAGAAGTCCATTTGGATTTTCATAAATCTATTTTCAGTTTTTATTTCCATCACTCAATTCTCTGATTTTTTAGTGATGAGTTATGGAAACTGAAAATATATTTTAGGTGTTTTTAGTTTACGTAACTCTGTTTTCAATGGCATTTTTGTAATTAATATTACATAGGGGTCTCACGGTCAGACTTTTTGCTCTCTCCAACAGAATATATATATATATATATATATTTTTTTTTTTTTTGTCTTTCATAGGTCTGGGACACACCTCTCTCTATTCTCCTCTTCTTCTTCTTCTTCTTTTTTTTTTTCTTCTTTTCTTTTATTTTCACGTTGGTTTCTAGGTTTGGTCACATTTCTTTTTTCTTTTCTTTTTAATTCCTTTTCATTGGGTTTCTAGGCTTGGGTTCTTTTTTCTTTTCTTTTTTCTTTTTTTTTTTTCAAGGACAGCAATTGGTTTTGTTGGGCACAGACGAGGTTTCCCAGTTCGATTTGGAGAAAACCGATGGGGTTTTTAGGATTAGCTTGAAGCTAAATCTTCGGATCAGACCGAAGCTAGGTTGGATCAAAGTTTGGACATTTAAACCCAAAGTCAAGTGTGGCTTAAACGTTCCTCTCAAATCTAATGGGACATCATCGATTGCATTTGAGACAACCAAGTGCAGCTACGATCTCTGATCAAATGTTGTTGCCGATCTTCTTTGATTTCTTATGTTTTATTCCTATTATTCTTTAATTTGTTTTTTGTTTCAAGCATTATTAGACTATGTCCTGGTTTTAGAGGACTTCTTTTATGTATTATTTTTGGTAAATATATATGAGATAGTGGTTCTTTTTAGTTTTTTCGAGCCTCTAAATGATGACTATTATGGATTGGTATTATGTGGATTGTTTGTTTTTGGATTTTTTTTTTTTTTTTTTGTGATTATTTTGATTTTGAAGGAATCAGAGAAATGTTTGGCTTTGGCAATCAAAAAAAAAAAAAGGAGAGAGAAAAGTCAACTGACATTGGGTCAGTGTATGGGTCCCACAAACAGTTGAAAAATATTGAGTGATACAAGTGAGTGATGGTGCCAATGGGGTGGGGTGTAGGGAATTAGGTATTTTAAGTGATGAGTAATGAGTGATGGAAATTGAGTGAGAAGTGATGAGTGATGAAGAAAAAAAATCCAAACAAGGCCTAAGCATTTGGTCTCTATATCCATATATGACGGCTTATAAAATAAGCCTTATATATGTCTAGGGTTATGAGAAAAAAAACCCTACACATACACAAAAGCTTGGGCCGGATTTCAAATTTGGAAATTCTGAAATCATAATTCTCGATAGATCGAGTTAGTGTCGAGCTATCTATTAAGCTTCGAATTAAGTCTCGATAGCAACTATCTGTCGAGCTATTTGTCGAGAATTAATGAGCAGCTTTTCTTCACTTGTTTCTTGGATCAATCTTCATGTCTTTAATACTTGACTTAAACAACATATTACTTAAAGTACTAGACCCATCTTAGATCTACCCAATTACAATTTAAGTGGATTTTGTCAAAGAATTAGCCAATTAAAAAAAATATCCCTAACAATGATGATAAGATTAGTTGTATAATGGCCAGTGCTAGAATGGGGTGGGCCATTGCAGTTGGCATTAAGATGGGAATTAAAGGAGCTGTCTTCTAGCCTGGTGCAGTAACTTCGCTTACCTTGCTAGTCAGCATCCCAAGCTTGATTGATGATGGCATTATAGATTCTGATGGTAAGATAATTGCTATACTACTTGATCTTTATATTGGTTTGTATATATGTATGCATGTGTATTTTTTATTGTGTTGTTAGTTGTTAGGTTCTAAAGATTTAGGATTTTATGTATTTAGAACTCTAATTTGTATTGTTGGCAAACCATGATCAAAACAGGTTGTTTAGTCTTGTTTAGACTTGCTCAAAGTTGGGTCCTTCATGTAAAGTTGGAATCGAGAGGCTGCAGATGCATTGGTGCATTTCGGCCTGGCTCGATCGATCGAAAGAAAGACTCAATCGATCGAATCTCGAGCAGAATGTTTTTCTGCAGAATATTCTAGCTCAACCCTAACTCATTAAACGTTTTGGGTTTTCAATTTTTACCCTAGGTATATAAAGAAAAACCCTAGCCATGTTTTTAGAGTTGCTCCAGTTGAGTTGTTGCTCATACTTTGCTGTTTTGTGTAAATCTCTTGTGAGATCTAGAGAAGTTTTCCTTTACACAAAACTTAGGGTTTTCAAAGTAGAGATTACTTCAACATCTTGATGATCAACTCGGTTGCTACCATAGAAGTTTAAAGAATATCAAGCATGGGTGCTTGTAGCTGATTGGAGAATTCAAGAAAGAAAGAGTCCGTGGATTCGGAGCTTGCACATGGTCGTGTCAATAAGTTCTACTAGTGGGTAGCATTAGGAAGTCAAGCGAGGAGCTTGTAAGTCCTTCTGTATGAATTTCGATTCTTTCGCATAGTGGATTCAGGTTACCTTGAGGATAGCTAGGTCAAATCCTCTCCAGGTTTTTACCGTGTGGTTTCTTAGGTGATCATATCATTGTGTCTTTTATATTTTTGCTGCTTTATACTTTTGATATGATTGTATGTTTGTGATAACCTAGAATTGCTTAAATTGACTAAGTTAATCACTTGGCTAATTAACTAGGTTAATCTGATTGTTTTAAGGGGTCTAAAACCGTTCATTAGTCTTATTTATACATATATACTTATTTGAAAGAATAAGTGCATTGCTGTTGGTAAAATCGGTAGCAAGGAATTTGAACCAATCATCCCAGTGTTAAACTAAATGATTTATTAAATATTTCAAATAAGTCACATGGCTATTAAGTAGCTAATGTAACTAAAAGTATATGTGAATAATCTTTTGAAATGTCTTGTAGTAGGATGGGGAACTTTTCGGCAAACTAGTTTTGAGGAAAATTTTGTTTTACATACTAGAGGGAGTTGCAAATATGGGACAAATTTGGCCTTTGCCCCTTTCTATCAAAATAGCCAGCATTTTGCCCCTCTTTTGAAACTAATTAGGGAAATGCCCCTCTTTTAAAACTCGATTTTCTCAAAAGAAGGGCATTTCCCTAATTAGTTTCAAAAGAGGGGCAAAATGCTAGATATTTTGATAGAAATGGGCAAAGGCCAATTTTGTCCTACAAATATGAGCAACAATTAGACAAACTAGTGGTAAAGTGAGGACGAAAGACGAATTCGTGTAATTTTTTAGGCAATGGGATTGCATATTGAAAAAGCAAAAGACTTTACCCAAGGGAAAAGACAATGAACAATATTTCATTTTCAATTAGATTCGGTCCGATTTGGGTTATCTCTTTGGCACCATGTTGGATCACAAACAAATACCCAATAGTATTTTTCTGTACATTGGAATTCTTTTTGGCGTGCAAGAGTGGGTTGGTGTTTAGGGTTTGGTTAAGTGATTTTAGCGAAGGTTGTGTGCAGAGATTGATTTGGAAAAGGGTTTGAGGGGGGGATTGATTGGTGAAGCTTTGCCGGGTTTAAACCTTTTTTTTTCTTTATATTTGTCTAATTTTTAATTTAATTATGAGATTTCTATTTCTATTTTGGGGTTCCAATTCCTTCGAACAATTTCAATGGATTAATTTTTTTTGTATGTAATTTAATGGAATGTGAAAAAGAATTAATGGAGAAAGAACAATTCGCGAGCAGTTAGTTCATCCAAAAAATATTAAATTTTAGAGATTTATTTTTAATTTTTTAAGGTTATTTAATTACATGATTTATATAATGAAATTAACATGATATGAATTTATTGGACCAACTAGTACATGTGGTAGTCTTAGGTGACACTTAACAAACACATAAGTACCGATCATAGACAAAAGAACTTTTTTTCCAAACGGTGTCTAATGTTAGGAGAGCATATCAAACATTTAAAATTTTATGGAGCAAAATCAAAATTATACCAAATTTCAAAGGTCAAATTTACAACTTAGTCTTAAAAAAAATTGTACCACTTTCCCTCATTTAATAACTTTTTTTTAAAAAAAAATGGTGAGTAGCTTTTTAATTGATCCAAATATAGTCTTATCCAATGGGTATATGTAATACTCTTCTTATGTATATTTCCATTTTTGTTAGACTTCGTATGTGTGGTAAATACTTAAATAGTGTAACTTTTTGTTAATATTACACCTCTTAATATTTTTAATTGGATTAATATTTTGAAAAATCTTATTGTTGGAATACACATTTTCTTTGTCCTTAATGCATGCCAAATTTCATGTTAATCATACATGATTTACTATACAATGTATAGAACTCATACCAAAAAAGTGAAATTTAAAAATTTTATAGATGAAATAGTTATTGATCTCTATTCATGTTGA
The DNA here is from genome assembly GCF_002906115.3 of Quercus suber. Lineage (NCBI taxonomy): Eukaryota > Viridiplantae > Streptophyta > Magnoliopsida > Fagales > Fagaceae > Quercus > Quercus suber. The sequence goes on along the minus strand of NW_027069602.1, from coordinate 222,591 downwards.
AATTTTGCAAGTATGAAAAGTATGCAAGATAATATAATATGACCGTAGATTTGTAAAAAGATATGTGTTTAATAAAAAAATTATTAAATAATATAACACCAATAAAAGGTACACTAATGAGAGAGAGAGGTGCAAAGTTAATGGTGGCTCCAGGAATTGTTTTTAGATGGGTTATTAAGAAATTTGAATTAAATAAAATTTAACACAAAAAAAATTTGAATATTTCAATTCATAAAAAAATGCAAATATATGAAATTTTACAACTTCTACAAATTTTCATATTTTAAAATCGCTATATGATAGTTATTATCTGTTCTTATTATCTATTGTAAATGTGCTAGGTGTGACCATTTTATTTTGTTAAGTTTGTATAATATTTATTTTTATGCCGTTTTTATTATTTTTATAAAAATATTCTAAACTAAAATGACAAAAAGTAACCAATTGACACTAAATTATTTATTAACCCACACATCCATTTTCATCTATACATAAATATTATACTAAGTGTCTATTTAACCAATCAAATATTTGAACAATTACTAACTTTACTTTTTTTTTTCCTTCAATTACATACTAACATAAATAATACAGTAAATGTCTAATTGTTGTTTAGTTTTAGGTTGTACTAATCTATGATCAGGATGTGCAAAATTTCAGCCAATGTAAATATTTTTAAGTATAAAATAAACTAAAATGAATATTTATTTATATATATATATATATATATATTTTTTTTTTTTTTAAGTCAGGGGGTTCATTTGAACCCCTTGAACAAGAAGTGCCGCCGGCCCTGTGCAAAGTTACAACTTTTTTGCACCAATTTAGGTGATCACACAACACACCAATAACAGTTAAAATTCTAAATAAATATATAAAATCCATAACCTAATTAGACTTTGCAAGAATGAATAGAAAAACGAAATTAAATTAAATCTGAAGCAAAAGATAACAAACAATTAAAATGCATGCATCAATATATGGAGTGACGTCTACGCCTCTACGGAGGATGAGAAAATGAAGGAGAATAATTAATTTCATGGTTGGGACTTTTAGAAACCCTAATTCATAATAATTATAATTAAATTATAGTCATAAGAGAAGAGAGCCAGTCCAAGCTCTAGCTCTCTACTTGTGAGTTGCAAGTTGTGAGAGGATATTTCCAAATTGTGAGAAGAGCTAGTGTGGTCCTAAAAAGAGTAATTTTAGTAATTAATGTCACAATTTTTGCCTTGTCACAACTATCTTTTGTGTTAGATTGTAACTAGTTGCTTGTCATTTTCATATGAATTCATTACTTTTTCTCCACCACTCATATTCTACCACTTGGACAATTGTGACATAAGTTATAGCATTTTATGTGATTTTTGTAATTTTTGTTCAAAAATATTGCACGTAGTACAGCCCCTAGAGTCAAGTTGGACTTTGCTTTTACAAAAACTAGCAAAGGGCTCATGCGATGCACAGATCATGCTTTAAATTGCCATGTGAAAGATTATATAAAATGTTCAAAATATGTTGAAAAAAAATAATATGAAGTAATGCCAAGAAAACATGACTAGGTTTTTATTGAATTAAAGTAATACGAAATTAAGGGGATAAATAATTTTTTTTAATCTCAAGAGGATAAAGAAATAGAGTATGTCATAAAAATTAGTTGAAAAAATGAATTCATCAAGAAAAGTGAAATTTAAAATTGCGCACACATGTCTATTACAATTTTTCACTTAAAGTAAAGCGCAATTAAAGGATTAAAAAACAACTTAGGAATATTGTAATTTAAATAATGATTAAAGCATTTGAATCCATTCCATATTATTGATGCTTATTATATGGTGCGATCGTACCGCATGGCAGAATCTCATGGTCTCCCACGTGAGATTTTTGCTTTCTTAATTAAAAAACCATAACCAAATGAACTATATATATATATATATATTGATGATTGATTGAAGTGTACATATACTATTAATCGACTATCTTCTCCGGGACTCAAACACAAACTCAATACTAGCAAAGAGAGAGAGATGGCCATGGCACATATTCTAGTCTTACCATTTCCAGCACAAGGCCATGTGAACCCCACGATGCTTTTGTCGCGAAAAACAGTGAAGCATGGGTTCAAAATCACACATTTGTAAACACAGACTTCAACCACAACCGTGTTGTGGGTGCGTTGGACAGTCTCATGGATTCAAACATTAGTTTGGTGTCTATCCCAGATGGATTGGGTCCTGAGGATGACCGAAATGAGTTGGGCAAGTTATGTGAATCTATGTTACACACCATGCCTAAGAAGCTTGAGGAGCTCATAAACTATATTAATGCTTCAAATGGCGATGATAAGATCAGTTGTATAGTGACCGATGTTGGTATGGGGTTGGGCCATTGAAGTTGGCAATAAGATGGGAATTAAAGGAGCTTTCTAGTGGACTAGGATAGCAGCTTTGCTTGCCTTGCAAGTTAGCATCCCAAGGCTCATTGATGATGGCATTATAAATTCTGATGGTAAGATCATTTTTATTGTTAGGTTATAGATTAATCTCGGTTAATTAACTCAATTATCCAAATTGATTAATTTATTGTATTTTATGCAAATAACATGAAGGCACAAACAAATCAAAAATCTAATCTAGAGTGCAGTGAAAATTAAATTTAACATAGTGATTTATTGCCTTTCACAAGTTAAAAACCTCTCCAAGTAAATTTCAGGTCACCACTTCCAAAAATTCACTAATTAAGAGCAAATGGTTACAAGTATAAGGAATCTTACCACTATCCAACATATCCCAAAATATCAACCTACAATTAATTGAACCCTTAAGCTAATCTCCAATTAGTCTTGTAGAGACTTCTTCAATGCACAAATCTCCAATCTATTTCTAACTCCCAGCAACTTAAAGTTTTTTTATGGGTGCAAATTTATTCACTACACACTTGTAGAATTGAAGGCAACTTGATTACAAAACCCTAAGGGCATAAGTATGTAGTAGCTTCACAAAAAGCATGTAAATTCTCTGTGTATGTCTCTATGTATGATGACGGCTGTAAAATAAAGTTTTTATATCATTTAGTAGGTTAGAGAACAAAACCCTAAAAAAGCCTTGTCAACATAGGTCGAAAATAAAATCTGAGATTTTAGAAACTGGGAAGCTCAATAGAATGAGAGGTATTGAGAGGTATCAAGGTTCATTAATTCTCGATAGAAAGATATATCAAAACAAGTGTCGAGATCCCAATTTTCAACTTTTCACCACTTCTTTCTTTGTGCAGTCTTTATGTCTTTAATATTATTACTTGATATACTTCTTCAAAGTACTTCATGATACCCTTGAATCCACTTAAATCTGCTCAAATACAAGTAAAGTAGGTTTTGTCATAGAATATACTAATTACATAAAAAATTGACCCTAACAGTTATACTATTTGATCTTTATATTAGTTTGTACATGTATGCATTTTTATTTTTTGTTGATAATCATGCATATGTTTTTTTGAATGTGCTATTTGTCCTATTTTCATACATAATAATACTCATTTGAAAGAATAGTGCATCTTTTGATAGCAAGGATGAAGCAACCGACCACATATTATATCACATGATTTATTAAATCATTTATATAAATCACATGGTTATTAAGTAGGTAATGTATTAAAATATATGTAAATAATATTTTGAGGTACCACATAGAAAGTTGTAGGAACTTTCTTTCAAACTAATTTGGAGGAAAACTCTGTATTTAATAGTTTTCAGATCTTAAACTAACCAAACTTAAAGTTACATTAGCTGCACTGCAAGGGGTATCCACATATTCCACCAACCAGCCCGACCTGGACCAACAAGGTTCTAATGGTTTTGACAACTTTCTTTGGACAGTTGAAGTTTTCAATGTACTAGACCCAAATTAAATCAATCGGACATCAAATTTTGGTGCCAAACAACCAATTTTATGATCCGACCAACCAAAGACACCTTCCTTCCTCCATATTGCCACCATTTCCCCCAAATTTGCAATCATCGTTGACAATGTCACCCCATATTTGTTGTGGAACCCAATCTATTCAAGTTGGTTGCAGGTTGGCTTCCCATCCAACCAAACTAGAGTCGTGGACACCCCTAACTACAAGTAAGATTATTATTATTTTGTTTGCGCATCTAGATAGGATTAGAAATAAAGACCTTAAATTAGAGTTATTTAACAGATTTGGGATTTGATTAGTTAAGATTGGGCCTTTTATATCTAATATTATTTTTTGGTATAGTGTATATTTAATTTACCTTATCAATGTCATATATGACATATCTATGTTGGCATATACTAACTTTTCTAGTCCAAATTGAAAGGGAAAATCTAATAGCTAGGGTAGATAACGAAGTGTGAAACATAGCAACCAAATTTACAGAGAGGCTAATGATTCTGATGGAAATTTAGACCCCTTAAACACACAAATTGTGTAGCCTAGATTAATTAGCCAAGTTGTTACTTAGTCAAATTAAGCAATTCTAGGTTAAAACAATCTAAACAATCATATCAAGATATAAAGCAGCGGAAAATAAATAACACAAGATATGATCACCCAGGAAACCACACGGTAAAAACCTGGGGAGGATTTGACCCACCGATCCTCAAGGCTAACCTAAATTCACTATGAAAGAATTGAAGTTCGTACAAAAGGACTACAAGCTCCCCGCTCGACTTCCTAATGCTACCCACCAGTAGAACTTCCTGACACGACCACGCGCAGGCTCCGAATCCACGGACTACTTCTTTCTTGAATTC